>NW_013562492.1:2824127-3125826 GCF_000835505.1 Exophiala xenobiotica
GGGGGGAGCGCACAGAGCATACTGTGTACAGTACCAATAATGTGGTACATACAGGAACACCGTCAGGTTGGGTTCTAACTTTACAGTTGGGTGACAGTACCTAGGCTTACAGTAGGTGGCCACCCATCTACAGGTGGCATCAGTGGCTAAATTTGGTTCTAGTCTTCCTCGCATCTACGGGAATCATCTCCATTTTGACCGTTGACGTACCAGGTAGGGAGTACGCTTCACAGGTTCCTGCGGTTCCTGCGGTTCCTGCAAAGATCGATTCCCCGATGGCGGTAATAATAATATCTTAGTTATTTTGGATTGTGACAGGCGGGCCGTGCAGGACGTTGTACAAGGACCACGATACCTAAACAAGGACGGGATACCGACACTGTCCGTTGAACCGAATATATATGAACGAACGAACGAATAGAACAATCGAAAGGCTCGGACAGACAGTGCGTGCTCTACTCTTTGGTCAATGACAATGGGCTGAGATGTGCTGGTGCTCTCTGTAGCATCGATGTGTTTTTGTTTTTGTTTGCGTTTTTGTTTTTGTATTGCTTTTGGGGTCATGGCAACACCGGGGCACTTTCGAAATTGTGGTCACGAGGTTCTAAGATATCTCTGGAATGATGGACCCGGGGAATGATGAAGGAACGTACCTCGCATTGACCATTATGCACGGAGTACAAGGTTTGAGAATACGGGAAACAATATGAGAGGCTTATCTTTGTCACCCGTGGTGGGAAGACCTGGCCATCATGGGAGTACTTACATAGTAGTGAGTACATAGTAGTCGTAGATGCATAAGGTGAGGTGAGGTGAGATTGTGATATGTGTGGCATGCAAGGCTCTCTGAGCAAGGCTGCGATTCATGAAAGCGAAACCAACCCACTGCCGCTATCTGTCCATTCTACTATGTACAAAGCTGACAGTCAAGAGAACATCACATACAATGTGATCCGTGTTGTTGCGAGAACTCGTATCTTCCGTGCTGGCCTTTTCTTTATTCTGGCCCGGCTCCGAACGAAGGAAGGAAGGGAAGGGAAGGAAGGAGGATATGCTTGCGAACTGGGTGAGGCAAGCATCCTTCGGTGCGTAACGGTAGCGCGAGAGAGAGAGAGAGAGAGAGAGCTCCCAAACCTGAAACTTGTTGGAATTCAATGACCCAGGAACAAGGCTGCTGTTGTTGCTCCGAACAGGGGCCTACTACCTAGCACTGTAGTCCTAGGTTAGGTCTTACGCTGAAACGACGAGGCGCCAACAAACCAGGTTACAGTCCCGACTGGCTAGGCACGCTAAGGGAAGAGACGAGCTTCCGGTTTCCTCGCGAGGCAAGCTCAAGGACGAGGCGGCCGACACCAGTCTGAGCCTCGTCAAACAGCCTAGCCAGGGGGACGCGATGCAGCCTTGATGGTCGCGTAAAGTCTTAGTGTTCATGGCCGTGGCGATCGTCTTCTAAGGCAATAATATCTGGACTCTGCTCTACTCGGGCACATTTGAGGGCCGACGAGACGGTGGGTGATGGACGTGATAACGCAGCCCATTGTCGTGTCGCTGTGGTAGTCAGCATCAGAATTTCAATTCATGTCACGCAGCATTGCATGTAGAAAGCTGGAATTAACCGATGGTTTTTGTGTGGAACTGTTTTTCTGGGTATTTCTGTTTATGCGACTTTCGTGTCTGTGTAAACTAATACATGAGAAATAAGGCTAATCGGACTTCTCTTCCACCGCCCATCCCATGTGTTTTAGCTTGCACGAATTAAGCTCTCAAATTAGGACATAAGGGGAAGATACGCCTTGCCATGGACACCTTCTCCACATTCCGGAGTCCAGGCGACATATCTTCGAGATTTTGGACTCAAATGTGTCTGGAGCTGACACCTTCAGACAGCGAGATAAGTCGAGACCAGGAGACACCTCCCTACTCTTCCTCCTCTTCGCCAGTGCCTCTTGCGCCGAGGACCCACTTGGTCTTGCCGTGGACATCTGTCTCGTGCTCGATGGCGACGCGGCTGAGGTGAGAGAGGATGTTCTCCATGTGGGTATCAGCGTGGCTGCGGGAGTCACGGCCAAGGTTGTCGATCCACTTGATGCTCAGGAGCAGGAAGTAGACAATGGCAACAACGATGGTGACACCGATAGAGTAACACCAGATAACGACAACGGTGACGACCGAGGTCTGGACGCTGTAGTTGTTTGACTGGAATGAATCCTTGGGAATGGTGTTGAACTCGTGTAGACCGCCGTGGAGCCAGCCGAAGATACAAAATAGGGTAGAAATAACATCAACGAGGAAAATGGCGCCAACCAACTTCCATGACGGCCACGTCTTTCCACCGCGGGTGACAAAGATAAGCCAGTTCTCAACCAGTGAGACTTGGAGGAAGAGCATAAGTTGAACGTTGCCGAAGTTTTGAACCAAACCACCAGATGGCAGATAGAAAGTTCCACGCATAATCCAGGTGGAAATGGCGAGAAGGAAACCGAGAATGACCGAGATGACCCAAATCTTGGGGAGTTGCCATTCGACAGGTCGGGGTTCGTAATGAGCGTTATCGTAGGCGACGGCGATGGTGGCAAGATCGGCAAACAAAGCCAAGAAGACAATTAAATCAGTACGGATGGTTTCGTTGATGATGATCATGGATGTGGTCAGGTAAAGTTCCAAGTGCAAGCAAAGAGCAATACGGTATTGCACGTAAGCCTTCATACGCTGGAAAATTTGTCGGGCGACCTTGATAGCGTCAACGATGGTGCTGAGACCAGGGGCCAAGAAGACAATGTCGGCGGCGGCTTGAGCGGCTTCAGTGGCACCTTCGACGGCGATACCGCAGTCGGACTTCTTCAAAGAAGGAGCATCGTTGACACCATCACCAGTCATAGCAGTCAAGTGACCACGCTGTTGCAACATCTCGACGACCTGGTATTTGTGCTCAGGGAAGACTTCAGCGAAACCGTCGGCCTTCTCCACGAGATCATACTGAGCAGAGCCAGTGACGCCACCAGCAATCAGACGCTGAGAGTTGTAAACTTTGGTGCCGAGAGCGAGGAGCTTGCAGGTTTCTTTGGCAATGGCGATGGCATCACCAGTCAACATCTTGACGCTGAGACCGAGATTTTGAGCTTCCAGAATGGTGTGAGCGGTATCTTCACGAGGAGGGTCGAACATGGGCAACATGCCGATGACCTTCCATGGCTCGTCGCCACGCTTGGATGCAACACCGAGAGATCGGAAACCACGGCGAGCAAAGTCAGCCGCGGTGTCACGGTAGTGCTTAGCAGTAGACTCATCGCATTCAGCAATGGACAGGACAGCCTTGGGTGCACCTTTGCAGAAAGCCCATTTCTCACCCTTGAGAGTGCAGATGGTGGTGATACGCTTGGAGACAGGATCGAAGGGTGTAAATTTCTCCGTCTTCCAGCCCTGTTGCAAGATCTCACGAGCCTTGGGGTATATCTTGAGAGTGAGAATGGTGATCTTGTCGATAGGGTCAAGAGCCTTCAGGTTGTGGGAAGACGCAAGAGCTGCGCATGCCATCATCCAGTTGACATCTTCACCCTCAGCCACGTATGGCTCACGGATAGTCAGCTGGTTAGCAGTCAAAGTACCGGTCTTGTCTGAGCAGAGGACATCGACACCAGCCAAAGACTCGATAGCAGTCAGTTTCTGGACGATTGCCTTTTGCTTGGCCAAATAGGCGGCGCCAACAGCCAGAGTGGTGGTGGTGACGACAGGCAGACCAACGGGGACACCGATGATAAGAAGAATAAGTGCGTAGCTGAGCAGAGTGATGGAGCTATCCTCAGGAGTCGCAATCTTGATGTTGTGGAAGAAACCACCAATCCATGCGGCAAGAATGAAGAAGACGACCAAGACGAGAAGCGCCGTACCGATGGAGTCCATGACAGCCTTGAAGTGACCAGAGTCGGTAGCACCTTGAACCAAGGACGCGGTCTTGCCGACGAAGGAGCCGCGAGCGGACTCGGTGACGACAGCATAGCCCTTGCCTCGCTTGCAGCCGGTTGTGTAGTAGCAGATATCACCCATGTACTTGTCGACGGCAAGGGATTCTCCGGTGATGGAAGACTGATCAGTTGCGACAATGGAAGTACCAATGTGGTGTTCCTCATCATCATCAGAGTCGGTGTGGTTCTTGGAATGGTAGCCTTCTGGATCGGTGATCATCTCCTTGTATTCCTCGAAGCCGGCAGGGTTGTCGTAAGAGCAGATCAAGCGGCATTCACCAGCAACAACGGCACCTTCTTCAAGAATGAGCTAGACAAGTCAGTTTGAGGAAACCAGGAAAAGTCTGGAAACGTACAATATCACCGGGAACAAGTTCACGAGCCTTGATTTCCATCTCTTGACCATCACGAACGACTTCAGCCTTCATGGCAATGTCACCTTTCAAGCTGGCGACGACATCGGCAGCTTGCTTCTCTTGGTACCAACCCACGACGGCGTTAAGCAACAGAATGCCGATAATGACACCGAAATCGATCCAGTCACGCAGACCAGCGGCGAGCAAGACAGCAAGTTCCATAACATAGAGAATAGGGCCTCTGAAATAGCCGAGGAACTGAACATCTCGTCAGCAAGCAAACAGGATACCGAGAATGCGCACATACCTTCAAGAACATGTTCTCCTTCTCCGTCGTCAACTCATTGAAACCGCACTTTCTTCTTCTTGCTTCAACCTCAGCAGAGGACAGACCCTGCTTGATGTCGGTGGTGAGCCAATCCTCGGGGACTTCGTAGAGTTCGCCTGCGCCACCACCTTTGCTAAACCACCTCTTGTAGAAGGGCAACTTCTTGGGTTGTGTGGCATCACCGACATCTTCCTTGGAGACCTGAGAAGGAGCTTTGCTGAATCTGCGGTCACGGTAGGTGGAAATGAAGCGGATCAGGTTGGCATATTCGCCTTCATCCTTATCGGGATCCCATCCGTCGGCGAAGGATATTCTTTCGCGCTTGGGGTCGCCGTTCTCGAGGTCCTTTTCGTGGTCCGCCATGATGTACTGGTGAGTGGAGAGGTTAGTACGCCGAAAAGGAAAGCAAAGAAGAAAAGACAATGGCAACAAGGTCAGGCGTCGAGACCAAGCTGAAGGGAAAAGAGAAAAGAGAAGCTTGAGCTCGCAGCGCAGGACCCCTCTTTAAAGGTGAAAAAGGTTGTCCACAACATGCGAGCAAAGCAGAGGGAAGGGCAGCTCACCTATCTCGTCACGGTGACTGGAGAGTTTGCAGGAAAATGGTCTCCACCAGCACTCCGTCAAGCCGTGGAGCTGCGATAGCTCGAGCAAGGTCCCCGGGACAGCGATCTGGTTGGCTGCTTAAGCTTTCCTTGAGGTGGAAGTCAGCAAGCATGCCGCGTGAGCCATTTGATAAGAAAAAGACGGAACTGTGACGGAAGGAATTTAACGGTATCAGGATTTGTTTGTTGTACCGGAAAATACGCACCACGCCAAATGATTTTCACGCAGACAGAAGCGAGGTCCGTGCAGACAGCTAGGGTGGGATTTCAGGCCAGTGTGCGGCGGGTGAGGATGACGCCTGAGGGACGCCGGAGCAGGGATGGACACGATGGAATTGCTTTCAAAAGTTGCAAGGATGCGGGCAGAAAGATGTGAGAAGGGGAAAAAAGAAGTTTGAGCCTGGCGAGGACCTATCGAGGACCTGCAACCAGAGTTTCTCCACCAGGTGCACTGTGGGTGCTTGGCTTTAAATCACTCGTTCCGGGCTAGACGGCGGTCCAAGCTAGTCAAGTCGATCCAATGACCTGAAGGCACTCTGCGAGCGTGCCCCCATCCTCTGCCGACATGCTTTGTTTTGGGCTCCAGTGGCTTTCCTCCGGTAGGTGTCTGCTACCCTAGACTAGCTGCCTGTCAAATCTCAACTCAGCAATAGCTGGGCTGCCCTCCATCATTGTTTATTGAGATCATGGTCGGTTTCCATCCCAGAAGAGACACAATGAATAACCAAGCATCAGGTTATCTCTGCTTTTATTGATCAGGCGAACTCGGCACGATTACGGAGTACACGAGCTCCCAATAGATCATCTGGCCTTGTAGGAGTCTTGAAGGATAAAAATATATCTGAGCGGCCTCCCGTTTTTCCTTGTTATCGATGGATGGCCTGGAAAAGCAGACAGACAGTAGAACGAGGCAAGGCCTTGAGACCGTGATACGGAGTATAGACCACTAGTATCATATCCTGAAACCAGGCCCAAGAGGAAGCGAGGATAGCCTCATTGCGCGGGAAAAGAATTGGACACCACATCGCCCTGTGTGAGTGCTAGGTAGTTGTGGATTATGCTTTGCTTCGACTGTGAGGTGTACGAGACGAGGTTCAAACCGCGGCGGAAAAAGCCACACTCAAGCTTCGTCACGGCTTCATCCAAAAGTCTTTCGCTTACAATCACTTATTCTGTTAGCTGGGATCTGCCTCGCATCCTTGCCCTTCGAGCTGTCGCGCTGCTCGCCATCGATCGTGTTGGTGGTCTTTTTGGCGTCCTTGATCGTCACAGCTTGCGGACTGCTCGGCGCAGAAGGCGACTCTAAGAGGGATGGCATCTCGCCCCTTCATCATCTTGCATCTGGCTTGATATCGGTGGTGTTACTGTACTTTCAGAGAATCTTCCCTGTGGCCTGGACATTATTGTACCAGAACTGGCTGCGACTGTGGCTTCTCTACTCTCGCGGGCAAGTCTCCCGAAACATCACTTCGTCGCTTTCATCCGTCGGGACTTCACCAAAGAGTACTCTGGTGCCGAATGTTCTCCCGACGCTCAACGCCTATGAGCTGGTTCACTAAAAGCATGGCCCAGTCTGGAAATGTGCCATTGCCCATGGGCGATGGCCCACGCTGACTTCATACGTCGCATCATCACCACGGGGGCTCTTTAGGATGCAGCGGCATGGGCGGCGATGAATGGGTAGTCCGGTTGATCTAGGTCACAACCAGCATAGCTTGCTATCGGTCCGCTGGGTTGTGTCATTTGAAGCATTTCCTCTATGCGAGATCGTAATGCCTGTGTATCGCCATTCGGCCATGACAAGAAGCGACTGTCCTTGACCAGAACTTGACATCGGCCCTGCTACATGCTTTTTCTCCGACCTGGCCTCCCCAGCTTGGTGGAATCTAACGGCCACGAGTACGACGGCTAACTTGTCGGCTACCTTGTCGCGCTGAGCATGCCCATTTGCTGAAGACGATTCCGCGAGCGTCCTACTGCGAACCTGCAGCGTGCCGTCATCGATGTGTTTGTCCACCATACTGTAGCAAGCACGTCCAAATTCCTCAAGCATCCGGTGCTGTCGACCGATTATTCATCTGGAAGCATCACCAAATTCAAGTCGACTCGAGCCTCATTCGTACAAGCGCTCATACTATGTGATGGGTCAACCCAGCAGCTCCAAATTAAGCCTGAGGGTTCTGCCCGGCGCCGGAGCGGTTATCGCTTTTGCGAGATTCAAAACAAATTCGAGGCCCACAGTTTGATTCAAAGCTTAAGCCGTCGAATTTTCCACTAGCGGAAGACAGGCGAGGAACAAGCGTTGCCTGCACAGTGGTTTTGTGAGTGGCCCTGCCCACAGACTTTCCATGTCTAACCTGGCCAATCCTGTGGGTTCCAAAAATGAAAATGTAAACAACAGCATCGTTTTGTTGAAATTGGCCGCGCCAAATCCGTGGGTTGAAACGCTGAATCAATTTGAATCAGCCTGATGGCCGTAGCGAACAGCCTTGTGTCTCTGATCAACAAGGTGGATCCCAGGTCAGGAGGCCCAACTCGCTTTGTTTGTTTTGTTGTACTGGAAGTTTTCTTAAGAAGTGAGTGGACGACCAGGCCGACAATGGCAGAGCCAAAGCGTTACCCGTGGAAGCTTCCTCAGGCTTTCTGGAGCGCGCCTGTAACTCGGTGTGCCCCAGCTTCTCGCCTTCGGTGTTGAAACATGGTCTGTTCCCTCGAGACCGCCACAATAATACATATCCTTGGGTGCAACATGCTCTGTCTGTGAGCCTTGAGGGATTTTCTCGGCACAGCTGGCAAGATAGCAGTTCAAGGTCCCTTGTGCGAATTGAATAGTTCGTAGTTCAAGCCCACCTTGAAAATTTCTGCCCAGGCTGTTTCACGATTGTTTATGGGCTCCTTCATTCGGCACTTCTCCGAATAGCCGCTGCTATGGTTGCCGTGGCATTCCGCGAGTATATCCTCTGTATCCGCTGGACTGCTTCGATTTAACGGAGTGCTTGAGGGATTTTCCTTCATGCCAGATGCGCTGGTGGGACACTCTCAGTGGGGACCATAGATGGTTACACTCAAAAGATATGAGCCAGCATTGCGATATTATCTCGCCGACTCCTGACCGTCGGACTTCGCGCAAACAGAATGCAGAACAGAAGAACTTCTTCCTTTCCAACTGCGTGCGTTGTTCTCGCCGGTCCTTGAAGCTGGACTCCCGTTTAATCCGTCGCAGACAGTACATGGATGGCGCCTGTTTATCCTTGAGCGTTTTCTTGACGCGGCCGCGGCATTACTGCTTGACTCGACCCCAAGACTCTCAGCGTCGCATGCCCAGCCTGTGCCACCACTTTGTGCCGAAATGAAGAACCTCAGCAACAGCCGAGCAGTATATTTCACGGGTAAATTTGTCATTCCTTCCTTTCGCAGAAAGAAAGAAGTGTGTATGCACTGCAGAAGCGCTGCGGTCGACTCTCAACAGCAGCAGATGTTCGAGATTGGTGAGGTACACTCTGGGCTTCATCTAGTGCACTCCCGGCGCAGCGCTCCCTTCTGCCCCGTTTGACGGAACCATCACTCACTGCGAAACCCACCTCGACTCGAAAGCCCATGCGACGAGTACAAGCAGACGCAAGCGGAATGTTAACGCATAAAGCGAAAATACATTGAGCAGTTCGCCCGGAGGTACCCGTCTCTCAACCATAGGCCATCCCTACGACGCGTTGAACACCCTCGCGCTGCCGTCTCTCGGTATGACCTGCGCTACAACTTGGACGATTTGAACCATTACGAAAACTTCGTGAATGCGCGGCCTATCGTTTGCGCTCTACCCCCGTTTATCTCGGCAGGAACAGCACGCAGCGGTCCTAGCGTGTGCGTTCCTTATCAGCATGCTTAGTCCAGGCTGGAATTGCATCACCGAGTTGCTACTGCATGACCCAATGCATGGCACACTGAAACCTTTTGCAGGTTCCTTTTCCGAGGATTGGGTAAGGATAGGCGACCAGATCGCCAGACCTGACTGACGTCGGTTTGGCACCCCGCACTTCTTCGGGGACAGCTGAAGTAGCTGGCATTTATTGACCCAGCCGCAAACGATGATGCAAGCATGAATGAATGTCAAAAGATTCTGCATCCTTCACACCCTTCCATGTGGGAGCGCTAACGTTGGTTGCAGCATGATCCCGGTATTGCGACCTGTTACTGGGATGGTTCAGGACGATCCAATGGTGCAAACGAGCCGAGCGGGAAGCGAAGCGAACGTGGTGAGGACAGGACTCGTATAGCACGCATTGAGACAATCCTTGCCGACGGTAACATGTGCTGCGACTTGGGAACGGCCAATCATTCAATGCATGTACGGTGCGTTGCAGACTCGAGGCCCCTGGAGGTAATGAGACGGTCACGTGACCAGCATATCATTTCTTCCCGTCTAACTCAACTTGTAACCTCATCATCCCGCCGAGACAACTGCATGCCAACATCTCCAGGCTGAAAGCGGTGGCATGGCACAAGCGCACGTGTGCCACTACCGACTGCGAGCATGTAAGTGCTGTTGAGAGGTGAATGGGTTGGGAAGACGAGGAAGAAGATACCAACAACACCCGTTCGAGGCAATGGCCCAGTCATTGTGTGCAAGCTCGACAAGTTGAAGAATTGCAACCGGGTGAAATATGAACGGACTGTCCTTGACCCTTGCTTTAGAGTCTTATTCCCTTGCAAACTAACAAGAACCTTCAACCTATGGGCCATGGTGCGACCGGAAACTCTGTCTCACGTATTGATGCATACAAGAATGGCTCCGACATCCTCGTCGCCGTCCTTGATGCTTCTCTGGAATTTGTGTTGAGTCTGGTGTCATTATGTTGCTGGGACGCATGGGCTAAAGTTCGTTGGAGTTGAGCTGAAAAAACCACTACAATAACAAGACTGAGGATCAGAGAGCCTGCAATTCTCCCACCATGTTCAGTCGGTCCTTCATGCTGATGCTGTTGCTTTGAACAAAGATGAGTCGTTAACGGCGTGCCTACCTCAAATAAATGTGGTTGAATCGAAAGCGCAGCTGCTGTCCCAGCACCTTCCTTCCCTCTCGCACTTGCCTCAATTCCTGGTCAGACGGCCGTCCTCATCTTCTCTTCTCTCTTCCATTTTCCTCCTCTTCTCTTCATCACTCTCATACCCCTTCATCATCACAGCTTTGACAGAACCCATCACTTTGCCTTTGTTGCTGGTGCTGCAGGCCATTGTCTCCCTGAAGCTCACTTTCTCTCGACAGCTTATCATTGTGAGCAGTGCCTTCATCCCAGCGCCATGTGGCTCTTCAAGCTTCTTTTCCTGGCAATGGCCGCGCTCGGTCTGCCTGCTATGGCTCAGACACCCATGTGTGCATCAGAGCCATCATCGTCAACCACTTCCTATGGCTGCACAGTGACCTATACTCCCTACATGGCTCCTCAAATTGGTCCGACTACCACAATCTATGCTGCCATCATGACGACGTACTATTATGTGAGTTGTCACCTATCTCTGGGCGTTTCTCCCTCACTGACACATGTCAGGTCGTTGATTGCCGTTACTGCACCGTTACCAACTACCAGAAGAATCCGACTCCAAAGGTAGATCTACCACTCGTCCTAGGCTTGTAATGCCACTGACATCTCCAGGGTCCCTTCACTGCAAAGACTACAAGTTCCATGCTCACCATCACTCGGGTTGAATGTATGCCAGAGACCACAGCCTCCACCAGGGGAAGACCTCGTGGCTATGAAGAGATTGAACAACCACAAACGAAGACCCTCAAACCAAAAGAGTTGGCTGGTCATGCTCTTTCACAGAATGTACGCCGTTCAGGCTCTGGCGTCACTGGTGCATTGGTTGAACTTGCAACCACTATGGGCAATGACATTTCTCCGGACATCAACCTCCTCTCTGGTCCTTCCCAGGAATCGTTCACTGAGATCATGTCTGCCTTGTTTGCACTCAATGTGGCAGACTCTGGAATGAACCTTACTGCAGCCTGCCAGCAAGTCCAAACTACTGAAGTCAAATATCAGTTGCTGGCGTCTGCCTTCAGCCCTGATCAGGTCAAGGGACTTCTCTGCTGGATTGCTGCGAATGGCTATTCTTTCAACAGCACTCGTGCTCAAGTCATTTCGACCTTGCAGGCTGCTGTTTATGGTCTTGAAGTGGCTTCTGGCTTCACAAACAACCGTGCCGAAATCTGCAACAACCTCGACCTGTTCAATTCTATTGCAGGTTTCTTGGAAATCAACGCCCAACAGTACCAGGAGATCGTCTGCACCAAAATTCCCTCTGAGACTCCTACACAACCCATCTATTACGAGCCCACCCCTGTCATCCCGTACGCCACCAACGGCATGACCACCTGGGGATCTCCAACCTCGTGGGATTCTAATGCCACAGCCCTTGCTACTGGCGGTCCTCAGTCTGCTACAGGCGGCCCATGGATGTCCGGCAACAGCTCCTTCCCTATGTCTGGTAACAGCTCCTTCCCTGCTGCACACAATGTCACTACGTGGGGACCGCCTATCTCCTATACCGGCAGCGTTCTGGTATGGCCAGCCAACTGGACTCAACCAGCCGGTACCATGGGTACCGGTGTTGCTTCTGACACCATGCTTGGGTCCTGGAACGAAACTGGACTCAGAGCACGCACACCGCCGAGTCCCACCGCGAAGCCATTCTATCCAGCTATCTCGACCCCAACACGTCACTCGGTCTTCAAGAGATACTAGACTGAGAAAGCATGATCAGAAGTCCATCCAGCGCACTGGCTTTCGGACTTATGCTGGCACACTGTATGGAGGAGTGGGCCTTCTCATGACTGTCATGCTCTAAATATGTATTATGAGAGAGACAAAGCAATTGTATGCGACATCGCTGTATGGTAGAGCTTACTATGAGATGAGCTGTGCATATGTAGCACTGAGTATGATAGTACCTCGTGATGAGTTGAATGACATGTTGCATTCTGATCAGATGTTTTGCTGGCGATTCTATTCTGCCTAGTTAGCTTTGTGAGTTTCAACGTTTGCACTTTGTTAACACGCAGCATGGATGACAGAAATCATCGTCGTCGCGACAAAAACTAGATAAAATAGATAGTGGGTCGGCAGCTAGAGTTCTCATCTCTAGTGACTATACGTCGAAGACTCAAGTCGCCAGGAAAAGCTCACCACGCGATAAGGCAGATAGTAGGTATACTTGACCACCATCAATTGAAAGTGAAATTCGAGGCGGTCTGAAAAGCACAATGATAAGTTGTAAGCTGGTCAACACAATTACAAAAGGACAATCAGCAAGACCCGAGAAACGTAGACCTTGGACAAGATACACGGGGAAAAGACATGGAACAGGTGAAGACATGCTTGCTTTTTCCTTTCCTTTCCTATCGTTTCCGATCCTATATAGATACCAGTTGTCATAACAAGACTGAGGTCATATAACATCCCATTACGAAACCTTTTCCCGTGCCCATTTTCCTTCCGTTTCATACAGCAACGCTGACAACTAAGAACGTATTTCCTTGCATTGGAAGAACGTCCTGCCTGCATCGCCGAACGAACGTCGTACACCGTAAGGCTGGGCAAAGAGAAAAAGGCAGCAGCGCCAAAGAACGACACAGCGAGACCCAGAGCGCCGACGCTGTGAATGCGAAGATTGCCCACGCTCAACGCTGCAAATGGCAAGGAATGTAGAGGTATAAATGGAGATGGAGCACATTGGCGAGATACAACTTTTGCTCCTGCCCCCGCGTGCTGTCGTCGTCGTCGTCGTCGTCAAATCTCGCTTACAGCGGCAAAACGATGCTCTTTCTGGGCTGTCTTTCGATGATGCTATCAGTTGGATGGAGCGAGCTCATCGAATTGCCCGGCCCTAGACCGTCCTTGTTTTGGAACACCTTGTTCAAGTTCATGGCCGACTTGGTATATAGGAAGTCGATGGCCTTTTGATCTCGGAACGGATTGGGTGATTTGTCCCAGGCATGGGGCACGCGGGGGATGAGTTTGCTGTCGATTCTCTTGCCGAGTTTCTCGAGGCGCTCGGCGAAGACCTGCCCCTCGCGCAGGAGCATGTCCCACTCACACAGCCACATTTGGATATCCTGGGGAAGGCTGTCGATGATCATATGGTCGTGCGCCAGACCTGGAGAGGCATACGGGCTGCAGTGGTCGCCCGCGATGTCGGGTGGTGGGAGGTAGGAGAAGTCGAACAGGTCGGTGAAAGTCTTGGGAAGGCATTTCTTAGGATTGCGAGATTCGCGGATCTTGCGTGAGCGGGACATGGTCCAATCCAGTAGAGGATACCAGGCTACTACGCTGCGGATTTGGAGGGGTGTGTTGGTCCGCTGTTGGACAAGCTTGGAGGTTGAGTGCACGGGCGTGACGAAGTTGTGGGTTTCCTGGTAGTGTAGCTCGGTATCGTTGGCCTCGGTGTCGGTGTCGTCGTTCAATGTGCTGAAGGTATGGGATGTGGTGGGTCGGGAGGAGGACTTGTTGTCTGCGATAGGATTGACGTTGTGGTGATGTGCGAGCCGAAAGGGAGCGGAGAAGGCGAGATTTGCCCCGGCGGAAAAGCCCGAAAGGGCGATATTGGTCTGGTCGACGTGTAGCTCAGCGGCATGTTCAGAGATGTAGAGTATAGACTCGACGCAGTCGTCGACAGGGATGGGAAATGGGTGCTCCGGAGCACGACGGTAGCCGACGCTCACGAAGATGGCGTTGGTGTGTTCGATGACGACTCTTGCCCAATACCGGTCGTCTCTGGCGTCGCCCAAGCAGAACCCACCCCCATGAAAGTTGATGACAACGGGGAAGCGAGAGTCAGGATCGCGGTTGAGGACTTCTTGGTAACGTGGAGGGAGGTAGAAATGTAGGTCGATTGGGATAGTGTCTGTTGGGATTTTGTGTTTAAAGGACGGTCGCGGGGCTCGCGGAGGAGCGAAGTCGTGGAAATGCATAGCCAGACTCATGAGAGACCGCCAGAATCGTGCTCTTAACTTGAGTGCTTTTCTTGATGGGATCTTTTGACTGGATAGATGGTGAGACATGGAGCGAGGCCGTCTGTTGAAGGCCTCTGGGATGAATGTCTCGGCCAGCATGTTCTCGGGAGGGTCGATGGTCGAGGCATTTTGGAAGTCGGCGATATTGTTGAAGGTGACTTTGGTGCTCTTGGGGCTCTGGGGGCTCTTCGAGCGTGCAAAATCTTTTCCTTCAGTCATATCGTAGGACTCGTCGGTCGAGGAGGACGACTCTTCGTTCCTCAATGGGGAAGAAGTTGGAGGCATGATGGTGGTGGGGTGCGCATCTTCTAGCTATAACCTGCGTAATTGTGCAAGCGGACGATATGGTACAGCCGGTCGCAAAATTAAAGCGCTCATTCAGTCGTAATGATTTTGTGTTGCGAAGAGAAGGAGGGCGCAGTACTGGGAGACCGGGGGGTGGTTACAGTAAATGTGAAGATGGAAGATGATGTTCCTGATGTGGTCTCAGCGCCGTGAAGGAGACGTCTCGTGTTGATCGCTGTAACGGCTGTAATGACGCGTAGTTTGGGGGCTTGGATGATGATGCGATAGGCTCACCAGGCCAATGGTGAGCGAATCAGGCGAAGCTGCGGTGTCTGCTGGAGGGCTCCGGCAGCCAAAGAACGGGCATCTCCTTTAACTAGAACCCCTATCAAAGACGCCGACAGGTTGGGTGACGGGCAACTTGGCAGGGCCCTCAAGGCATGTGCCGGGGGCCGGGGCTTGCCATTGACAGCATGCCTAGGTAGGTAGCGACTTATCACTGCTACAAGTCCAACATGCGCCCAAGATGCAGTTGACATTTACTTCGCCGCATGCTCTGTTTGCTTCACGCACGTAAAGTACCAGTATCTCTTGATGCATGAGCTGCAATGTTGCCCACCAGCGTTGTCAAGGCTTCGATGAAACCCTGACCGTGCAGACAACACGCGTCCTCACGAATGTCTCATGCTTGGCCAGGAGGATAGTGATCAGTCATCCAATAATCTCAGCTTGATGACATGATCCGGAACATGTATTGCTCCTTCTCCTTGGTCCGTGTTCTGTGGAGGTCATCGAAGGAGAGGCTATGTTGCGAGAACGAGTGTGGCTTGCAGGACTGGTTGAGTATATATCTTCTGACCCGCAGTCTCATGTATTTCTCTTCCCTATCTTCGATTCTCTTTCTGCACTGAGAAAAATGGCTCCGACCAAGACTCCTGGGCGACTCGATGGCCCTGGCGCTCAATATGTCGATATGACGTCGGCCGCTAATGAAATGGATCTATTATTGGACGGAGGTTGGGATCCTTCACAGTCCGTTCCAGCTCGTGACGAAGTCCTCTTGGAGCCGAAAGAAGTGCATAACTGATCACAATGTTGGACTTCGACCACCGCTGTTGTGGACGTTTCACCATTACAACTGGTTTTGGAGAGCTACAAGTTGGGTCTTCATACTATGGATATCAGGTGTTGGAAGATTGAAGATTACGCTCTCTCACTACTTCATCAGGGAACCAAAGCTTATCGTTATTGACAAGAGGGGCCGAGGGGCATCAGCGTGACTAAGCCATCTATGCACAGACTTCGACTTTCCATCCATACGATGCCGGCCTTCCCGCCCGCATCATCCTGCTCTTCCACCTTCTGCCTTGTCTATCGCTTGTTCACGCTTGTTGTTCTTTGCGGCCCAACTCTATCCTGAACCTGCATCTGCCGCTGAATCAGTCGGCTACTCTCCTTCTTCACCTCTGACTTCTGGTATCACTGCAGGGGCGACCGCACACAGCACCCGCCCCTCTCAGCAAGGTTCCATCGTGGTGCCATCCTGCGGGCTGACCGACAACCCCTCTGCAGGAAGACCAGTCTGTCAAAGCGTCTCTGCCGTAGAACTTCTTGGGTTGCTCTGATTGCTTGGAAAGTCGCTGCGTCCGAAACGCCCTAAGCCCAGATTTGGCCATCCAGAAACACGTAATCAAGATATCTCCTCAATAACCTTGACGGCCAAGAAAAGCACTCGGCCGTAGCCTCAAATCGGACCTTCCAACTCGACCTCTTGCGAATACTGAAGCCTCATCTTCCGCAACTGGAGACACCTCCTGTCCGAGAAGTGTTGGCCGAGTGATCGCGGCCATGTCGGTCCTCAAAAAGATCACGAAACATGTGCCTACCAGAGGGAGCGACTCTCCCAGGGCGAGTGGTGAATTCTCTCCCATCTCCTCCTCGAGCCCCGGCCCTCATCGCCGCTCTCTTGCTCAATTGCTCCACCTCGAGAAGGACTATACCTCCAGCGACAATGAGTCTGACATTAGCGACTTCGATAGCGATGGGTTGAGCAAGAACGCCCAGAAGCGGGCCATTGCGAAACAGAAAAAGAAGGAACAGCGCTCCAGACTGAGCCTGGAAAACCGTGATGACTCAGAAGAGCGCATCAGAAAGAGACTGGAAGAAGCTGGGAAGACTGAGACAGCCGAGATGAAGGCTCGCTACGGCGACTTGCCTTTGATGCAATCTACGACTCGCCACACAACCGACCGCATCGACCTCAGCACCATCACCGAAGACATGGTCGGGAAGGAAGTTACTTTTCGCTGCAGACTGCACCATGTGCGAAACATGGGTGCAAAGTTGGTCTTTTTGATCTTCAGGCAACAAATTTCTACAATCCAAGGTGTGCTTGTAGAGGCGCCTGGCAAGGTCTCTGCCATCATGATCCACTGGGCCGAGCATCTGCGCACAGGCAACATCATGTTGGTCAAGGGCGTTTTGCAAAAGCCTCAGATCCCAGTCAAGTCTGCGTCTATCCACACTATCGAGGTTCACGTAACCGACTTGCACGTCGTCGTAAAACGTGACGAGCCAGGTACGTATCTGTCCGGTCAAATGTGGGCCATTCGCTGACACATGTAGTCCCCTTCTCCGTCCAAGAGGCCGAGTTGACTGTTTTCGATGAGGAGCAGAAGGTGGATGGCCGGCAGACTATCATCCCTGACCGAGTCAGACTGGCCAACCGTATCATGGATTTACGGACTGCCACCTCCCATTCCATCTTTCGCATCCAAGCTGCTGTAGGAAATCTTTTCCGCAGTGCCCTTGATGAAGAACGCTTTGTTGAAATCCACACACCGAAACTCCAGGGTGCGGCCACCGAATCGGGTGCATCTGTCTTCAAGGTCAACTACTTTGGTCGGCTGGCTTTCCTTGCACAGTCTCCTCAACTTGCCAAACAGATGGCGATTGCATCCGACTTTGAACGGGTCTATGAAATTGGAGCTGTCTTCAGAGCCGAGAATTCCAACACCCACCGTCATCTGACCGAATACACTGGTCTCGATCTGGAGATGGCTATTGAAGAGCATTATCACGAGATGATGGATGTTATTGACACCGTCCTCAAGAATATCTTCTCCGGTATCTATACCAAGTACCGCACCGAAGTGGAGATTATCAAAGAGCAATTCCCTAGTGAGGATCTCGTTTGGTTGGAAGAGACTCCGCGGATCCCTTTCAAAGACGCGGTCCAACTCCTGACAGACTCAGGCTGGTTGAATGAAGATGGAGAACCAATCAGTCCACTGGAGGATCTGTCCACTCGAGATGAAATTCGTCTAGGAGAGCTCATGAGGGAAAAGTACAAAACAGACTACTATATCTTGGACAAGTTCCCGAGGTCTGCACGTCCTTTTTACACTATGCCAGACGCCCACGATCCCCGATACACCAACTCTTTCGACGTATTTGTCCGCGGACAAGAGATCATCTCGGGTGGCCAACGTATCCACGAGTCACAGATGCTCGAGGACAACATGCGCACCGTTGGTATCGACCCTGATGACATGGCTGAGTACATGGAAGGTTTCAAGTGGGGCGCACCACCTCATGCGGGTTGCGGTGTGGGCCTTGAGCGTATTGTCATGCTCATTCTTAAGCTGGGCAACATCCGTCTCGCCTCGCTATTCCACAGAGACCCCAAGTCATTCCCCGCCAAACCCCAAGTCGAGAAGCTCAGACATCCAGAAGCAGACACTCTCAATCCAGTCTGGCGACAGGAACGTGGCCGGGAGGTTGCAGTGGAAGACCGAAAGATGCCCGACCTATTCGACCTCATCGCGAACTATGGCGATGCCACATCGACGTCCTGGGGTGATGAACGATACAAGATCTGGCGCCATGCCGATACCGGTGCCGCCGTTTCTTACGTACCTGAGGGTCATCATGCCATTCTTCCTGGAGACCCGCTATGTGACCCTCGACAGTACTATCGCATCGTCGTATCCTTCCTGCAATGGATGAAGAAGGAGACCCATCTGAAGCCTATTTGGATCTTGATCAGTCCGGAAATGGAAGAAGTCCTCGGTGAGCGTTTAGGCTGGAAGACACTTTCTTGCGTGGCCGAGGAACGTGTTGATCCACACAAGAAGAGTGCAGAGTCAGACCCTGAAGTCGCGAGAAAGATTCGCAAAGCTCAGAATGATGGTGTTAAGATCACCGACCTTGATCCGAAAGAACCCGTTCCGGAATCTATCAAAGAGCGCGCCAACGCCCGAGTCAAGGATTGGGTTGCAAACCGCAAGGGTACACAAATCCATCTGTCCAATATCGACTTGTTCAGAGATGAGAAGCATAGAAGATACACCATTGCAGAAGACAAAGATGGCAAACTTTGTGGTATCGCTGTCTTGGCTATGCTCGCTCCTCGCAAAGGATGGCAAGCCAAGTACACTCTCGATTTCCCTGGTGCCCCATCAGGAACCATTGAATACCTCACCACACATGCGCTCACGACTGCCGCTAATGCCGGTGCGCATACTGTTACTTTTGGTGGTGGAGCTGCTCAGCATTTGACGCCGGGTCATCACATGAGTGGTGCCAAGGTCAAGATGTTGCAAGCGACATATGATGCTATTGTTAAGCAATTCAACCTTGCCAGAAAGTCAGAGTTCAGAGAGAAGATGGGTGCGAAGGCTGATCCGCTTTGGATCGCTTATCCTCCACATGGTCTTGGTTCTAGAGGTATCAAAGCAATCATGCGGTAAGTACATGATCTTGAAGAGATGTCTATAAGTGACGACCACATGCTGACTATGAATGTGAACAGATTCTTCCAGGATGATTAAGCAGAGCTTTCACCTCGAGTTCGACTGCCATGGCCTACAGGTGTGCCTAGATACGGTCTATGATGGTTAAGAGTGGCACTGGCCAATGACGAAGACCTGGACAATGTGATCGGACTACCCTAACTTGCCACGGTGGTTTAGCTAAACGCAGAAGCAATGGGAACACGAAACAATCTCTCTCTCTCTCTCTCTCTCTCTCTCTCTCTCTCTCTCTCTCTCGGCTACCTGAAACGAAAACACGGGAGGCGCAGCCGCATCGAAAGCCTAGTAGTGTCAACAGACTGCCAGTGCTAGCGTCAGCATGGACTTGGGCCTAATTTGGAAGAATTCGTTGTGCCGTTGGATGGGAGAACTGCAGTCTATGCACATTTTTTTAGCCTACATACCCTTTTGTCTTTCGTTTATGTCCGGTAAATCAACGAACTAGATAGCAACGGGCCCGTCGTAGCGGCCCAATCCTCTACACCTCGCGGTCCATTGAAGCCTTTCCTATGGCATATCTGATACCTGTGGTTCATTTTCGGGGCACAGAACATGAGCTGCCACAACCGGTTTACGGAAGGGAGAACAAGATATATTGAGTAAGGACACCTTCTCGTACCCGGAGACCTGACCGATGACCAATACTGAAGGAAGGCATGCCGTTTGCTATAACGATTTTCGAGTGTCGTAGTCTGCTTTCATATCTCATAACATGTGTAGACCCTTCTTCCTCGCCCTGATCACTAGGGAAAGAGCACCCTCTCGACCAGTTGGACAGTGTCCTCCCAGTTCTTACTACGTAAGCCTAGTCGTACGCAGATCGCCACGCTCCAGATCAGCATTTGCTAATTTCTCATAGCAACATGTGTTGGATGACATTGTGCTTCTCGACATACTAGTGTGCAAAAGTCCGGCCAGGGGCCCCGCACAACACGCAACCACTAGACGGGATGAATACTGGTGATGATTTTAATGCCCCCGTTTGTTATCGGATGGGTTGAGAGTCAAGAACTTGTCTTCATCCGTCCGCACGCCGAACAGGTCCACCATTGACTCTCCATCCAATTCCTACAGCCATGGCAGACCCATCCAATGGGCTTTGATTGTGCTTTCGCGCTGGCTTCAGAATCGAACTTTGCCAGTGCCTCTGCGGAGGATAGACGTGGTTGCAGCGTGTTGGGCGGTTCATGTTTTCTTGATCTTGAGGATGGCGTGGCCTTAGGCCGGCTGCGGTTAGATGCGGAAGAGTTGGGGGAAACTTGTGAGTATATCGCAGGTCTTTCTGTCTCGCAGGCGCCGCACATAAGGTGTTGGAGGGGGTTGATGAGCGTGCAAATTTCGCATGTCCACGTCTCTGCTTGGGGTTCAGGGTCGTGGTCGTGGTCGTGGTCGAGGTCGAGGTCGTGTTTGGGCTGCGGCTGTGGCTTTGGCGTTGGCGTCTTTGCCAATGGCTTAGTATCCAGCTGCTGCGCTTCGAGCTTTTTATTTTCGTGTAGCTGCCGCTCAATTTCTATCTGCTGGTCACGAAGCGCTCTTGCGTCGAGGGGCGGGAGCATGCTCGTGCGCAACCCGGGTGGGGACGATACCCCCCGCATACCCGCTGGATTCTCATGGCTGGGCGGAACGTAGTCTTTGCCGAAGGCCCGGCTCTCTTCTTCCTGAATGAGATCGATGAAGGCTTGCATGAGCGCGGCATCATTCTCGTCTTCCAGTTGCGCTTTCGTGGTTGTGACTTTGTCCTTCTTGGCGGCCTCTTCCTGCGCGATTTTGGCGCCGTGGTCGGTTGCGCTGGCGCAGCCCCGTTCAATACGTAGACGCTTCTCGGCGGCCGCTGCAATGATTTCGCGAGCGTTTTGGCCGCGGATGATGCCCTGCCCACCAAGACGCTGGCCGCTTCCTCGCGTAAGATCGCGACGTCGTTCGGCGGCTGCGCGGGCTTGTCGTCGGATCTCGCTCATAGGGATGCGACGGCCGCCGAGGCGGTTGCCTTTGCCCAGGAAGCCTTCGCCCGTGTAGCCCTTGCGAAGCAGGGCCTCGTGCTCGTCACGGAGTTTGTCCCACAGTGCATTGAACGCCTGATCGTGAGGCCCGTGGACGATGTGGCATAGTTCGTGGAGCATAGTGTCCAGCACGTTCTCGAAGGGGAGGAACTGGGTGTCGTCGCCTGGGTAGCGCAGACGCAGACAGATCTTCTCCCCACGGTTGATGTTTAGGCCGAGGAGGTTGACTTCATGAGGGTAGAACTCGGTCAGGACGCCCACACGCCAGTTGCGTTGGCGCATGATGGGTTTGACCATGGATGCGATCTTCTGGAGCATTTGAAGAGCATCACGAGGTCGAGACTTCTCGGAGAGGTGCTGAAACTCGTCGACCAAGGGGTCAAGTTCGGAGGGGCGTGTTAATGTCATTGTGGCAGGTAGGGCAACACAATCCCCAATTGATTTCTGCAGTGTATGAGGAAGGATCAGGACATGAGAAGGACCAGTCCGGTGAGACGACCTGCCTCCCCAATACCGCTGCTTTGAAGTGTGAGAGGGTGACGACTATAACCACCGCGCCTTCGCTAAAAGAGAACGCCTTTACCAACCAGGCCCACTAAACAGGTAAGTGACGAGAAAAAGACACAGCAAACAAGAGATGATGATCTCGCAGCCCGCAAGACAGGAACCCACAGGACGCCGGAAGATGCCAGAAAGATCGCTTCGTGAATACTTAATAGTGGATGGGATGCGTAAGAGTCGTTCAGCCTGGGGGCGACCTTTGAGAATCATATAGTCACGTGATTAGCGTCATTACAACGGCTGCTTTCGGTTGGACACGTGATTGGATGACTACCGACGTCTGAATACTTGAATTGCGGAGGAAGTGGAAATCGATACTCAGGCCACAACCTCAGCAAACTTGAACAGCAGGAATTGGAAGCACAGAAGATCTCCAAGATGACGAGCGACGACCAACAATTCCTCGACTTGGTGAGTCCTCCGAACGAGCTCCACCTCACTTGCTGACCTTCTTTCGATCGCAGCTTGCGTCCATCCCCCAGGACATGGCGCACTATGGCAGTCGCATTGCAGACTACATCGAGAAACATACCAACGCCCTAGCCTCCGACATCCGTGATGCGATAGACCATGCAAGTTGGATCCCCGACTCCCTGCGACCGCCACGACACGCTGGCAACGGCTCGTCTTTCTTTATCCTTCCTCCCCCGCCTCCGCAAGGCATCCTCGAGAAGACCACAGCATGGATCTCCAGGAACCGCACCATGATTGCCGTGTGTGTGGCTTTCACAGGAACAACTATATACATGATCCACAGACGGAGGAAAGCGCATGCTAGAAAGAGACGGGCAAAGAAACTTCCCAATGGCGCAAAGAAGGAAATAGTTGTACTGGCTTGCTCGACATTCCACGACGCCCTGACACGGTCTCTGGCTATCGATCTCGAACGACGAGGTTACGTCGTGTATGTCACGGTGTCGTCCACCGAAGAGGACTCGCTTGTCCAACAAGAAGCAAAACAGGATCTGCGCCCACTCTGGATCGATCTCACCTCTACTGTCCCCAATCCAGCAGTCGATGTGCATCCTAACCTCGAACCAATTCGGGACCACATTACACATGCCGTGCAGTCTCAGACCTACATGAGTCTCGCTGGCATTGTCGTCTTCCCAGGCTGCTCGGGCTATGCCGAAGGCCCCCTTGCTCTTCTCCCACCCAGTGATATAGTCGACAACATCAACACAAGGCTCGTCTCGCCGCTGCTGACGATCCAACAATTCCTCCCGCTCCTAGCAACTCACAGCACAGACCCGAAATCCCCATCTTCTATCGTCATCGCCTACCCTTCGATTCCCAACTCTTTGGCTCCTCCTCACCAAATCCCAGAATGTCTAGTGGCCGCTTCACTTTCCGCGCTCGCATCATCCCTGAGACGTGAAGTCAAAGCGGCTGGTGCCAATATCACCGTCTCGGAACTCAAATTAGGAAACTTTGACATGGGATCCGTTGCCTCTTCCCGGAGTACACCCACACAATCCGCATATCAAGCACCAAGCTCATCGGGACCTTCCTCGGCGTTAATGCCATGGCACTCTTCGCAACGGGCGGCCTTACAACGCAAATCTCTTGGCCAGCGCAGTTTCGTCCGTGGGTCGTCCGCACGTGAGTTTCACAACGCTGTATTCGATTCGCTCGCGCCGCCACAAACATTCAAAGCATTCGGCCGTGTAGAGTGGAAAGCGACCCGGCGGCCCGAAGTTGTCTTTGTGGGCAGTGGTGCAAGAATGTACGACATCGTCGGTCGGGTCATGCCAAACAGTCTGATAGCCTTGATGATGGGTTATAGAAGGCGTGCGGATGAGGAGACTGATCTAAGACCTGGCAGAGTCCATCAAGTTGCTGAGCACAGCGGCCAGAAGAGGGACAGCTCAACAGGAAGTGCAGGTGCTGGTGTCGCTGCTTCGCCTTCCTGGGGCTCTGGCTCGGCAGGTGGCGAGAGCGGCATTTGGGAGAAGGTCTGAGCGTGAGCGAGCGTACTTCTGGCGAGGAAACGTGGCGGAACGATGATTATATGACCTGACATCTGATTATGAGGCTTCCACTCAATTGATATATGAATAACACCATCCACCTCAAGCGAATATTACGATACACCTGGCACCCCTCGCTCTTCAGTTTTCGCAGATTGTCATTACAGCCTGACCAACGCACTACGACTTGTCACAAAAATCGCTCGGTTGCCGCCCGAGTTATCTTGCCACCACTCTTCGACTATGCTTGGCGAAATTCCGTCTGCGCCTTGTCGTCGCCAAACTCCAGCACGTCCTCCGCCAAGCTTCTGTCCCAAAATCCCGGCTTTATATACCAAACTCACAGAATTGTGCTCAACACCGGACCGAATCAGACCTTCAGTCTGTCTGGGCTTGCATCTTCCAGTATCCAACCTCTTTAGTGCACGTGGATTGACTATGTCAACCATAGTGACTTAATGTTGGAGAGCGGCAAGGTCAGCCAGGCTGTCGGTGTGGTACGGGACCGGTGCTCCCCTACTACGTAGTAAAATCGGTTCTGCCCGGTTTTGATATCCCATCGTTCATCCCCCAGGGGAGGCTCGTTGGGAGAAGTTTTTGTCACTTTTTTTGGCGGGTTTCTATGTTTGAGTTTTTGGTTTCTCAAGTTTTCCTCTGCTATGTGGGCGGGCGGCAGCACCGCCCTCGTTGCTCCTCTTGGCCGAAATCTGAAATACTGCCGTACCGGATGCTTTCACGTGTGTCTGATGAGGTGGAATGCCGAAGCTCATGCTAATGACCATTTTGCTTTCTGCTTTGGCAAGAGATATTGTCGTTGCAGTGTGCCTCTGTGCAGGCAAAGGAAGCACGACGATCGAAATAGCCGCTCAGCTATGCTGCCACTCACACTCCGCTCCACTCCATTTTCTTTTCTTCAAGGGATGAGCAAGCTCGACTCAACTGTCGTACTACCTCGAAAGGTTGGACGAGTGTATGCAAAAGTGACGAAGGAATATATGTGCGCAAAAAAAGAATGTCACGAAAAGCAAAAGTACTCGTTCCAAGCCAACAGGCTCTCGGGCGAAAGGATAGTACGCATGCAGATTTGGCAACATTGAAATCACACAAAGGAAGAGGTATGGGAAGCAACCGCGTTTATTTGTTTCTCGAGCCCTAAGATCTCATCTCCGGCGAGCGGTTGACCGATGAGCTTGCTCTCTCATGCAGCAAGACCCGAGCCGAGATTCGATTTCTCAATAACGCCGTCCATTATACTTCTCCCACTGATGACGCCAGTGCTGCAAATCACAATCTTCTTCCTTTGTCCAGACTCGGCCATTTTCCGCCCAATGAACCTCAGGGCCGCGATCTCCGTGAAAGTGATACCACCAAGAAACATTACGAAGATGGTCTTCCAACCCGCTGCGCCAGCGAGAGCCGCCTTGGCTTTGGCCGCCTTTTCGTCTGTGGCTTTCTGTGCAAGACTGAAGGTCGGACCTCGAGCTGATTTCAAAATGTCCTCGAATCCTGTCCAACCTGTACTGGTAGGCGTCAAAGGTAGTGGTGACTTGTGGAGAGCTTGAAGGTATTGTTTCTGCAGGATGCATTGCACCATCCTGATGCTTAGCGGCGCGTAGCCTGAATACACATAGGCGACGTCCTCAGGGTCTTGCTCGTTGTACTCATCGATGATAAGCCGAAGCTCTTTGCGCAGATACGCGTAGTTTGTCTTGGTGCCTTTCTCGGACTGGGCTGCCCCACCACCCACAGGCAGGAGGAGCGCCGATGCGGAAGAACGTGGTTGGAGCAATTCCATCTTTTCAAGCGCGTCGAGGGTGATGAGATGCTGGAAACCATACGCGTGGAGGATTTGGCGTCGAAATGAGTCTAGATCTTTGGGCCGGAGACCGCCGGAAATGGTAGACTCTAGACATAAAAGGCGTAGAATGGTGCTGAGCGGCGCATCCCGGGCGATGAGCTCCTCTATCGTGTCATGCTGATATATTGGATCGGTACCGGCTGCTATGTTCTGTTGGATCTCGAGCTCCCGGTTGAATGTGTCGGACCGGGTGTGTTTGGTCATATCATCGGCAAGATTGGTATGGACGGCAAGAGACTGATGTTCTTGCTGGAAGCCCGGGAGTTTGTTCACAAATTCGCGCAGCTCATTGACGCCACGCGCGCTGTGACGCCCTTCGTAGTCAGACTCGAGTCGTCGGGCGATTTTGTTGAGATGTGGCCCAATCAGAGCAAAGTTGGAAGATCGCAGCTGTTCAAATAAGGGGTCAGACGAGTCGAGTTGAATCTTGCGTTTGAGACCTTGACGGACGGCTGGAGGTGGTGATGTCGACGAGGACCCGGTGTTGGTTCGCTGCTGAGGGACCGCGCCTATGATTGATGAATCGACTTCGGCCCGGTTGTGCTTGATTCCAATCAGCTCATCGATTAATCCTTCGTAAGTCAACTGTGTCAGGAGGGGGGTGGCAAAATCGACATCACGATCAATGATAATGAGTTGCTCGATGGTCGTACTTGGCATGTTCGTGTACTGTGTCGCGGCTTCGTCGGCGTCGAGTTCTTTTCGTCCACGAAGTAGCAGGTTGGCCAGCTTTCGGGCATTATCACCTTTCCCCAAGATACGCGGAAACAGGCCATGTCTTTGCTGGATTTGCATCAGAGCTCTTGAAGCAAGGTACAGTGATGATGAATCATTTCTCTACAGAGAGGTTAGAGTTGATGCCACTTCTGCGCATAGGTAACTCAAATACCAGATATAAATCGTGAAAAGCCCCTTCCATCTCCATCGACAACATGTCGTCTTCCAGCGGTAGGAAATAAAGTGGTAGTTCCGAAATATTGACATCGCCTAGTACGCCTTCGTCCTCAAGGATTTTGTTGGATACTAGCGTTCTCCTTGGTACCCAGATAACGGAGATTTCATGTTCGACCGTGCCGTTTCTTTGAAGTTTCTTGATCTGTTCTTGAACAGAGAGATATGACTGTCAGCATTCCATGAATCATTCACAAACAATAGGTAAAAAAAGATGCGCTGAATCGAGAAATGCCGCTTCCAGGATCGGATAGATATTGATGTTGGGAGCTAGACTGACAGCGAGGAATGGAGAAGGGAGTCCGCGCATTCTCTTTTAAGTCCCGTAGTTGGATGGACTCCAGGGAGCTAGCTTACCTGCTACGGCTTGGACCAAAGGTGCCTTCTCGCCGTGCACAAGGTACACGATGTTCCTCTGGGAGGAGTCGGTGTTGCCATTTTCGAGTTCGAAGACCTTGTCTACGCCATAGTCCTTGAGCGTAGGAAACTGGATAAAGAGGCTCAACAAGCCTGTCAAGTCCCTCCCGATGACCAAGTTCTTCTTTCCCCGAACCTGAGGTAGCTGTTAGCCAGGACATACGGAACAAAATGCATCATTGATGTCTGTCTCGTACGCCTTCAAGCAATTCTAGAAGATCCTTTCTGGCTTTGGTCTTGATGTGTTCGGCTTCTTCGTCAATGACGGGGGCCATCAGCCCTAGCTCCTAATTTGATCTCTATTGTCGATGTGTCAGATGTGGAATGCAAACGGAGTCGAGTAGGCAGCGGTTAATATCTCGTTCACCAAACAGACTGCAACTCGAGCTGGTGACGCCAAGACGTGAGATGATTGGTTGAACGTCGGTCGACTCGTTCTAGAAGCCGAGGGAGGAGGAGGCTCGGAGGCTTCACTGCATTGCACCGCCCCGTCAGCCACGTCCCTGCGTTTCAGCTCGACATCCTTCAATACTCTCCCAAGATTACCGCCTCAAAAGCAGTCTTCTTGGGAGGACAAATCTAGACATACTCTACAGTTCTTCAT
Source organism: Exophiala xenobiotica (assembly GCF_000835505.1). Lineage (NCBI taxonomy): Eukaryota > Fungi > Ascomycota > Eurotiomycetes > Chaetothyriales > Herpotrichiellaceae > Exophiala > Exophiala xenobiotica. Next base: position 2,851,846 of record NW_013562492.1, read on the forward strand.
TCCTTGTTGTTTTCCAGGCTTCGTTCTCAAAAATGGGCAAATTCAGTCTCAAGAAAGGCGACAACGATGAAGACTCCGGCAGACTCGCCCTGTTCGGTTCCCGTTCAAAGTCCAAATCTCCTGCTCCTCCCTCAAACAATCCCTACGCACAGCCTGCCATCCCTCCAGATCCGTACACACAGGCAAAGATGAGTGCTGGCATTGTGCCTCCGCAAGGTGAGGCACGTCCGGGCTCGAATCCAAGGGCTGGCTACCGTCCGGGTCCAGGGCCTCAAGGGAGTTACTCTGGTCTACCAGGCCCTGGTCAACAGAGGCCGTCACATGGTGGGGGAAATCCATATGCCGGGAATCAACCAAGCAATTACGGTGATAACAAGACTGGCCCTCCTCAAGGAGGTTATGGTGGCAGTGGTGGAGGCTATGGCCCCGAGAAGTTTGGCAATCAAAATGGCTATGGAGGCGCTGCCAATGGAGGTAATCCCTATGCCAGCATACAGCAAACCAGTGGCACATCACGCGAAGGCGGCTACGGGGGACTTGGCTCGTCCAGTCTCTACGAGAACGATTCCAGCCGTGATGAACTATTTGGAGGCGCCCAACAACGTATGCAGCAGAAACAACCACAGCCAGGCGGACCTCCTGACTATCAGTACAACAACGCCAATGAAGGTGGCGATCGAAGCTTTGGGGCATACGGTGACCGTCAACTCACGGCTGAAGAGGAGGAGGAGGAGGACATTCAGGCAACTAAGCAGGAGATTAAGTTCATGAAACAGCAGGATGTGGCTTCCACCAGAAATGCTCTGCGAGTTGCTGCCCAGGCTGAGGAGATGGGCCGCAACACCCTTGCTAGGCTTGGAGCACAGGGCGAAAGAATGCACAACACAGACCGAAATCTTGACATTGGAAACAACCACATCAATATCGCCGAAGACAAGACCAAGGAATTGAAGACGTTGAACAGAAGTATGTTCGCAGTGCATGTCAACAATCCTTTTACCGCAAAGGAAAGACGCACCCGACGGGATGAGCAGATCATGGACCGGCACCATGCCGAAAGAGAAGCTCGTGAGGCTACTCGTGAAGCTGCCTTCAGGAGCACACAACGGATGAACCAGAATTTCAAAGGCTTGGAAGACACCCCAGGGGGACCCCAAGCCAAGCAAAGCCTGGCAGAACGAGCCAAATATCAATTCGAGGCTGACAGTGAGGATGATGCCATGGAGGGTGAAATTGATCGAAATCTTGACGACCTCACTGGCGCAGCCAGGCGTCTCAATTTGTTGGCGCGTGCCACAGGAGAGGAGGTTGAACAACAGAACCAACTGATTCAAAATATTGCAGAAAAGGTGAGTGTGTCACACATCGCCACTCTGGCTCTTGCTAACCATGCCGCAGAGCGACCGCTTCGACGATCGCCTACACTTCCAAACCGAACGATTGAAGAGAATTCGATAGGCATTGCTGTCCGTTCTTTCAAGTGTACACCCACTTGGAAGCCACTGGCGCCAGAGGACCACTGGCATGAAAGGCAGAATCTCGTCGTGTCATGTTAAATTCCGTGTGCAGCCTCGTCCAATGTTGTGGGTCCTCGACAGAGCAGGAGCCTTGTTGATCTGGACAAATAGATCAGCCTGTCCCTGTGCAACGATCAACACTCCGACTGCTCATCGACGTCCATCACCTCGGGAACAATGTTTTGAGGTTCGGGTCGTCGTGCGGCAGGCGCCATGACATCCTGATAATTACCCCGGTTGATCTCACTGGAAGTGACAGCTTTGGAAATACTTGGAAGTGCCTGGGATACAGGTTGGGCCGGCTGAGAGTGCCGTTTGCTCACATATTTTGTGGATCGAAACTTCAGCCTGACGGGCTGGCTGTTTGGATGGCACAACCAGCCTTCATGGATACACAAGGGCAATTTCAGGGGGGCGTTGACGGTTCCTATGGAGTAGAATTTGACTCGAGACAGTATGGGGCGGAATTTGTCACGGCAGGATTGCTAAGCGCAGCGTCTTTGGACTACGGAGTACTGGACTTGGGAATATGATTGTGGGCGTTCTGTTCAAGGCCATTTCTTACTCGAAATTCCGGTCTTCTCATGCCAGGCTTTCACGCTGTCCAATTTCTTTTTCTTTCGATCTGACGCAGTCAAAGTAACTTGCACACTGGTGGTGGCAGCAGGACGTCGCGAAAATAAGCAATTGCGGTTGCTGCGAGTTTCAAGACCGATAGTGCTTTGGTTGACGGTCAGTGCGCAGACGACTATTCGCTTAGCCTGATGTGATGGAAATTGTCCTAGCGAGTTTTCTCCTACGAGACTAAATCTCACAGACCCTCAGAAGTCCCGCGCTTTACTGAACACAGTACAGTAGGAAACGAAAAAAAGGGGAGCATGCGCGCAATCGCATAGAGGAGGCCGGACAATAACCAGAATGGCGCGCCCGGATCTGCAAAGATCGTCGATGGCTCGATGGGAAAGAATGGGGAAGCTTCGAAGACGCAGTCCTTTCGCAGAGTCCAATTTCACAAGAGGCGATGCCTTCAAGCCTAGCCTTTGCAAGGGAATCAGGAATCAGCAGCTGAGCAGACCCAGACATGGCTCCAAACAGATTGGTCACATCTGGTCACTTTTGCACTTTTTTCGGTGTGCAAAACACATCGTCATTGAATGAGCATTGAATCAGATATCTTTGGTATTCGACTCGCTGTCAGTACGATGGAGGAGAAAGTGAGTTTGGCGACCTTTGATCCAACCTTGGGCTTCCGTGATGATTCCACTTCACCTCCCACAGCTGGTAGAGCATTCACGCATTGTAGGCAGCCTGAGCTTTGAGTTCCGCCTTGCATCAAGAGCCCAAAGCGCCGACAAACTCAAAAGACAGAGCCAAAACAGCCGGAAGCAGTTTGAGCTTCCAGCATCAAGCTCAAACGAGAAACGCCACCAACAACGCTGTATCGTCAAGGCCTAAAAGCACGAAAAACTAGAAAGCGCTGATGGTATGGAGCCAATTTCAACTCCCCAGCGGAGAAAGTGCTCATTTATTCAACTCTGCCAGATCGGGATAAAAGGTTGACCTAAACTGCTCCGCACCGCGTACGTTAGCTCCAGTCATCTTGGGCCGTCTTGCGTGCTTGCGCAAAACGCAAAGGCTCACCAGGCCAAAGGGCGGCAGGACCTCCAGTCCTTGGTTCTTGAGTGCTAACTGTAGAGCTTGGATCACAGAGTCCGGTCACTTCGGCAGCCGCAATGATTGCATCAGCCTAAGGAGCGTGGTATATGTCTCCTGCGAGTGCGTTTCCTCTGCCATGGTCAACAACGACCGTGAGTACCGGGTTTGGACAAAGATCTGGTTACGAAGTACTCGTGCTCGCACTGCGGTATTCCACTGCTGAAGGGACAAAGTATCACAGTACGAGTAACGAGCCTCATGGGGTACCATGGAATCATATCTTCGGGCGAATAAGAAGGAGATGCCTTACACCAACAGAGGTCCGCATGACGTCGACGGCTCTGTAGCAGCGGAAAAAGAACACGAAGCACAGGCAAATAATGGGTTGGTGGCGCGCCTGCTGTCCGTTGATTGCCCTGGACAAGTTGTGACGGGTCTCAACTTTCAAGCAGGGCAGACACTGGCAGGGCATCTGCTGATCTGGGCTTGACGCCACCCGAGCGCCAACGGAGCCCACTGCAAGCATCCTTGAGCAGAATCTTCCGAGCCGATAACTCTGGCTTCGTTTCAGAATTGGACTCCACTGCCTTCAACAGAGCTACTTGCAGATTGGCGATGGCGTTGCTGGTGGAGTAGCCGGAGAATCCTGTGAGCATAGCGCAGGCAGGAAGTGACCGAAGTTGATTGTCTTGATTCAGTCGGGAGATAATAAAAGAAATTGAGGCTGGGATGGTGAATACTGAGTGCGTCAGTGAAGTCAAGACAACTAATGAGAATGGTCACATATTGAAGACCCTGCGTCGGATATCAGACCGGCTTTCCCTGAGCCCTGGAGTAGTCTGCAGGGTCTTCGGTCGACCTGGTGAAGGGTTGTGTAACCCTGTACGAGTAGTGCCTGGTGCATCGTTGGGTACCCTCGTAGGAGGTGTTCCAGAAAGGAGGCTGAGCAGTACGCGAGCCAGATCAGCGATCAAATCACAGTAACCGGAGTCACAAGGTACCGGGAATGGTGGGCTCCAGCGCTAAGTATTCCCAGTATCCTCTGGATTGAAACTAAGGTGAGTTGAAGGGTCGCTTTCGTCTATGCTTCTAATCTTGAACAAGGACATTTTACTGGCAGGGAAGGTGCATCCATGGAGGTGGCAAAAAAGGCAGCTGGAAGTTCTGCATGAATCCCTAGGTAAGGTGAGTGGTACACAGAAGGTGGTCGCATCACTTTGAAACTCATCGCTGCAGATGCAACGGTGAGTATCTGCGAGGGAAAACCCGAAGCAACGGGCGGGATCAGCGCCCTTTCTTCCCCAGCTTGATAGACAGATCAGCGTCGATCTGGACAACACCAAGATATTGCTTGCATGCTGCTTTGCAGACCAGGCTGGATGGGCTTCTCATGAGCAGTGTCGGGAGTCTACCACAGCATCGAAATTGTTGCACGCCCAAGAGGTCTGAACGGGCCTTTACCATACTAAGTGACAAGAGGGGATTCTCGGATGTCGGCACACACATACCTGACTAGCTGATACTGTTGCTGTCGTGGGCATTTGAGGACTGACTCGTAAGGGATTTGTTTGTGGAGACAGTTTGCCAATGAGTACATAGTATTTTGTGCTAAGGATGCTGCATCTCAGCTTCTGGTTAGGCTAGGAGCGTAGGGCAGTCCGTCAAAGTACTATCTGTCTAGAGGATGAAAAGAGATGACAAGCCGCTTGTCAAATGTTAGTTGTGTTCGCTATTCGCTATGGCTGAAGTTAGCAAGTCAACAAAGAGGGCGCCCTCCTAAGGTTCGAGGGGGAAAAGCGGCCGCGTCAGTGGCGTTTGGCACCTTGTACTTCTAGCGGCCTAGGAATGCCTAGGGCACGCACAGGGCAGCAGTTACAGGGAACAAGCGAAACCCCTGTAAGCCACAAAATTGGAGGGCACGGGGTCGATTGGATACTCGGTCGCGCTGGAGAACCGTACTATAGTAATTGTCCGGTGGCTTCGAAGCTTGCTTCATGAGTCAAGAAAACTTTACGGAGTACCCTGGCTACTGTTCTATCATCGTACAGTACCATAGTAGTACTGTTCTACTTGGTGTGTCCCTTGGACCCTTTTTGAGGCTGTGAGAAATCGAAGCGACTTTCGTTTGGGACCCTGATTTGAGTCATCACAAAAGGTGGCTACGTAGGAGTATAACGAGAAGACAAGGGCAAGTACTGTTTATTTCTGTGATTGGTAGGCCTTTCAAGCCACTTATTGCTTCTTCATCTGCACCTGCAATCTTTTGTATCTGCGCGCACACCGCCTGTTGACGGAACATACCCAGGGTATGCATCATCCACTCCAGTGCACGTACGGTAGAGGTTGGGTGGTAACTCTGTATCGGCCTGAGAGTCTCTTGCCTCATCCAAACCCTCTCTCCCAGTACCTAACAGAAACCTTGTCGTAGTTCCCTCCACATTATCTCTAGTACTCTACCACAGTATTTGCACCAAGTATCCTCTCTCTGAAACTATACTTCCTTCACTATCAACTCCAGAAGGACCGGTCACTTTCCGTCAATCAGAATACTGCTTGGCGACATTTAATGGGCGACCTCTCACTGCTCAGACAAGAGACCCAGTGGACAAGCCAACAAGCGCAACAACGGGGTGGCTGCCGACGCCTGCAGTGAGACGAATGACACAAGCCGCCACTCAAGCCCCCAGTGGCCCCCCATCAATGCCCGCAGATGTCATCGTGCCAATAAGCCTGTGCCGCTGCAATTCTTTGTGCTCCATCCCGTTCGTCTTCTGTTTTCTCTAACACGGCCGGCAGTCTCCATCACAAAGAAAACGCCTCCATCTTTCAATCTGGCATCAAGACGGGTGGGTATCCACTCCCTCATCTACCCACTTCCGAATCAGCAACCCTGTCGCCCGTCCCTAAGCCTCATCCAGGGTCCCTCACTTCTCGCCGATGCTGAGACCAACCTCCATCACACAGAGCCCAGTCACCCAGTCCAACGCTAGCCTTACTGACTCCGGACCAGGCTCCTGACAAGAATCCCTGCCCTGGTTTCTTGCCTCCACCGAAATCATCAACTCCGGCCTGGCGCAGGGTATCCCTCCAGTCAACCTCTCCTTTACCCTCTCCACTACGAACGCCATCCAACTGCCATCTCGAGCTAAGAGCACCCTGCATTAACAAGAGCCCAAGGGCAGTCCGAGTCGTGAGGGTGATGATGCCGGTCAATCAGGGTTCTCGACAGTGCAAAGGGTCACTCCCACCGACGTAACTTTACAGATGCAAGCACTGGCACTGTCTTGCAAGCTTCCGTGCTGTTCAAAACAAACTTATCTACCCTCACATTCCCCACACATTGCGCGAACGGACCTGATCCTTTCATACTTCAAGACACAGTTCATCTACTCAGCATTCCTGCCTGCCTGAAAGACAGGTCACCTCTGAGAAACATCCATTGACTCGAGAGATAAAGAGCGAATCACACTTGACCACTATTCACAACACCCGAGATTAGAGAAAGATCCCATCAGATCTTTTATCTGACCACGACCGTTGAAACTCAACTGCTTCCATTTGGCTTTCCAACCTTCCTACAACAGCCAATCCTGTCGATCTGCCGTTCGCCGAACTGGTTTGAGGATTGCGCATCACCGCAGCAGAAAGGCTACGACTGTCTGCTATCAAAAGTCAAAGGGGCACTGCTCATTCCGCTATCGACGACTCCAGCAAAAGATCATCACCGATCGTCTGTGGATCTCTCATTGGCAGTTGCCGGCTCCAGGCTCTCCACACGATATCCTACATAACACTCGCCGATCCCCTCGGTCAGAGTTGGATCGTCTTACACGTTCCAGGAACCAGTATTCAGCTGGCCCTTCTATTGCTACCAAGTTCGATATCTTGCCTTGAGCGAGGTCAACACATAACGTGGCCCTTCACCTCGAAGCCTTTCGATTATACTCTGCCCTCAGAACACCGCCCCCATGACGATGGTCATTGACAACCAAGTTCGACAATACGGCGGCATGGGTTACGACCACATGTATCCCAGCATGCATACGACGCCGCAGTTCAGTGACCCGTGGTCGCATCAGACCAGCACGTCCAACACCTCCTTTCCTGGTCTGTCCAAGACGGATAGTTCCAGGTCTACCATGTCAATGCCGTATTCACACATGCCACCTGTCTCTGGCTCCATGGCTCAAGGTAGCGACTACTCTAACACTGGATATTCTGGCACGGATGTACTAAATTTTCCTCAAGACATCCCACGCTCGACCTATGGCGAGCAGTCTTATCCTTCTGCATCTACGGCGACGACGACGTCGTCGTACGCTCCATCATACTCTTCCATAAGCTATGCACAATCTCTTGCTCAACAACAGCAGCAGCAACAACAACACAGAAAAATGTCCGAGTAAGTGGACTCGTACACCTAAGATGATCTTCGCCTGGTCTAACTATGTTGTTCTAGTGTCGATAACTCTCGCGCTGCGACGGCCAGCTTCGGTGAGCTGGACGCCTCTAGAGGCATGCTGGCGCTCAGCCACCAAAACCTTCAGGACTTGACGCCCCGCAACATCTACGAAGCCCGGACTCAAAGAGCCTCGACGGACGCATATGGTTTTCCGCAGACTGCCTCTGCTCACTCGTCGATCTCGAATGAGTCGGGTCGCGGCTATCCGTATTATGCGCCGAGCTCAGTTGGCTCCGTTGCCGACTCTGCCACAGATTATAGCTCAGCTGCCTCAGACGCAGGTTATGAGTCAATGGCGGCGTCGCGAACACTTCCACGACCGACGCAATTGCTCGGAGCTCCGCTTGTACCTCCAGCCCCTCAGTCTATGATGGGCCAATTTTCCTCCAAGATGTCGGCCAATACCCAGAAGAAGCACAAATGCAAGGTTTGCGACAAACGTTTCACTAGACCGAGTTCGCTCCAAACGCACATGTACAGCCACACAGGCGAGAAGCCGTTCGCCTGCGATGTTGAAGGCTGTGGTCGTCATTTTTCCGTCGTCTCCAACCTGCGCCGCCACAAGAAGGTGCACAAGGGCGACAGCACGTCGACTACCAGCCACTCAGATACCGAGGAGTAATTGTCTGGTTGTCCAAAAATGGTTTCAAAAGCAGTTTGCTGGCCATCTCAATAGGCCAATCCTCAGGCACTCTTGGACAGTGCCTTGGGCGGTTTTTTTGCTGATGATACAACATTTTTGAGCGCTCACGCTTCGGGGCAGCGTGGGGCTCGTGTACAACAGGGGGTTAGAAAGGGCAGCAGACGGAAAAAGCCCGGTGCTTGCCGCACCGACACCGGCATCAGAAATTGCCACTCTATTCGATTCACGACACTCGCTATTTCTATCTATATTGTTTATTGTGACGACTTGATACCCAGCGATGACGGTTCCTATCATGAATGATTTCTGCTTTTCCGCATGGTGAGCCCCGGAAGCTCATGGCAGCGAAGCAGCGGGCCAGGAAAGAGTAGGGTCAGCGTCGGAGTCCAACGAGTTTGCTATGGTACTTCATGGCCGGCGAGGACTGGGGAAGCGTGGGAGGACTGTGATTCAAGTGGGTTTACGTTGATACCAAACTGTGTTTGACGTGCGGGATGTCTAGAAGTCCCAACTGCACGATTGGGTGATATGAGGTATAGTGTGCCGGGGTCGGAATTTGTGACTGCGGCGCATTGAGTAAGAGCCTCTACATGAATGAGAAATATGTGTGCAAATAACGTCTTCTCACGGCTCCCATGATATTCTGTGTCTCGTGTTCCTTGTGAATTGTTTGGCTGAGCCCAATTGCTGCATGGCACCCAGCAAGGGAAGAAATAGGTGCCATGCCTGTAGGGTGCCTGGTACGGGTGATGTTTGGGGAATCGTCTCACGTGCGATGAAAGAAGTGGAAGAAACAGCCATGACATCATCTACGGCAGACCCCATTTCATCATACCTGGTAACTCGTGCGTGCTCGTATTTACTAGTGACTCGTACCCCTGGTGGGCTGTACGGTGGACTATACGGAGGACTGCACTGGAACTACGTAGGCGCAGTTTGTTTGTCATTGACCACATCGAGAGTCGAGAGTCGACAGTCGCGAATCCGTCATGACTGCCTCAATCTTCCATCATTTCCTCGCTACCTTTGTCTCATTTTCCACTTCTACACTACTACGTATATGATGATGTCGTATCACTTCTGACAAGTCCCCAAACCTGACCCTTGCTTGATTTACTGGCCGGCGGGACGCTGGCATCCCCGACGTGTCACGAACTAATGTCGCAACCTGGGACATTGAGCTCGGATGCGCCGCTGCGTCAGTGGCGTTTCCTACGAGCTGTGATTGCTACAATTTGTATCCCCACCCGCCCTCCATCTCATCTTGTGCCGAGCGCACCGACCAGGGTGCGACTCCAGTTCCGTTATCCCTTTCGTGTTTCGAGAGTCCGATTCGCACGTCAAGTCATCATTGACGAGCTAGCATTCCTTTCAGAAAACGACCTTCTCATCCCTTTGACATCCGTTGCGTTTGGCGCCAGCAGCAGGGCCCCGGCAATCACACGACCGGACACGACCTTCTCTAGGCAAAACGATGTAATCTCACATCAAGTGCACACGCATTGCCTGATTCGGCACACCAACTATTTGCCCACCTGCTGCAAAGTGCACAAAAAGTGTTAGCTGCTCAGCTCCTAAATTTGTGGTGAGGCGTCCAAACTCGGACCATGACGAATTTCCAGCCATGTCCGCTCTAGTAGGGTTGATACGAGTATGCCCCATGAATATCTCTTTGGATTTCAAGGCATTCAAAACGACATATCCACCCGGACGTCAATGCGGCGGCACGATGACATATGTCTCTTCAGGCCTGACCTCGCTACCGAGGCACACAAGGTAAGGCTCAACCAAACGAGTTCTAGAGAGTCGTGATGCGGCTGGTTGCCAGGAAACATTTGACTGACGCTTCGGACTTCGGTGTATCTTGTAGCGCGCTAGCATCACACCTTGTTCGATGCTAAGGCCCTTGCGGTCGGCGCCTGACTGATGAAAGGTATGAAAGCTGCTTGGTGTGAGCGTTGAAGCGCTCCAGATTGGGACAAGTCGGTGGCCACAACCACATTGATGAGTCCTGAAGCTCCTCGTGCCTCATGCGGAACGCTCCACGTTTACTGGCCATGGGGTTTGCCATATGATGGACACCTTCTTGCTCTTCTCGACCCGCTGTGCTCGAAAGCTCACTGTTGATTATACCCTGCGTACTGCTTGCATTGAGGTCCCGGGATGGATAGGTTCGGCGTCAAGGCGGTTTGTGGAGCATATTGGCAGTGACATTGAACATTTCCCGACGCCGCCACGAAGCTGTCATTATACGATTGAACACTTCAAGTTTCAGGTCTTGATGTGTGTCACGGAATGCTGTCTTCTGCACAAGTACTCCGTACCATCTCTGTGACAGCCAGGGGGTGGTTGGGGTGGATTATGTAGTTGCTCGGACTTATCCTCTGAGGTAGAGCCTTCTTTTGCTCATGCAATCCGAGTGTGTCCTTGGAACACTGTTTCGGCACTGTGGTAGTGCCGGCTGCAAGTTGTTCGCAGTATTTTCTCTATGAAGGTGGGTGCTTCATTGTTCTTATGGTAAATTGGTCTGTTATCATGAGCCGCCCATCTTGAGCTTCGAATGTTTGCTCCATTGCTCCATTGCTCCCAGCAATCAGTTGAGTGCAGACAGCTGAATCAAGAGGCATCATTGCTTCTGACTCTGCTGCTGAAATGCCTTCTGCCGCTCTGCCTCGTCGTCACGCTCCTCGTCCGCCAAATCGCTGCGGCATCGATACTTGCATTCCCAGAGGACCACCAAATAAGTCGAACGTGGCCAAATCGGTCGAAGTTGAGGGTTGCGCATCAGGATCAGCGAGCAGCACAGAACTTGGTGGAGCGAGCGTATAGATCTCGCCGTCCTGGCTCTCCTCGGTTTGTTCCATGACGCTGTCCATCATCTGCACATCATCCAGGTTCCGTGGCGTGCTTTCTCTAGTAAAGCGATCCTTGTCGGTCGAGCTTTCATCTTCTCCTTCACACTGGTTTGTTGCCTGCGTAAGACCTGGAGTATCTTCCCACCGGCAAGCTAATGACCTAGCCAGGATCTCGTCACATAGTGCCTTCTGCGGGTCCGTCGCCAGAAAATCCTCCACTCGATTGTTGATAGGGTTGGGCTGGTCGGGGTTTTGATGCAAAGGACACTTGCGGCTCGCTGAAATGGCCTGCACAGTTCGCAAAAGAATCAGTCACTGAACTTGCCAAATTGGCATTTTTTTGGGTTTTAGAGAAAGGGGAGGAGGCTGCAATTACCTGCTGGGTGTTGTTCCGCATACAGGCCGGACATATCAAGCCGTCAGGACACTTGCCGCACGGGACCACAAATTGATAATGAATGCAGATGCCCAGACTGCGGCACCGCTGCTTGCATGGGAACTGGACAAAGAGGATACATGGAGGCACGCGCTGCAGAGAGAGCTGTCGAGTTTCGGCAAGATCGGGACGTTTGATCGCGAGTGGAGGCAGGAAAGAGATCTCTTCGGGCTTTGGCGTGAAGAAGCGATGGCCTCTGGGGTACTCTGTGCTGTGGACGAAGAACTGCCCGATCTCTCGAGCCTCGGACGGTGGTTGCGGGCATTCCGTTTGCTGCGCCTTTGTCTGGACAAAACCTGCCGTGGAAGATACGGCTGCCGAAGGTCGTCCATATGGATTTGTGAGGGGCTGCTCTCTGATATGGGCAGGTTCGGTCGAGAGATATTGGCTCGTCGGAACGTGTTGGCCAGGAAGTCGGATGGCGCCGTTGATCGTGGAGGGAGGAGTCGTGTCGAACCTACTCTCCGCGAGGGTTTGACGGTGCGGCATGCCCTGTGTGCTAAGCCCAAGACACTGCCGCTTCATGGTTGCAAAAGCTAGAACAAAGTGACGGGGGTGACGATGGGATGGGATGTTCCAACGAGGCCTCGAGAGGGCAAGTTGCCAGAGTCATGCCAGAACCAAACGAAAGATTGCTCGGGTCTTCCAGTGAGTGCCACGGGAAGTATTTATACCCTTTCTTCGCCCCTTGTGCCAGTGAAACCAGGCTATCGCTGACGCGGATTGTCACGCTCCAGTGTATGGAATGAGACTGCGAACATATCCGCAGCCTGCATTGAATTCGAGATATCTTTTGGCCTACAAACGAGCGAACGGAAACGGACAGTGATGCCGTTCACTTGCGATCAGGAAAGAAGGCAAGGAACACAATACAGGCACTGGTGCGAGGTTCGAGGAACGCCACTGTACCTATGTAGGATACCTTAGTGACAGGGCCAAACGGGAAAGAAGGAACAGGGGCATAGAAGGGAAGAGAGGGAAGAGTCAGCGGGCGACGACCCAGTCATAAGCCTCAACCCAGATCTGTATTCCCGACCAGAAGCCATCGAAGCAGAAGCACAATTTACCATTTCCCAGAGCCGGAATTCGCACCCAGACAGAGTATTGCCCCATGTCGCCGTCTTGGTTTGGCAGGCAGGGAATCAAGGGCCGCCGCCGCACGCTTGGAGGACCCGAAGATCTCCCGTCACAACTTGGCTTCAAGGGGAACTTGTAGCGGAAATGGAATGAATGTCCAGCGCCCTCGATTGCGGTTTCATTTTCACCTGCAGGCGTCGGAGAAAACGGTACCTCCGATCCGATCCAGCCGGGGGAGTGATTTGCGAAGTGGGTTGCTTGAATGTGCCGCGGCAGGCCGAGACCGGGACAGGGAATGGAAAAATGGAAATGGGAATGGAGAGATCTCTTGGGTGCGTTTTGGATTAAAGTGCCCAGACAGGTGCGCGTGATGGGACGGCGAGAATTGGTCTGCATTGAATGGTAGCCTACGGCGTTGGCAGACAGGATAGACCGAGGAATGGCGGAGGTTTGTGTTGCTGCGGCGTTCGGGGTCTGGGTTTGAGACAGGCCAGCGGAGTGGAGGGGGAACGGAGCAGGTATATGGTGCAGCACATTGTGACCTGGGACGGAGTAGATGTGGATCGTAGAGGACTTGATTGTGGGATGGAGGGAAAGAAAGAAAATATGGAGAGGGATGAGAACCGCCGCGAGAGATTTTTTTGGTTCTTTTGGTGGTGGCCATGGTCGTCGGCGGCGGCGCCTGGCCGCCTGGCCGCCAGGGAACATGATCAGCAATCTTGGGACATAGTCCACAAGTCGTTGTTCAGCCAGTCTTCCGCGGAGCCGAATGTGTTATCCACGGTTGCAGGAGCGGTACCAGTGCTGATGAAATAACGATCCAGTTCATCCTAGGCCAAGGTCAGCTCGCACCAGACACGCCTCCATGACACACGCGTACCCAATCGATATTCCCAGGCTCAGCAAACATATCCGGGACCTGCAGGCCTGCACGAGAAGTCGAACTTTGAAGCGGAGCGCAAGAAGTCATATTCGAGTCGGGGACCGACTCGGAACGTCCATTCGCACACGATGATGACCCCGGTACACCACCATACTTGGTCATTATACCAGACTCGGGCCGGATCTTGGCTAGCATCGCGGCCAGTGCCTCGCTGGCCTTGAGGGCCTCCGCCGACTCTGCGCTGTATTCCTTCCAAATGTAGTAAGAGGTCTCCAACGCTTTGAGCATTTCGTCACGACGGTCGCGGCCCCAGATTGAGAGATCGCTTGACTTGTTGGTCGACTTGGTGGCGGTGGTGGTGGACAGGTGGATGTCCAGGCATATCAGCATGGCGGCCAGAAGCCAGTCATTTTTCGTGAATGACAGCATCGTGCCTCTGAGGCCAGCGAGGCGCCCGCCAGGCTTGCTCTCGTGATGTCGGACGTTCTGGTACTCGAGCATTGTCATGGCGGCGTCGATGCATGCTTTCCGCGAGTAGATGGAGTGCTCGTCGAATCTGGCGGCCACCATGCCTTTCCGATGGAGGATGCAGAACCCGGTCAAGCAGATCTGATCGACTGCGTAGCGGCGCATGATGACATACGCGGGATCAATGAGAGCCTCTTCGATCGGGCGGACCTGGTAATATGCAGGTACGCCGGCTCGTGCCGTACGGAGCTGGGCATCTAGGTTGTGGACTGCTTCCTTGGGGACATGGACGTCTTGCAAGTGGGTGGCGATGCGGCCCAGTAATTCGATGACAGGAGCCTTTGCCAGATAGAAGGCCACGTTGGTCGTGCCGTCTATGGGCCGACTTTCTGGAAGCACCTTTGTGTCTTCGTCGAAATCGTCTTCGCGAAGGTTCTTGGGCATGCCGGTGTCGGATTGTCCGTAAGGGATCATCGATGGGAGACCCATTTGGAAGGAGAGCAGGATGTCACCATGGACGATGCACAGCCACAGACGACGGCGTGTCTCGGCCTCGAAGGGGGATAGGTTGCTGAAATGGCGCGGATCCCGGTGCAGGTTGATCATCAATGCTACGCGGACGATGGTGCCGGTCAGGATGTAGAAGTTGGCTTGAGGGTCTAGGGACTGGAAGTATTCTGCCTCGAGATGCGTGAGCATGCCCTGCAACAGATGGATGTCGGCCTTTGCGTAGTCTTCCAATGTGAGACATTCAAGCGCACAGTGTCTGAAGTTTGCCACCGTCTCGTCCATGTCGAGGACAGGCTGCGAAGCGTTGCTTCGAAGCTGGCTGGACACTTGCGCCGAGAGTTGGAGCATCGAGAAAAGAAGCCCCAGCCAGGGTACCGAGACGGCGGTTGGATTCTTCCAGAATTGGTGGTACTGAGAGAATATGTCAGTGGCTCGAGCACCTGCCAGGGGTGGATGGTCTATACCTCTCGCTGGAACTGCTTAGGATGAATCACAGCTGGAAAAATCCGTCAGTTTGGGGGGTGCTTTGATGCGGGTGTTTTGCTCGGTCACTCACGTCTGAAAAACGCCAGCATTTCAAAATACTTTGCAATGAGCCTGTCGACCTGAGATCGTTCGGGCAAGCATGAGAGCAAGGCACCTATGTTTTGCCGGTGGTTGACTCCGTATATGACATCCCAGACCTTGGGCGAGGGCCTTGCGATTTGCAGTTTGTCAATGTCGTGTTTCAGGGACTCGTCGTTTTCTTCAAAGTAATCCCTAATCCCGGTGATCTTGGTGTTGGTCAGCTGGAGCGGAAGGAAACATATGACATGATGCAGAGGGTGGGATGGTCCACGGATCACGCACGTCTTCTAATATGGCTTCCCATTTCGTCGTTGAATCATTTTGTTGCTGGAGGTGTTCCGGGGACAATTTCTCCTGCTCCGTCGATTGCACATTTTCGGAGCCGCCGCCTTGGATAATACTTTGGGTTGTTGTATCATTCTTCTCGGACAGCTCCAGAAAGACCGTCTGCAGGCGATTGATGCGCTCTTTCACCTTGGTCGATTTCGTTGAGGTACGTTTGGCAAAGTCCGGATAGGTGCAGGTTTGATGTGCTTCTCTCCTGGCACAGTTCTCGCATGGTCTTCCTCGATTGCATTTCAACCTATTCTGCCCATCAGCCCATCCTCGAGTTGACGTGGTTGGCTGAAAAGCTAGCGAAAGCTATTCGGATCACTGACTTCCGTTGTCTGCAAGGTGTACAGGAAAGCTGACGACGATTCCTCGTGCCGGCCAACGAGGCTTCAGCCAGAAGTGTCCGAAGATCCGGGTTAAGGCGCGACGGGTCCAACGACGTTTCCATCTTGGCGAGAAGCACAGCGTCTTAACGGCGTGGGCTAACAAAGTCCCAGAGGACAAAACAGCACAGAAGAGACACAATCGATGGTGCTGATGTCGCCTTTGAGTTATACTTATCAAGGACGAATGTTGGGATCCACGTCCGTGGTCTCGCGAGGGCCTTAAGGCTATCCTGCTTATGTAACCAAACAAGAATTGCTTGCCGCCTGGAGGAGTCACAGGAGTCCATTAAAAGGGTCAAAGCGTCTTTGGCACTCAGTAGTCAGTACGTATATAAAAGTCTTGTGATACGGGAACTTCTCAACAGGTCTACAAGCGTTTCGGTCTTATCTTGTGAATACGGTAAATGTTACCACTAACGGTACTATTTCATCTCTTCGACTTCAAGTCCCTCACTACTCCACGAACCGCTCGAGCAATATCATGCCGCCCGTCATAAAGAGGATACACGACGACGGCGAAAATGGCACCGAAATGCCAGATGATGGCCATGCTGACCCAGCCGCCGAAAAAGCTCTTCGTGAAGATCCAGTCTCGGTATAGAGGCAGAGGCCAAAGGACGATGGTGACCAGGACGTTGATGACAAAGTAGATGCTGGCGATTTTGAACCACTTTTTGATATGTCGGAGTGTGTGCTCGTCGAAAGGGTGAACCACTTCGTCGAGCGAGACTCGAGCATTGTGTTGGGTAGGTGGTGGACTTGGTGTTGGGCCACTCTCCGCTCCACTGGTGAAGAAGGCTCCTTTTTCGGGGATGTTGTCCGGCTCGAGCGTCGCATTTACGGCTTCGCTGCTGGGTAGTTTGGACTGCAAAGAGCTGTTCGGTTGGCTTTCGTCCTCGATAAGGTCGATTCTGAGGAACTCGCGCCAGTCAAATTGGCTCGGCCAGACCAAGGAGATGATGACAGAGTAGAGCGCGGGACTGAAAAAAGAGGTGATGGCGCCGTAAAGGCCCGGCAACTGAGCCTGAGTAGTTTGAATGTTGATTGCACCTGACCACACCCATGATAGGGAAAGCCAAATTGCCATGCCCGACATAAGCCCAAGGATGGGACTGAGGATGGCCGCCAACTTTGTTTGTCTAGACCAGAGGAGCGTTAAGATCATGGGAAGGATGCCAGGACATGCAACGATGGGCCGGAAGTAGGTGGACCAGTTGTTTGTTGCCCCAGCGTACTCGAGCATGATAGCAAAGCCAGCCATAAAGCAGCCGTGGAAGACAACTCCCCAATGGCTCACCTGGAGGGTCTTGCGGTCCGACGCACGAGGGTCGACGTAGGTGCGAAAAAAGTCGAGAGAGATGATACTGCTGACAGCTATCATAGACGAACTAACTGTACTCGTGATGGCCATGAAGATGAGTACAAGTAGACCGGCAGTGGCACCAGGGCCAAGCAGAGACCTGAGCACGTATGGCATCACGAGACCGGAATTCACCTGAGTCGTTGTGAGAGTATTGGGATAGTCGAACCAGACAGGAGTCTTTTCGATTGCCCGGGCGCTCAAACCGATGATGGTACCGGTGCACCAGGGGATGGCAAGGATGACGACAGATACAAGGTCGTATGCTGGAACGACCGATTGCACTTCCGAAGCGAATGATTTCTGCCAGAAGGCCGTATCCATGAGCACAAGTGCAAGGTTGCCGAACTTCAGCACGAGGCCGAACAGGAGCGCTGTACCCCAGATTAGTAGAATTCCTGCATGTGACATGACTGATGACGACTTACAGCTCCTGGATTTCATGGTCAAAAGTGAGCCTTCGTAGTTGCCAGGAATATAAACATTCGTGGCTTTTACTTTCTCGTACAAGCCCGAGAGACCGCCAATGTGCTCATTGGTCAAGACCGCCAGAGAGAACTGGAGAGACGTCAGCAGCTGTCTTGACAGAGTAAAGGACTCGTGCTGCAAGGCACAGCCTCATGGAAACGGAGATATTTACGTAGATTAGAAGGATCAGAGCAATGGTGGTATGCAAGAAATCGGTCAAGAAGGTCGCTTTAAGGCCGCCAACTGCGGTATATGTGACGACTTTGAAAGTAAATGTCAGCGTCTGCATGCACCATAGACCATAGACCGACTTACCTCCAGCAGGAATGAGGATACATGCAGCGATAACATGCATGCCAGTCATCCCAGTCACCAGCTGAGAACCTGCGAGGATCATGCTGCCGCAGCCAAAAATGTTGTTGACCAAGTTTAGGAGGATGAACAGCCAGTGCGCATATTTCCCGTATCGCAATTTGATGATCTCAAGCGAGGTATGCGCGTACGGTACGCGGAGCTTTGCCACGATACCGAGCACTGCCATGAGCGCAATCTGGAAGGATAGCCCACTTGCCCACCAGATTGGTAGAGCAATACCCCACTTGTACGTGTAGGCGGCTGAGAAGACACTTTCATTGATCCACATCCTATATCAATCCATCATGGTCAACACATATACTTCAGGTCACTGCCCTCGAACTTACCAACTCGAGAAGACCGCTGAAGCCGTCAATCCAGTCCCAACAGAACGATTTGCGACCATGAACATCTCGGAATGATCGCTGTCCTCCGCCAGGTACCTCTTCTGTATGCGAACAGCCGCCATGATAATGAGGCAGAACAGCACCGAAAGGCCAATGATAACGCCATAGCCGTCGGCCTGGGTGAGAAGTTGCACAGCCATCTTGGGGATTACAGGAGAAATACCACCGAAAGAGTGAGTTGGGAAGACATATTCCTACCGGGTGCATCTTCGAGGTACTTATACCACGATATACCATGGCGTCCACCATGCAGAAGTCGCGCCTCCAAAAAGGCGACATGTGGAATCCTCAATCGTAGCGCTGATACTTACGGAGTACCGCCGTACCACATGCCTTTGTGTAATGACTAGCAAGGTGAAATTCTCTGATAGTTGAGCATGAGGCCATTTTATTCGCTGACATACCTATATGAAGGGAAATCGCGTGCTCACGTGGTGGGGAAGCACGATTGCGTTATGCGGCTTTCGCAGCACGCCATGAGACGTTGAAGCGAACAGCTTGATAGACCCTTTCTGCATGTGGCGAGTCGATCAAAGACTTTCACCACGTTGCCACGGTGTTTGACGATGTTCGATCAATTGCTGTAAGGAATCGACCTCGGTTCCTATTTCCGAGTCTGATGGGTTGCGAATCAATTCCCTCAGTCGACTCTTATCGAGCCCTTCGGAGCTCATACCGTATCGTGCCGGTTCAATGGTCTCGATACAATCGTACACAGTGCCTCGCTGTGAAGTGCGTGGTGTTGCTTTGTTATGTACGCCGTGCTTCGGCTGTCAGACTGGACCACACTCGTACCGAGGACCAGGTGGCCAAGAAGTATCTCAGGAGTCGTGTCGCATCTCCAGGCACCTTGCCACAGAACTTATCATTAAGGGCCTTTGATGTTGGAATAGTGACAGGTTTCCGTGGTCAATATCATTGATGAATGAGGCCACTACCTAGGGGGGGAGATGACATTCGAGAAGGCATCGAGCATACGTAACAAACATGCCAAGGAGCTCTGCCAGACATAAATTCACGTGACGAACTAGAGGTCACGTGGAACGGTGTCTAGCGAGGCTAGCAAGGCTAGCAAGGCTACCTTAGGCTCCTGGGACGCTCTGGTCTCTTCCCCCCTGGACACTTTCAAGCTGTAGGACTCTAATGCGTAGAGAACTGATTGATTGTCATGTCATGGCTAGAGAGAGAGAAATCTATGAAACAATGACAGAAATCCAACTAGGCAGCCGATTGGTGGGTAGCGCCAAGAGTGAGGCTAGGCAGCCATCCAGGCAACACTCACGTGACTGGGCAACTGCCCTGTCGCCAACACCCCCCCATCGCTCTGGCGCGTAAACACCTAATCCCTATTGGTTCAACGCTATAAACAAATTCTACCGTTTCCTATATTAATTTGGCCTATCAGCTCAGTAACTTTTTACACCTTTACACACTTTTTGCTAATTTCCCTTAAAAATATTAAATATCGTAACGCTATCTAGTGCTCGTAAAAACACTCTCTCTGATGCTAATTTTAAGCGCTCTAATTAGTCGAGAAAATTAGTACATAGTTTTAAAAAACTCGTCGGATTTAGCCTTTTCAGCCTTAGTTGCGCTTCTATGTAGACTACGCCCTTTTACCTACGCTCTCTTTCTCTATAAGGATAGCGGCGGTATACGCGTAAAAACCTATAATTCCTAGTCCGTAGGAGCGCTATTCCTTTATCCTCTTAGGATATCTTGTAGTCGTCGTATTCCTAGTTATCGTCGAAATCTCTCGAACTTAGGCTATACTAGTAGTTTCGTTATACTATTAGCTACTATATCGTCTATCCGGATATACTTAAAAGCGACTATTTCGTTAGCGACCTTCTCTTTTATATAGTGATACTAAAACTCGATATAACGAGTCTTTAGCTATATTAAACCTTACGCTATCGTAATAGTACTAGTACTATCCCTATAGATAAACGTTAGATAGCCCTTCTAGAATCTACTTAATTCGAGTATAAATTATCGTAAATAGATAGCTTCTTTTATCGCTATATACTCTATAATATACTTAGCTTTAGCTATCGACGTCGTAGTTATTCTCTACTTTCGCGACGTCTATAAAATTATATCGCTAGCTAGCTTAAAAATATAGCTTAATATCGATCGTTTATCTATTAAGTTAGAATCTCTTTAATTACTATTAGAATAACCCTTAACTTATACTATCTCGTTACCTTTCTAGTAGAGAATACCTTAGTCGGCGGTTCCTTTTAGATAGTAGAATAGATATTTTATATATTCTACCGCAATCGACGATAGATTAGTATTATATTGTATTAATTTCGAGACGATATAGACTATATTAAGATATATTTCTAGCGTTAACTATTTAAATAATTCTATTTATTCCTAGAATTGTTTAACTATCGCTTTAGAGTAAGGATCTTTAAGATCGCGTAGTTTTAATACTACTTTATTATTAAACGATATCTTAATAGTCTTATTGTTTAGGAATCTATATTTTTCGAGAATATTATTTATATAGTCTTCTTAATAGATAAAAATATATTATCTCAATAGCTATAATACTTAGATATCTATAAATATCTTTAGATTACTAATATCTTATATCTTATAAGCGCTTAATAGCTATTATTTAGTCTATACTATCGTTATCTTTAATTAAGTAAATAATACTAAATTATCTACGTAGAGAAGAATAATTATACCCTTCGCATTAATATAAATAGAATAATCTTCCTAGTATTATTTAAAACCTAGTTCCTTAAGTTTCTTTAAAATATTCTACTACTACTCTCGCGGAGATTAATAAAGACTAAATATAACTTTAAGAATTCGATAGACAATACCCTTCTTACTATAGCTATATAAAAGTTTTATATAGACCTTCTCTACTAATCTAGTATTAAGAAAAGCGTTGATTATATTTATTTATTCTATCTCGAGATCTTTAATCGCTATAATAGTTAATAATAGTCGGATAGAACTAGATCTAGCCGTTGTAATATAGACGTCGTTATAGTCCTATTCTTTAATTTATTTATTGCTATAGATAATTTATCTCGCTTTCTTACGATCTAGCTTTTTAACTAGAACCTAATACCCTAATAATATATTTATACTAAGATAGTATTGAACTTCTTACTAGGTATTAATAGCGACGTATTCCTTAATTTATACCGTAATTATCTAATACTATTCCTCTCTATTAGAACCATTAATAGTATCCTTATAAGAGAGATTTCTTAGATCTATAACTACGCTAGTATTAAGAACCGCGCTTATAATTACATTCTTAATTACTTTTCGAGTAGAATATCGCTAACGCTCTCTATAATATAGTTCTAGCTTCGAAGATAGCGGAGTTTATTTTACCTTTATTATATTAATTTCAAGGTTTTCTTCCCTATAAAATAATAAGTATAATACTTTAGAAGTATCCGTAATATTTTTATTTTCGTTAAAATCCTTAATCTCTACGATAGATTCCTTAGAATAACTCTTATCGTTTATCTTATTTATTATAATATTCTACGTCTCTAGAATCTATTGCTTTATAAGATTATAAATATAATAGATATACTATCCTCGTCTATATCTAACTAGGATATAAGACTTTTCTTTATTAATAAGCTTACCTTTATATTTTTCCTTTAGTATATAGATAAATACTTTTAATCTAATAATTTATAAATAAAATAAATTAGATTTAATATTATTAATCTTCTTAAATAAAGTCTTTCTTTCTAATAGTCTTAATAAGCTACGATTTTAAAGGTATACTACCGTCGCCATTAACTTCTTTTATAAGAACTTTAGTAGATAAACGTCTTTTATTATAGCGCGTACTTTACTTACGAGAGTTTAATTTATACGCTTCGTAATACCATTAGACTTAGGGCTATAGCTAACTATTAGCTCGCTAGAGATACCTTAATTCTTTAGGTATCTCTATAGAGTAATATTTAGATATTCCCTTCCTTTATCGTTATAGACTACTTTAATTAGATAATTAGTGTTAGACTATCGCTATTAGTACTCTTTTATATAATAAATAGCCTCGTCTTTTATCTTTAGAAAGTAAATTTATATCTAACGCGTAAAATTATCGACGATAACTATAGTATAACCCTATAAACTAATAATATCCTATAAACTAGATAAGTCGATATAGATTAGGCCTCCTCTAATAGTTACTCTACTAGACGTTACTCTATTTCGTGGAGATCGCGTCTAATTTATAAGGAGATAATAGTCGTATTTATAATCTATAGAACCTTTAAAATTTACGCCGTTAGCGATATTACGTAACTTCTCAATATTATCTATTCCTAGATGGTTTATCCGACGATACTAGATACGCGCTATATCCTTACCCTCTATCGCTAGAGCTATAGTTATATCGCGTAGTTTCTAGTAAAGTTACGATTACGCACTAGTTATCTTTAATAGATAAACCCTACTAATCTATAAAATCGATGATATCTTATCGTTATTCTTATATAGATTATCGAGTATATCGCTAATATCTTCGAATACTATCTCTATATCTTATTCTTTTAGGGATATAATATTAAGAAGATTGTAGTTAAGATTTAGTATATACTAAACCTTATTAAATCGAATACTTACGACGTCGTCGTCTTTTAAGTAATTAAGGATAATATCTCTATAGCCCTTCGTATAAACTTTCTCGTTATTTACAATATTAATAGCTATCGTTATAGCTCTATAATTAATATAATTATCTCGTCGATATATTATATAATAAGAAGCCTCGCTATCTAGTATATAGACTTACTCTTTATCTTTAAGACTCTCTTAGTTATAAGGATTAGCTTTTATAGTTATAATATAACTATATCTATAAGCTACCTTTATAGTTTTAATCTCGTTATTCTAAAACTAGTATTATAGAGATTTTCTAATAGCTTTAACTATATCGTTAAAACTTATTTATATTATTATATTAGTAGTTCTATTTATATCTTTATTACGATTCTTACTTTTCGAAGCCTTCTACGAACTACTTTATATTTTATTACTCTATATTATATTTTATAGATTTAAGCGATAATTAGTCTATTTATAATTAAAGATTTTATAAGTAATATACTCTTCTTAATATTATTCTCTCTTAAGCTTTATATCTTTATCGTCGTTATTATACTTATCGCTAGACGAGTTCTTATTCTTATTCTTTTTATTGGAAGATAAGTTATCGTTATTATACTTATTCTAAACCTTAAAGGTAACTTCTATCTTCGTATTTATTTTCTTTTAGAGTTCCTTAAAGAATATTAACTAAATAATCTCGTCGAATAATCTCGTACCCTTATTTATAGATAAAAGCTATAAAGTTAAAATCTCGAAGGAATCTCTAATCTTATTAATAAAGATTATCGATTAGATATTATCGCCTAAAGAATATTTAAGTGTAATAAGGTTAGACTAGATTTACTTTATTTTATTAATATATTTTTTAAGGCTATTATAACTTTAATAGATAATAATATTAATTAGTTCTATTTACTTATAAATTAATATAAATCTCTATTACTTATATATTTACTCGAGATATTTTTAATAATCTTTAATATTCTTCTCCTTACTAATAATAGTTTATATATAGATATTATAAAGATTATAGATAATATCTAAAGCCTTTTCGCTAGCTTTCTAATATTCCTTCTATATCGTAAGAGCTACTTTTCTCTATTTAACTCTCGCGCTATTTATCTTCTAAGAAAAGAAAGTATTATCCTTATTAGGCTATTCTTCTTCGTCGATAAGTTATTACACGATATAAGCCTTTCTCTTCTTAATATTTAGTTTATTAAGATTTAGTGGCTCGTCGTTAAAAATACTACTTAAATATTCTTTAGTACGTAGTTCTATCTTAGTCGTTAGTATCTAAGTAGTATAGTTACTCTTACTCTTTAGGATAGTTCGCGCTTTATCTTTCTTTAATAATCCCTTTATAACTACGTTAGTTATAATATATTATTATTAATACTACTAAACTAAATATTTATCTAATAGCGAAGAATTACTACTCGAACCCTAGGTTAATAAGCGAAAAATATCTACTAAGATTAATTACTTTAACTTACCGTAGAACTAATAATAGCTTATAGTATTATGTTTCTACTTTTTCTTAATTAATCGCTAGTAAAGGAATTAGTCGAGAAGATAAGGAGAATACGTCGTTAAGTAGATCTTATATAATTAATAGGGTAGGATAAAGTTATACTCGCTACCATCTCTATATAAGCGGGGTTTCGAGATTTAGCCTCTAACCGAGGTCACGGCCCAATTCGAGCGTTTCTTAAGCGCCACGCCTTCTCTAGACGCCTCGTCGGCCTCGAAACCTCTGTAAAAGCGATAAATTGATGTCAGCAACACTACAATTAGTCGCGTAAGGAGCTCATAACCTGTAGGACTCTAATGCGTAGAGAACTGATTGATTGTCATGTCATGGCTAGAGAGAGAGAAATCTATGAAACAATGACAGAAATCCAACTAGGCAGCCGATTGGTGGGTAGCGCCAAGAGTGAGGCTAGGCAGCCATCCAGGCAACACTCACGTGACTGGGCAACTGCCCTGTCGCCAACACAAGCCAACACAGCCGCGGCGAGGTGGTCATTGCCGAAATCTCTAACGACCAACCAAGCAGGCCATAGCGCAGCAGCCCACAGTCCGAAGTTGATGTACACGCCGCCGACCTGAGCGAAGATCGTGATCGAGTTCAGCCCATAACTCACCGCCTGCCACGCGCTTTCCGTTCCCCTCAGCAATGCGGCATACCGGATGACCTCGCCCGGATCGATTGCCAACTGACCCATCAGGAAGTAGCAGAACAGGTAGTTGATCTGGAAGCCTGCGGTCAACAGCAAGTACGGGGCAAATGCGTGGCCGAATCCGCTACTACTCCAGTCATAGCTTGGCTGGGTGTGACGGAACCGCGTTACCAGGACCGTCGCCCAGATCCACCATGCACCTTGCAGAGTCACTATGACCGCGAACGCGACTCGGGACCTCGTCTTCAAGTTGATCGCTGTCCGGTCAAGCCAGGCTCCGAGAAGGTTTCCACAAGTCACGGCAATGATGCCGGAGAGGAATGAGCCGAGCGCCCTTGCGCGCACACTGAACCAGAGTGACAGGTAGGTGAAGAAGACGGCTTCAGCATACACTGCTTGTCCAATGAACAGCACCAGCAACAGAAACTTCTTGTTGAAGAACGTCTTGGTCATCAATTTAACTTCCAGCCACGGATGGTTGAAGATGCTCAGGTCGACCTTGACTCCATCCGTCCTCTCCACCTTGCTCGGACGATTGAGGAGCAGCGCCACAAAGGGGCCGCAAGCCTGCAACGCGATGAAGATCAGGTACACGGTGTAACTGACCTTTCCCGCCTGATCGCGATCTGAGTTGAGGCCCAGGTTGATGGCGCCGCCCAGGATTTGACCTCCAAGTCGATATGTCAACCAGTATCCCAGCACTCGGCCCCTGTTGTATGGTTCGGGGTATGCCAACGCGATGGCCGCCTCGGCTGCCCAGAACACCCCGGCACTGATTCCGCAAAGGGCAGCTCCGACAAGTACGAGCCACTCGGTTCCAAACCGGTTGTTCGTGTACAGCCCCGCCGCGTAGGGTGCGTAGCCCAGCGTTCCGAATATCAATGCTCCCTTGATGCCGATGTACTTTGTGAGGATGGACGAAAAGAAGCACGAAACAACCATGAGACAAAACGTCAGTGCATTCGCCGTGTTGACCAGATACGGCTTCTGCGCGCCGCCCGCGCCCAGGGAGTTCATGGCACCCCATATCCCCGGCGCCGCGAAATTGCACAAGCCGAGAATGGTGGCATTGTAGAAGGTGCTATGGTACCAGCGAACTACACCGACATGCTTAGCAAGACAGAAGAGAGAAGAAAGGAGGGTGGAATTACCGGGATGCTTCTCAACCGATGCTTCGTTGACATCTTGAAGTTCGACGTGTTTCCCTTCCGAGGTACGGCGAGACATGTCGAAATTATTGAATTAAGCTGCCTTCCGGCCAATTCTTTTCGAGTATGTATGTGTTGAAGTCGTCCGTACGCATGGAACCAAGGGGCTTATGTACTACGACAAAACTCGTCGCGCCTCTATGACTGGCTTACCACAAGCCTCCTCGGCGAACGCCTGAACTGCAGCGTACCCTGGCAATACTAGTAAGTATTCGGAGACAAGAGATCGTTCGTGCAGTAGCTGTAAAGCACGCCATACTGTACCGACAAGAGGCAATTCTTCTATCGACCATGTGCAAAACGTGCAATGTTCCTTCTCCGGCGGTACCTCCTTGTCGCTGACCACGATGCCACCATGGGCCCTTATCATACTGTGTATAGTGCCGGAGCAAATGCCACGTTTTCGATCAATTATGACCCCTGTTGAAGATCAGCTCATCATTAGCGGGTCATATTGCACCATCTCAGAGTTTTTTGTACTACTGTCATAGCCTACGAGATACAGTAGGATTCAAATGAGGGCATCTCCATGGTCACAAAAGAAGCCAAGGGACCTTCCATTACCGACTACCACTTCCGGCCAACCGATATCAGAACCCTCTGCTATTCCGACCCTGTATCGTCGCTTTTGTGCTAAGATAGCTTTACTGGGTTCAAGTTCCCGATTGCAGGATGATGCAGGTTTGCCGCCTCACAATTTTACATCATCTCCTGCCCACACTGCACCCTCGCTGTTCGCCTTGATTCTGAGTCTTCGAACACGTTGGATGTCCTTTTCGTTCCGCCAAGTCAAATACCAGGTGAAAGCGCTCGCAACCCAGCTCCCTCCGATGGCACCCGCGCAAATGCCGAAGGATACCTTGTATCCATTGTGCGCATATTTGGATTGAAACAATTGCGGACCAACCACGCCCCCAACCTGGCCAATACAGGACTGAAAAGCGAGGGTGAACGCCGTACCGGTGGTTCCAATGAGGGTACCAGATCGCCATGCCCAAAATGGAATAAAGTACACGGCGTAGAACATGGTACCGAAAATGCACGCGATGTAGATTGCGACTTTCGACACATCGGTGCAGAGGACGACGAAAAAGCTCAAAGCCCCCGCGCAGATGATCATGATAAACTCTGGGCGTGTCATGTAGGCGCG
This sequence comes from Exophiala xenobiotica, assembly GCF_000835505.1. NCBI lineage: Eukaryota > Fungi > Ascomycota > Eurotiomycetes > Chaetothyriales > Herpotrichiellaceae > Exophiala > Exophiala xenobiotica. Next base: position 2,879,380 of record NW_013562492.1, read on the forward strand.
GCTGAGGAACCAACCGGCAAAGATGATAGCCAGGACACTTGCTGCGGCGGGAGGGATGTTGAGAAGCTGATTGCGAGGAAGTCCGGCGAACCCAAGTGCTGTGGTAATGGTAGGCAACTGCCATTGCAGGCCGTAGCCACCCAGGTTCATCAGGACTTGAGAGACGCAGAAAGAGTATGTTCGTGGATCGCGTAATGAAGCGAGGACTTCCGCTCGGTTGAAGGCCGCATCGTCCGTGCGTGGAGCATTCTCCGTGAGACGTAGCTCGAGATATTCTTGCTCCCGAGGAGATAGCCATTTGGCGGAACGAGCCGACTTCGGATAATCAGGCAGCGCGAAGTAGACGACGCCAGCGAAAAGGATAGTGAAAAGTCCTTCGAGGAGATATACCCTGGTAGGGAACTCGTCAGCAACATGTGAGTGGTTTGCAGTATAATTGAGGACGAACCATTGCCAGCCACTGAGACCGCCTAATCCATTCATATAAGAAACCCCGTATGCGACAAGCGAACCGACGATACCGGCACAATTCTGGAATCCGAACATCCACATGATTGGCTTGCCCATTTCATCACTTCGATACCAACTGCAAAGTTGTGCGGCAAGCCCTGGGAAGAGGCCTGCCTCCATCATCCCAAGAAAGAAGCGCGCAGCATAAATACCCTGCTTGTTCTTCACCGCAGCGTGGCAGGCGAGGACCTAGTAGATTCTGGTTAGGACCCGCCTTGAACACAGGCAGTGGAAGCTTACCAGCCCCCAGGAAGCAATGATCCTGGCTTGCCAGTTTCTGGGTGTCATCTTCTTCAGGAGCAGATTACTCGGCACTTCGAAGACGATGTAGCTGATCTTTGATGAGATATTAGATGTTGCAGCATCGCAAAAGGCACCAGTACTTACGAAGTATATGCTTTGAACCCAGTTGTACTCGTCCGCGGTCATGTCAAGTTCCTTCAATATGTTCCTTGGCTGACCAACTTGAAGAACCTTCACCGTGGCCGCATTGGTGTAATCGACGTTTTTGAGCATGTACATGAGTCCAATCAGCAACAAAAAGCGACGGTCAACCTTTCGCATGACCGCTTTGTCCTCCTCTGCTGAGAATGATGACAAGACCGCATTGCGGTAATCGCGGGGTGAAGACGGAGTACCAGAGTGTATAGGATCCTCGTCAATGGAGGGAGCCTTTTCACCCGCATTGATTTCAACATCTTTCGGAAGGGAGCTCATGGCGGCGGGAATGTATATCGTAAGCCTTCCTAGGTGTTTCACGAAGTGATGATGATGAGATCAACCGGCTCAATCAATGTCAGGCTATATAGCAATCCCATGGACAGGTGACTTGTAGTGGAAGTCCGACCATGATTCCTCAACCCAGAGGAACGGTTGGGCCATTACGGAACCGATATGGCCATGCGACAACGGGCCTCGACCCTTTGGCGCCGGCCGTGCACATATCCACATCTCTGGGACCGGCTTGGACGAGCAGTAACAATGCATTGTTGGTGGATAATGTCGTCCATGTCGACATGAAGCTTGCGTTGTACTCCGCTGTGGGACAATCCAGCGAGCGGTACGCTGCCAGGGCTCTGCATGCTTGTTGACGGTATTGATCCCGACAAATGGTGGCAGGAGCAGTGAACGCACCTGAAGGTTGTTGTCTATAAGCATAGACATTGGCATGAAGCTGTATCGGTTTTGTAATGTCAAGGCTACAAGCCGTAACACTGCAAATACCTTATGGAGCTCGGTATTGTACGTACCGGATTTGCTTGCGGTCAATCACCGAAAGGATCCTGGCTGATAATGTCGATTCATCATCGAGGGCCTGAATTGCGCCATCTCAAGGCCTTGCAAGTATGGTAGGAGTATTTGGGTGGAGAGGCACACGCTGTATGGGGGTAGGGTGAAGCACGCCATGTGTATCTGCCGCTAAGACGTCCACGGACGTCCAGTGCATCGTTTATCATTGTTGTTGAAGTCTGCGATAACAAACACCCTGACTCGAAATGGGCCGAGTCGAACTGCTTGGTGGATTCGATTGGCAACGGCACGTTTCGGCTTTTCAACCTTGGGCTTTTGTGGTCCATGTTTCGCCTTATCTAACTTTGCTGTCCCAGGGCTACGGATCCTGCGAGGCTGTCTCGACCAAGTCATCTTTGACGTTCTGGTCGTAGACGTTGTACTTGTACTTAGCGCCAGTGTGGTCATCTCTTAGGCCAGCCTGGCCGGGCCCGTACACCTTCTCCCGTGCCGTCAACGGTTTGTCGTCAACAGATCGTGCCTCAGGATATATGCCCCGGCGTCTGAGCTCAGGAATGAGTAAATCAACCACGTCCTCAAACGTTCCAGGCGTCGTTATGTAGGCCAGGTTGAATCCGTCCACGTCTGCTTCTTCTACCCATCTCTCCAACTCATCCGCAACCTGCGCAGGGGTGCCTATGCCAAGGGGTCCTAGGCCACCGATTGAAGCTTTCTCGGACACCACTCTCGGTGTCCAGCGTGGTATGTCTGCGGATGTAGTTGTGAAGGCGTCGAGAATGCTCCTGATCTTGTGCGCTTCCTTCGAGTCTTCTGCAGTGATATCTTGATCCAGTGGTATCTGGGAAATGTCGACCCCTGTCCATCCCGAGAACAAGACGAGGCCACCGATCGTAGAGGCATGTTTCTTTGCCTCTTCATACTTTTGCCGTGCTTCTTCTTCAGTCCGGCCAATGATGGGAGTGAACGTAGCAACGAATTTGATGGACCTTGGATCGCGTCCCTGCTCTTTCGCAAGCTTTCGGATATTGTCAATCTTGGGCCGCAGTACAGCTGGACTATGTGAGGAGACGAAAATGGCCTCCGCGTGAGTGGCTGCAAACGCTGACCCTGCTGTAGATGTACCGGCTTGGAAAAGGAAAGGGGTACGTTGGGGCGAGGGGTCCACGATGTGCCGAGTGTCGAGATTGAAATATTTGCCATGATGGTGGATCGTGCGTATTTTGTCGGGGTCGATGTATGTGTCTGTTTCAGGGTCTGGCGACAGTGCATCATCTGCCCATGATCCCTCCCAGAGCCTAGAACATCGATCAATCAGTATTGCATGTAGTAGCAGCTCTGGAACTCCACGTACTTGTAGAGCACCCTCAAGTACTCATCTGCTTGGGCGTATCTTTCGTCATGCTCAATCGGGGTATCAATGCCAATGGCTTTGAATGCGCTCTTCTTCCAGGAAGTGACGATATTCCATCCGATACGCCCCTTGGTGATGTGATCAAGCGTGGAGAATCGTTTTGCCAGGAGGAATGGTGGCTCGAATGAGGTAGAAGCTGTGATCCCGAATGCTAAGTGCTTCGTGACACTTGCCATGGCTGAAATGGGCTAGCAAGTGCAAGTCAGGTCAAGTTCCTCTCCGGGGCTTTTCTGGTGAGCATGGTGACTTACAATTGTGGGATCCAGCATAGGCCACTGAGCAGCGCGCCTGATGCAGTTGTCCTCACTGTCTTCATAGGTACTGTAAGATCCATAGGTGTCGGCGAGAAAGAGTGCATTGATCTGCCCACGCTCTAAGATCTTTGCAAGCTCGATCCAGTACTCGAGGTTTCGTTTTGTGCTGGAGCGATCCTTGGGATCCTAGAAAATATATCAGCACCGACGAAGCTGTTGCACTGTCGAACCAGCACACCCAAAGAGCACGAGACCGCGGCTTGCGGACGTACCTTCCACTGTCCAGGGGAAAGATGGCCAACCGTAAACATATCAAAGGCATTGAGAATCAGCTGCTTCTTGGGGGTGGCTCCATCGCCGGCTGTTGCTTCAACAGATCCCATATTGCCCGCGTTCTTGGTGGTATATCGGCAGTCCCCAACGCGCCGAAGCCCAGCAGCAATGTGAATTGTTAGAGCCGTTGAGAGATGATATTCTCGGGGCACGAAAAAGACCGGCTTTCTCACACGCCTCGTGAAGGAAGATGTGCATTGAGCACGGAGGTGCCGCGATAGCCGAGAATGACCCCTGTCATGGTTGGAGCCCTTAGGGGAGCTGTACGGAGAACTATGGATTCATGAATCGTCGCTGCATTTTGCTGTCATACGAGGGGTGTACCCTCTGAGTACTCCGTACGCGATACAAGAATGGCGTCAACTTGTGGGGCGCGCGCGTGCTGTGCTGCTGGCGCGCAAGTCCATCGCCATTCTCGACTCCCGGAGCATGTGCAAACATGATCGTCCAATACCATGGTGGATGCATCGATGATACGAGGGAATATTGTTGAACCTGATAAGTGGAATGGAGACGCGGCTGAAAATTTAGTGAACTCGAGACAAGAGTGAACATTGTTGTAAGAAGCAAAAGGGCAGAGGAATAGAAAGAGATAGAGATAGAGATGGCAGCAGTCGACGGGATCCCGGCGCAAATCGAAAATGCAAAGTTAACAAACTTGACAAACTCGACAAACTCGGTCGGCAAACATGACAAACAAAACAACCTCAACGGCCTTGACGACGATGCTGTTGGCACTTTGGATTCCTCCGAACCAGAAGAAGTGGTAGCGATTTTGCCAAACGGCATCACTCCAGGGCAAAAAGGTCCCGAGGTGTTGATATTGCCGGCAGACGATCCAGCAACGCCAGGAAACACCGTCCACCCATCATATCCTGCCTCAAACCTCGAGCTCCCCGATCACCACATTGACGAAGTCCGAAGTCTGCGAGTCGCCGTCATTGGAGCTGGTCTGTCAGGAATTCTCGCAGGGATACTGCTACCCGCCAAAGTCCCCAACATCCAGTTGACCATCCTTGAGAAGAACACCGACGTGGTAAGTGAGCAATATTCAGAGAGATCTCCGGCGACCCTTGCTGACTAGAGCACCACCAGAGTGGCACATGGCTGGAGAATATCTATCCGGGAGTGCGATGCGATATCCCCGCGCACGTCTATCAATCAACGTTCAGCCCCAACACTCAATGGTCACAACAGTTTGCCGAAGGCCACGAAATCCGTGACTACTGGCAAGCACAGGCACGAAAATACGACGTGTACAAGTATGTCAAGTTTGCGAGAAAGGTCAAAGACATCGCTTGGGACGATCAAAACGCCGAATGGACCATCACCGGGACAGATCTGAGCAAGGAAGAACAACCGTTCGAGGAGAAGGCAGACTTTGTACTCACCGCCATCGGCCGCTTCAACGACTGGCGGTTGCCGAACTACCCTGGGGTAAGCGAGTTCCAAGGACATCTACGACACGCCTCGAATTGGGACAAGAACTTCGATCCCACTGGCAAGAGCGTGGCGATTATCGGCAATGGCGCCAGTGGGATCCAGCTCGTTCCAAACCTGCAACGAGTGGCGAAGCACATTGACCATTACGCCCGGAACAAGACCTGGATCGCCGCATCCTGGGCGGGTGACGAGCGGACCTTCGAACCGCAATGGTATTCTGAGGAGCAGAAGAAAGCACTCCTTGACCCGGACGAATACCTCAAGTTCCGCAAGGAGCTTGAAGCGAAATACTGGCGTCGCTTCGCGTCGACGTTCCGCGGCGCGCCGGAGAATGAAGCCATGCGACAGCGCTTCATCGAGATCATGACCGAGCGAGTATCTCGCAAACCCGAGTTGATCAAAACGTTGGTGCCGGACTTCAATCCAAACTGCCGGAGACTTACCCCTGGTCCCGGGTACCTGGAAGCCATCACCGCCGACAACGTCAGTTTCATTCAGGACCGCATCCGCCGCTTCACCAAGACCGGCATTGAGACGGTGACCGGAGAGCACCGCGAGGTGGATGCTATCATCTGTGCCACGGGCGCTGCCATCGACTTCATCACCCCCTTCAGCATTCGCGCTCACGGCAAGAACCTTCAAGATGTTTGGCGACCTCGCCCGGCGGAAGAACTCGCCAAGAACCCCGACTATCACGGTTGGCCGTACACCTACCTCGGCCTGGCCGTGCCAAACTTCCCGAACCTGCTCCTCATCCATGGGCCTCATGGCGCAGGACCGTCCGGGACGGTTCCACACAGCGTCGAAGTGCAATTGACGTACTTCGCCAAACTCCTGCGAAAAGTGTCGTCGCAAGGCATCAAGACCGTTTCTCCGTCCAAGAAAGCCGCAGACGACTTCGTGGCCTACGCCGACGCCTTCTTCCCCAAGACCGTGCTCACCGACAACTGCAGCTCGTGGGCGAACGGCGGCAGCCCAGGCCAGCGCATCCACGGCATCTGGCCCGGCAGTGCAGGACATGTGACGCTGGTCAGGAAAGAACCGCGCTGGGAGGATTGGGAGTATGAGTACTGGCACGACAGCGGAAATCGGTTCGCAGGGTGGTTTGGCAACGGCTGGACGAAGAGGGAACGAGAAGAGGACTCGGACATTGTGCCCTACCTGCGGAGAGAAGGCGAGGTCGATCTCAAGAGCCTGCATGAGGAGTGGTGGAGTTGGCCCTGAGGTGCATAAGACATGCTCGGCCTGCATCAACGTCCTGTGGTTGACACGATAGATTTTATGGCTGCAACTATGGTCCCAAAAATCCCCAAAGATGCAGTCGTCTATACTTCTATACTCTAACGGCAATCCTCCCGCCACTGACCTCCCCTTTCCTCATACGGTCCAACGCAGCGTTGACGTTGTCAAGCCCTTCTTCCACCCCCAGAAGCCTCGGCGGCTCTAGTAGTCCCTGCTCCAGTAACTTCTCGAGCCAGATCATAAGTGCCTCACCGAGTTCCGGCACCTCATGAAACAGCTTGATCGGAACGGCGTGGAATTTGACGGATCCCGAAGACGTTTTCGGTAGCCCGGTCAGGCCGATTAAATGTGTCGACGTTCTAGGCGTCGAAGCCGAAAGTGAAATGGAAGAGGCAGGTGGTGTCGCCGGCGGCGTAAACACGTCCTCGGACGGAAGGTTGGTCTTCTCTGCAAATTCCGGGCCAAGAGATTGAAGAAGGTACTCGGCTGTTTGTTTTCCCACCGTGTCGATACCAAAACGTAGATTGCCGTGTGCGGATGCTCTGACTATCTCAACAGCTCGCTGAGGATCGTGGCTGTCAACAATAACGTCTGGCCGTGACTGGCTCGAGGAAGAATGTAGCCAAACGCTGTGTTTGCGCGCGTCGAGGATGCTGATGGTTCTCAATCCCATCAATCGTGCTAACTGATTGACAATGAATGCAGTTGTGCTCGATCCGCCCCAAATAGCCAGCCAGTCACCCGGACTTGCTCTCTCTGTCTCATCGATGCCGTCGAGGCATTCGCTACGGATGTCCTTGGCTAACCGTGAAGAGTCGAGGCTCCGTACCACTGACAGCAAGTTCGGACCGCCCAGGACGCTGTTAAAATCAAGCCCAGCACAGATTCCTAATGAGATGGCTGCAGCAACGAATGCCACCCCTAGGACGGATCCAGACTCGGCGGTGAGGCGACTAGGCAGCCTTGCTAGGTTGTAATCTGTTGCTAAAACATACTGCTGGAAGGCGGCTTTTCGAAGATCGCGGTAGTCCGTAGAGATGACAATGACAATATCGCCTATCTTGAGACGTGTGTTCTTCTTGGACACGGTTACCACCTGACCAACGAGTTCGCGACCGGAGATATAAGGAAGGGTCGGAATTCCAAAATTGTAATCCGGGGCCTTCCAATCTATGGGATTGAGACCGAGGACGAGATTCTTGACGAGAACTTCTCTGTCCTCCAGGGGGGCTGGTATACCATGATCTTCAACTGCAGCATAGGGCTGTCGAGGGCCATGCAGTAAGAGAGCGATTTGCTTTTCCGGAATAGGAAGAGCCGTGGGCGTAGTCTCCTTTGGATTGTCTCGCTTCTCGACAATGGCAGGCGGTATACGGGGTTCAACCACCTGCTTCCTCCCTGCACCAAAGATTCGTAGGAAGGCCATGGCTACCGGGTTGATCAGAGACTTCACTTAGGGTTTCGATAAGTACATGAGTTGTCGACACAATCACATATGAGAGGAAGTCACCCGTTTCCGCCGTCACTCCTGTTCCGATCTCGTAAAATTTTCACAGGATTCAACTGGTATCATTTTCGCCATATGGTTTCCGAAAGTTGTCAAAATTCGTATCGATCAGCTTCTGCCCTAGAGCCGATTCTGCTTCTCGGACTGCTCTACCAAGGCGTCTGACGATCGCGATAAGTGAGTAGAATTTTTGGTCTCCTAGTCGAGCACGACATCGCTCCGCAGGAGACCTCTTACGCATGCCAGCACGTGCGTTTTCGGACATTCGCGTGCTGAGAAGACACGAGTATCGTGGGCCATCATTGACTGGAATGATAGAAGTGCCTCCAGAGGATAGCCGATACCCACGAGGGGGACCCAGGTATCTCGGCAAGCAAGCAGTATTGCTGGAACGCTGGTGTAATATGGAGTAGGTGAATCGATACTTGTAATGACAGCGGAAATTGTTCCTGAGCCGCAGTTTTCATTGACTTCCCTAGTAAATGGCGTGATATCTTGCTGTGATGGCGACAGAGGCTGGGCTCAAATTTCAAGTCAGAGCACAAAATCCGTGTCGACTATACAGCACATACAAAAATTTGGAGCGACTGGCGGCATGCCCTCCCGGGTTGGGGACAGTAAAGCAAGCGAAGGATTGCCAGATGAGAGCGATGGAAATCCACCAGTCACGCTAGGGCTTTGCCACAACCACAGAAGGCCCCAACATGATAGAGACAAGTACAGCCCGAGATTTGTACCAGTGATGTAGGTTTATCCTCATGGTCTCATCGAAAGCATGCGATCTTTTGGACGGATCGGTATGACCTGAGTAGGTCGACGCTCTTCTGAAGTTGAGAGGCTGTTTGGTTTGGCCACCCAGTATTGCAACTTCTCTAGGATTTCGGCTGGTTATTCCAATTGCTATTAGAGCAATTTCGAAGGAGAAGTCTGCTCCAAAACTTTATTGAGCATTGCAGGCATGCATCAGCGCATGCTTCAGTGGGAATCAAAACCGATCAGTAGTGGATGTGGATATGGCGTGCTGGATATGGCGTGCTGCATGAAAGGATGGCGTGCGAGTCCGGATAAACTCCGCATGGCGACATGCAACAACGACAGAGTCCAGGTAAGTTCGCCAGTAGTGGCACCCTGGCTCATTCATCTGAAGAGACAGGTTCAGGTTGTTTTTGAAGAGTTGTAGCTCGAGTAGAAGACAGAGACTTCCCAAGCTACCGAAATACCAAGATGGCGACGGTCACCAATGGCCACACGGAGGCACCAAAGACGAATGGCTCGAGCAGTACCGTCACACACAACGGCACCAAGAAGTCACAGGCATGGATCCTCAACGCCTTTGCCATGAACACCCCATGCCATCTGTCACCAGGGCTCTGGCGACACCCACGGAATAGGACGACCGAATATAAGAAGCTGAGTTTCTGGACAGACCTGGCCAAGACTCTCGACGAAGCCGGATTTCATGCTCTGTTCCTGGCGGACGTCCTGGGCTGTTATGACGTTTACAAGGGACCGGCTAACCATGGCCCAGCCGTTGGTGTGGGCGCGCAATTTCCCGTCAATGATCCCTTGTATCTCGTGCCTGCCATGAGCGCCGTCACGAAGAACTTGGTGTTTGGGATTACGGCGAGCACAACTTATGAGCAACCGTATTCGCTGGCCCGGCGGTTTTCAACGGTCGACCACTTGAGCGAGGGCCGGGTTGCCTGGAATATTGTGACGTCCTATCTCGACAGTGCCGCGCGTAACTTCGGTTTGACCGACCAGGTCGAGCACGACAAGCGATACGCCCTCGCCGAGGAATACATGGAGGTTTTGTACAAATTGTGGGAGAGCAGTTGGCGAGATGATGCTGTGGTCGAAGATAGAGAGACCGGCATTTGGGCTGTGGCGGATCGTGTCAGGCAGATCAACCACAAGGGCGAGTTCTTCAGCGTCCCTGGGCCGCATATCTGCGAACCTTCGCCACAACGAACCCCATTTCTTTTCCAGGCGGGTACCTCAAAGACAGGCCGTGCTTTTGGTGCGAAACATGCAGAGGTGATCTTTGCTGGCTCTCAGTTGCCAGAGAAGCTCCGCCCTTCTGTGGACGCCATTCGCCAATTGGCCCAGGAGCAAGGTCGCGATCCTTACCATGTAAAGGTCATCGCCAGCATGTGCGTCATCGTGGACGAAACCGATGCGGCTGCGCAAGCCAAGCACGACGAGTTACTCTCATACGGCAACAAAGAAGGCGCTTTAGCGCTCTTCGGGGGCTGGACCGGTGTTGACATGTCGGCCTACACCGATGACGAAGACTTTAGATTTGTCAAGATGCCCATGATACAGTCGATCGTGAATGGTTGGACGGATACCGTTCCTGGCAGTAAGGATCTGAAGTGGAACAAGGAGAGGATTGCCGAGTATTTGATCCTGGGTGGATTTTCTGCAAAGGCGGTTGGGAGCCCAAAGACTGTGGTCGACATACTCGAACAATGGGTCGAAATTGCTGACATTGATGGATTCAACTTATCCCATGTCACGAACCCTGGCAGTTTCGAAGACATTATCCAGTTTGTGTTGCCAGAGCTCAAGCGTCGAGGTCATTTCAGGTCTCCGCCGCAGAGAGAAGGTGAGACAGCTCGAGAGCAGTTCTTTGGTACGCCATGGCTGCTTGACGACCATCCTGGACACAAGTATAGATGGCGGGCACCTTCCTCTGAGTAGTTCAGTGAGGAATCGCATTCGAGGCCACTCGTCACAATTCCAAGTCTCGCTCTGGGGTTGACACGCACGAATTGGCAGCACTCCTAGGTAGACTCGTTCAAGGAAAGCATTTGCATAAAGCCAAGAATGAATATCGAAAGCCCGGCAGGTGTTGAAATCTTGCACGTTGCGATAGGACTGCACGACGACCTGCTCAAGAACCATCTCTTTCAGGGTGACTTCATTCTATTACTGACCTTTCAACGATAGTGTGTTGCAGCAGCATTTTATCCAGATCATTACTTTCCCCTGAGGCATCATCGTGGCTCTTTTAGGGCTAATATACCGCCATGGAAGGGCAATGTAGTCGAGTTGAAAGTTGCGGCCGAGGTTTCGTTCGGGACGTATGTTTGGAAATGAGGAGATCTTGCTGCGTGATGGAATATATCCAGTCATGCTGGGCGCCGGCAGAGAGGTACTTCGACGGGTTCGTGGATGGGTCTGCTCTACACTCGATGTGACGGGGCCAACCACACAATGGTGGCATCGGGGGCCGCTTGTGGGCTTGCAGAAGGAGAAGGCAGAGGCATTGTGAGGCCGTCGACGTCGTGGACGGTGTGGACCTGGTGGACTGGTGAGTGCAATGGGATCTTGCGCTGCAGAAGTACGAGGCGGAGGGATCAGTGGCCTTCTCACAGCCAGCCTCGTGGTTGCCGAGGCTGCGAGGCTGCGACGCCGCCAGGCTGAAGTGAACTGATCGATCAAACCACAATACGTGGGTGGTACGCAGTGGTAATTAATACGGGTAAGTCGTAGAAATTAGGGTCAAGCTGTCATTCGACTACGAACAGCAGCAAGGACAATTTGTGTGGTAGATGGGGTTCCTGACGACTGGAATGGTCAGCTGCTGCTTGGATGATTCAAGCGGCAGCTGGTTTTGCACCCCAGTTGAGCGGGTTTCAATACACGAATTTACACATGATTACCGTAGTACTGTGTTAGATCAACTGATACCTCACCTGGGGAAACTCCACATACCCATGAGAAAATTTCCCATATTTATTTGTACTTCCGCGGCCACCTTCACTTTGGTTGAAGCCTTTTACCAGAACAGAATTCACCCGACGAGGGATATGTTGACCGTCTCAGCTGCCACGAGGATTTATTGTCTTTGTCGGACTGTCCTTGCATTTGGCCAGGGAGTTTGGCCGAGATGTCCTAAGCGTAGGTAGGCAATGCTATTAACGTTGATTGCAGGGAATCTCCTCGTGCCGCGGAGCTGCTATGAAGTTGCAAGCACTGACGGACATGGACCTGTGGCAACTCTCGCAAAACGGTGGCATGATGTTCACTTTATGTTACGTACACGCAAAACACTTCGCACCCCGAATCCTGCTTATACTGACTATCTGGAAACAACTATTTATACTGCTCGTTTTCCAGCGAGAATATTAAAAGGTATCCCCCAGCTTGAAGCGAACATGCTGGCGAGAAAGCAATTCTTAAAACTGGTTAGCTCAACGAAGACCCCCACCTCGCTACGTGGTGCCATCCCGACGACCGTAACGATGACTTCGACTGCTACTTTCCATTCATCACCTCCGCGACACGAGCTAAGTGTGGAACACCAAAAGATTGTCAAATCGACAGCCCCTGTTCTTGCCGAGCATGGCGTGGCAATCACCTCTCATTTCTACAAACGCATGCTCAACAATCATCCTGAACTCCGAAATGTCTTTAACTCTGCACATCAAGACACCGGCACACAACCAGCGGCTCTCGCCCATGCCGTCTGGGCCTACGCTTCGAACATCGACAATCTGGGTGCGTTGACTACTGCCGTGTCCCGGATTGGGCATAAACATGCCAGTCTTGGAATCACCCCCGACCAATATCCAATTGTCGGTGAAAACCTCCTCGCATCGATCAAAGAGGTACTAGGTGATGCAGTCAATCAGCCACTCCTGGACGCATGGGGAGCTGCTTACCAGCAACTGGCCGATATATTCATCAACTTTGAACGAGACCTATACCAGAAAGCCGAACAGACCTCGGGTGGCTGGACAGGATGGCGCAAGTTCAAAGTCGCCCGCAAGGTCCCCGAAAGCGACGAGATCATTTCTTTTTACCTAGAGCCCGTCGATGGAGGAAAGCTGCCTAGCTTCCAATCCGGTCAGTACATTTCTGTCCGGGTGTTCGTGCCCGAGCTGGGAGTATATCAGCCTCGCCAGTACAGTCTGTCCGACACACCCGATGGGAAGCACTTCCGCATTTCAGTCAAGAAGGAATCTGCCAAAGGCCTCACCCCAGCAGGCCGCATCTCCAATGTCCTGCATGAAAACGTACCCGAGGGCGCCGAGATCGATGTCAGCAATCCCTACGGAGACTTTACGCTCGATGTGGAGACGGACGTCCCAGTCGTTCTGATCAGCGGTGGTGTCGGTATTACACCGATGCTGTCTATGCTGGGCACTCTTGTGGACCATGCACCAACAAGGAAGGTCGTCTTTGTGCATGCTGTTCGTGGTGGAAATGTGCATGCCATGAAAGACTACTTGTCCCGGATCATGAAAGAGAACCCCCAGGTCTCCCGGCTTATCTTCTATGAAAACGTCGCCGAGGCCGAGCTTGAAGGCGTCGACTACGACTACAAAGGCCGCATCGAGCTTGAAAAGGTCAGGGACAAAGTCCTACTACCAGACGCAAACTACTACTTATGCGGACCGATCCCCTTTATGCAATCACAGCAGAAGAGTCTGGAGGCTCTGGGTGTCCCCAGCGAACGGATACATTCCGAAGTGTTTGGTTCAGGCATTGCATAGACAATCATGGCTTACTGGAAGACGCGGAAGCGTTGGGATGACCTTCTGCCTGGCAATGTTACTTGGCGTATGCTTGTTCGCGCTACATCTGGTAAGACATAAATAAGGCTTTATTCAGCTGAGGGTTATTGTGTAAAAGAAGCGTCTCTGTGTTGCAATATAAAGTCGATTTTTTTTAAACCTGTTGATCGCGTGTTGGCTGCTACCTACCTGGAGGAGTTTATATATTATTCTAGGCCTAATTAATTATAAGCTTAGCATAAATCCCGTGATTACCATAAGAAAGTTCCAAGCATAATACAGATAACGCGTCATTACCAAGAATCCGACTGCTACTTTTCCAGGAATTTCGCCGCTTACAATAAACTTGATCGTTATAGCTATCTAGCAAGATCAGCACAGCCTGCATCAGTATTCTTCGAGCATTCGTTATGCTGCGATACTCTACCTGAGCGTTACTAAGGGCAGTTCAGAAACCACAGCTATGTCCGGGGCCAATGTCTTTCTCCTGCGACATGCTGAATTCCCAGCATAACGTTGACCAAAACTTTCAACGGCTTGATCCTCCATTAACGGAATCTGGGACTAAAGCTGCGGAACAACTGGGCTCGTCATTCCCGGAACCAGATTCTGTGGGCGTTGTCATGTCGTCCCCGTCGCGACGCGCGATTCAGACTGCGTTTTCTATATTCCGCAACGTCCTCGACCGGCGCTATTTTGACCCAGCAAGTGGGAACGGGGTCGAAGCAGGCGCGGTCTTCATTGTAGACCCAGATGCGCAGGAGCGGAGTGCCCTCCCCTGCGATACCTGTTCAACTCGAGAGTCCCTGCAACAAAGTTTTCCTTACATCGACTTCTCGCCCCTGTCAGATGCGGAGGACGCAACATGGAGGTCAAAGACGGGCTCCTATTCTGAGCACGACGAGGCTGTCAATATGCGAGCGATGAGACTTCGAGAGACGTTGGAAAAGCTGGTAGCATCTTGCGAAAAATCCTCGAGGCCAAATGTGGCTTTGGTCACGCATGGTGTTTTTATGAAGGCTCTGACAGACGATAGCAGCATTGACCTACCGAGACCTGGTTGGGCTGCGTACCGTATTGAAAAAGATGACGTCGGCAATGTTGTCCTTGTTGCTGCGGATTGAAAAGGATCGAATTGCGCAAGATGGGGTCATTCCGTACTCTCGAGGGCTCCAACATGTTAGACCGGTTGCTGTAAATTACGACTGCGTGAAGGGCTCCGGCAGTTGGACATGTTTGCCACACTATTGGACAGTTGAATGCGCGCGAATGCCGACCACGATACGGCCGGCTTGATGGATCATCTGCAATCCCAGGACATTGTTTGTATGCCGTTTCACGCCGCCGTCATACACATTCATACTACTGTCATACTATCCATCGCTTTCCTTCTGGTGGGACTTCTCCTGATACCAACCTCTGTTTCCCGAACAGGCTCTCTACCCGGTGACAGTCTCATAGCTTCGCCCGGAAAGGTACGTCTTCTTCACGACTCTTATCATACTTCAACCACGCCTTGATTTTCTTCCCCGTGAAATCGCCCGTGCGATGAGTTTCTCCAGGTGGCGGAACATTGCGAGGCGTGTAAGGTCCCCTAGTGAGAACGGCATTGGCTGCCGTCTCGAATTCTTCATACGCATATTCTTGTGGGTCGTGGCCGAACAGCCAGTCGGGTCGGGGCATCTCGATGGATTGCTTGTTCTTCTTGAACTCTTCCACATCAAACTTATGCCACGCGTCGCGAGTCTCGATGCCGATCTTCTGCGCAAGCGTGGCTCGAGCGTACCTAGATCGAAGTCAGTCACAACGATTGCACATCGGGCATCAACAAGAAGTCTCCGTACCGAATCTTCTCACACGTCTTCAGTGCCAGGGGCACATTGTCCTTTCCTGCCAGCTCGAGGCAGATGGCGATGGTTCCAGCATCCTCCACCGCTTGACCAGCTCCTTGACCACTCGTTGGAAGAAATGGGTGCGCAGAATCTCCGAGGAGAATCATCCTACCGTGCTTGGAGGTCCATCCCGGGAGCGGCTCTCTCCACACAAGTTTGTAGTCGACCAACTGGCTCTCTGGGGTCCATTTGACAAGATCGATGATCCGTTGATCCCAACCGTCTAACACTTTCAGAACATCAGCTATCTTGCCAGGATATGACCAGGATTCTTCGATGTTCCAAGTGTCTTTATGAGTGCAGGTCCACACGATGTCTTGCGCGTGCCGGCCTGTACCGATGATGCAGTGCACATCACGGCCAATGTACGTCTCCATTTTGTCATGCTTGCCCTCGAAGGCCCACGCCAGCTTGGGGTCTTTCCTGGCTTCTTTGCCGTCAAACCAAGCGCGGAACACCGCGTAGCCCGTTGCGAAAGGTTTGTCGGTCCGGCCAATGATGAAGCTTCTTGAGTTACTGTGGACGCCATTGCAGGCCAAAACACAGTCAGCGGCGATTCTCTCACCATTGACCACAACACCAGCCTCATTCTGATCTTCGAAAAGATCTGTGATGCGATGTCCGAGTCGAATGTCAATGCCGAGCTCTTTCATGTGCTCGTAGAAGATCATCTGGAGGTCGCCTCGGTTCCTACACAGATGAGTCTGCGTGCTCAAGGCGGATTCAACCATTTTCTTACGCTGCGTAGCCAGATCCTGCGGAGTAACCAAGCATGGTATGCCCTGTCAAATACTCTCCTGTGTGCGTGTAGAGGTTCATCCGCTGATAGTCACACAGGAATGGCTCCAGTCGGGCATGGACCTTTCCGTTGCCCCATTTGGATATGATGCCGGCAGCATTGCCTGTAATGCCTATCACGTCCCCTGTTGTGGGTTGTCAGCTTAAGAGCAGCGGTGAATGTGCGTAGGTACGAACCCAAAGCCTTGATCTCAGGGGCCTGTTCAAACACAATAACCTTGTGGCCCTTCCGATGACATTCAACAGCAGCAACAGATCCAGCATAGCCCAAGCCAATGATGATAACTGTGATGCCGCTGGAATTAGGCTGTTGAATGCCATCTGGCCCAGAGGGCCTCAACTCCTTCACAGCCATCTTTACGGCTCAAAATCTTCGGCAGGGGGCTCAGTGGCTGACCATCTGGGTCTTATCACGTTGGTCTATTGATCGCAGGCCAGCCCAATCAAGTACTAGTAAGTGAGAGCTGTGCTCTGTATGGTATCCGATGTATGGAGGCCCCGGGTTTTGGAGACCGCCCGACAGCGAATGGGCATACCTTCGGTATTGGAGTCCCTTGTGCCCAGTGGAGGAACCCACAAAAACATCCCTAACTTCTCAACGGCGGTTTCTTATTGCCGCAGCTTGTTGGATCGAACTAATTGTATGTAGCGAGGATCTGTTCAGCTTGATAAAGTGTTGCATCATGGAGCCATTGACGGTAGCTCATTCAGACGCAGCAGTAGATCGCCACTATGTCCCTCTTGCAAAGCCTCGTGCAAGACATTTCTTCCCTCGGAACCAAACTACATCAACACTTGGGTGACGACACAGGCCACCTTTACGAAGCTAAGCCATGGAAGACCTATGATCAAGAGCTTCCAGATCGACAGGCGTGGGACTTAACACAAAAACTCATCGCTGATTGCGAAGAGCTGATCGCACTACTCACACCCACCAAGATCAAGCTCGTGACAGAGTGTGTCGCCAACAACAGCACCGTCGGCCTGGGTGTTGCCGCTGACTTTCGGATAGCCGACAAGATCATTGAGAACGGAGGAGAGGCCTCCCTGGCTCATCTAGCTCGTGTCTGCAACACTGACGAGCATAAACTAGGGTGTGTTATGCACATGCTCGTGAGCAGATTCATATTCACTGAAGTGGCGCCGGATGTGTTTGCAAACAATCGGCACAGCTACGAGCTGAGGAAGGAGACCGGCGCCACCGAAATGATGTTGATTGAGTGAGTCTCGATTCTTGCCAATGGCGTTCTGGAAGAGCACCTTACTGACATCGCCACTCCCCCAATCAGAACCAACGAGGGCTATCAAGCTGGTCTAGGCTGGTTACCGGTCATGAAAGATCCCGAGCGCATGCACGAGCATGATCCTGCCAAAGGCGCCTTCGCCGAAGCCTTCCAAGTCGACATGGGCGTGCTACCGTACCTTGGAACGCCCAAGGGTGCGAACCTACTCAACAATTTCAGCATCGGTGTCCCTTGGCTCTCCGGAATCACCGTAGTCGCCACCAGGACGGACATACCCTGGGACAAGTTTGGGTCAACAGTCTGCGATGTCGGCGCTGGACCAGGCGGCGTCATGCTTGAAGTCAAGCAGAAATATCCCCATCTGAACATCATCTGCCAGGAACTGGATCATATGATACCTGTGCTGCAAGATGTGAGTTCTTGGCGTCCCAGGCCAACCCAGGGACGTTCCCAGTTGCTTTTCCATGCCAACTCGACCCGGAAGACCGGTCGTAATATTGATACTGATCCTGGGAGTTCTCTAGACGTTCAAAGGTTACCAGGCCGACCTGAAGACAGGCAAGATCAAGCTCGAAGTTCACGACTATTTCACCCCTCAAACAACCGCCGCAGACGTCTACTGGCTGAGAGGCGTAGTGTAAGTGCATTACCGCGAGAGATTCATCCTGATTGCTAGTCTTTTTTTTTTCTTGTCGCGCTGATCCTGTGTAGCCGCGACTACGACGATGAAACCTCTGCGCAGCTCCTCGCACAGCTCGTTCCCGCGCTCAAGAAGAACCCCAAGGCCAAGGTACTTGTCAATGAGCTCATAATTCCCAGTCTTCTCACGCCACGGTCCTCGGTCGAAGCCAATACGCCGGCCTCCCAACGCTTGCCTCCTAATCAGTCTGGATATCCACAGGCATGCCACATGATGCAGCTTAGCACCATGGTTCTGATGGGCGGCAAAGAACGCACGTTCGGCGACATTGTCAAGATCGGTCGCGTTGCCGGCTTGCGGGTCAGCAAGTTCCATCAGCTCCGGATGTTCACAGGTACCATCGAGTTTGAGCTCGATAACGGCGTGGCCGAATCCGGAATGCAAATGTCAAGGCTGTGAAAATTCGAAGTGGTCTATTTCTTCGGTGTCTCATGCTCGAACTTAGGTCTCAAGGATTAGTAGTGCAGCTGCTAGTACCGTTGTAATGGGATCAACCACCGACAGCAGAGAGGTTGAAAATGTGGCTCTCGATCAGACTGGACGTTGTGACTGTCCAGGCTCCATTGCCCAATTCCTGATGTTACTGGACAATATTGCAGTAAGACTCACCATTAGTACTACTTAGTAGGAGTAGTTGAACCTCTGGAAACAACAAGAACATGCTATAATGCTGGACGTCGTGATGGATAATCTCCATAACGTCCTCGTCCTGGCCCTATCAAACGTCGGGAGCACACTTATTTGACCACGTAGTCTCGAGACTCACTACGGTAGCGGTACCGGCTTGAAACACATGTGGTTCGAGACCTCAAGCCCTTCTTGACTGGATGTCTTACTCGGCTCAAACCTCCTTTTCCTGTCCCCGTGACCTTGCCGGTTGACCCCGGCATCTGAATACTAGTAGTTAGTATCTGAGCGTTCGGACTGTGCACTCCGGCCCCATGGGTGGGGTCAGTCACACAGCACCCCACACGCTCGCAGCCTGCCGGCATCGTGCAAGTTCACGTCGGCAACAGCGGCGTAGGGCAAGCTACTGTCCAGCGAGGCCGCCACGCCAATGCAGCAAAAGGAGAATACTAGTATTGGTAAGTTATACCAAGCCAGAAGCCTTATCTCTGGTCTTATTTGGGTCCTCCCAAAAGCACTCTGGGAAATAACTAATATACTAGTGCTAGCATTACCGTACCTGACGAAGTTGCGACTGACCGTCAACATCCGACATTCCTTCGTGCAAAGATGGCCGTTGGTGACAAGGTAAGAAGAGCGCCTACTAGTATTTGCCTCGAGCAATCGACTAAAGAAACAACTTGAAGCTACAGACGAAAGACACCCATGTCGTCATCGTGGGTGCCGGACCCGTCGGCATGATGTGCGCCTCGAAACTATCCAACGCAGGGATCAAAGTGACGGTATTTGAAAAGGTCAGTCAGTTCGTCTCCCGGGGCTGTCTGTTTTGGGGACACGAACGAAACTCCCTCCTCTGACAAAAGAGCGACCCAGGACGCCGAAATCGACCCTCGACCCAAAGCATTGACATACACGTAAGCTTTCCCGTCCGGTTCGGTCTGCTGTTCTCCAGACAGAAAGAAAACCCGTGCTGGCGATTGACAAATCACAGTGCCCCTGTTCTCGCAGATCTGGCCAAGCTGGGTATCCTCGAGGATGTCGTCAAGATCTGCTTTGCCGATGAGCGGGCGGTCTGGACGTGGCGGACCCTTGATGGGAGCATCCTCGCCGAGATGCACTGGTCGCTTCTCGAAGATGTACGGAGACCGGACTTGCACAAGCCGTACACTCTACAGTGCGGCCAGCATCTGTTGGCCAAGGTCTTGATCGAGTACTGTCAACGCTTTGACGCGACGACCAAAGTGCTCTTTGACCACCGACTGGTCGACCTCAAGCAGACAGACGACAAAGTCACCGTGTCCATCTCGCGCTCTGGCGAGCAGGAGCCCTTCGAGGTCGAGGCAGATTATGTCATTGGCGCGGATGGGGGCAGGTCAGCAACTCGCAAGTTGATCGGCCAACACCTGGAGGGGTTCACTTGGGGTGAAAGCTTTGTTGCCATGAACGTTCATTTCCCCTTTGAGAAGTACAACTGGGGAGCGGCAAACTTCTTGATCGGCGGAAAGGAGTGGGCTGTTGCTGGAAGAACCGGGCCGGGCAGTGACCCCTGGCGAGTAGCTTATGGCGTTGAACCAGGCTTGACAGATGAAGAGGTCCTTCAGCGAGCTCCGGAGAGACTCAAGAAGATTTTGCCGGGGCCTGACGAGTTCCAGATCGTCCAGTGTGCCCAGTACAAGGTCCATCAGCGCCAGGTGGAACAATATAAGGTCGGCAGGGTGATGCTTGCTGGCGATGCGGCACATCTCAACAATCCCATCGGTGGGTTCGGCTTGACCACAGGAATGACGGACGCTGGGTGCATCTCCGACGCACTGATCGCAGTGATCAGTGGACAAGCGTCCGAGCAGACTCTCCAAGAGGCCTGTGAGATCAGGCACGAGATCTGGGCGACCATCAGCAATCCAGGCTCTCAGAACTTCAAGCGCATTGTTCAACAGGATCCGAGCAATATTTGCCAGGAGGATATGGGCTTTTTCAAGCGACTGAATGATGACGTGGAGTTCCAAAGGTCTGCTCTGCTCGGATCTTTGCGAATTCACACACCGCTTGGGACTTTTCCCAGCCAGCGAGGAAATGAGAAAGTCTATGGGTTGGTGGATTAGAGATTTTTCAGAGAAAACAACAAAGCCTATTCTCAGATCAGGGTCGTCATCCACCGGATCGTGCATAGATCTGCATGGCCGAGCCAAGTATCGAGACAAACCCCCATGTTTCGTGCTTGGTGAGAATCGAAGCCCAGGCGCGCATTATTTCGACGGAAAGAGGTAGTGTAGATTGGCACAGCGATGGGTTCGCTTCCTGTAAAGTCTGCCGCACAAGGCTTTGGACATTCTGTTCCTCTCGTGATAGAGGTACGGCATGCTCAGCAGCTTCGAAGGTTTCCAACCATTTGCTGAGGAATAAGCCTGCCCTTGTCAGCAACAGTGGACCATAGCCCGGAAGTAGCTAGCACTCACAACCGTCGAACCACGAAGAATAAGTTTGCGGGCTCAATTCTAGGGACCATCTCCTCGTGACAACATTTACGCCAGCTTTGACGATCCTTCGAAAGGCGTGGATAGCGAAAAGAGCCGCCGTGGAAGCAATTTCCGAGCGCAGAACACCACTGCAATGACTTCTCATGGCCTGAGCAATCCCTTGCGCGTCTTGACGGCAGATGACTGTCTTCACCTTCGATGTGTCGAGAGCCAGCATCACATGAGTAAGGCGAAGCAGATTCATCGAGTCTCTTGATAGAGCACCACTCTCCAAGTTCGACCCAGATGACTCTGCAGGGGGCTCAGCTTTCGTTGCCATCACCTGCCAGTCTCGTAGGGCAGCTTGGAACTTGGCGAGCCCAGGAAGGTTTTCGGACGGCGAGGATGATTGTCGTGACTGCCAGATCTGCTGTGAAAGGGCGCTCAGGACTACGTGACAGCCAAAAGTACTGCATCGCAAGCTATTTGTGTCTGAAGCAGACATCAGACTGCGTAGCGTGTCCTGGAACGAGGCTGAGGAGAGGTTCCTCCGCTTGCTCCAGGAGGCCGTACAGTTTGCAGTCCACAATCTCTCATCGCAGGGCAAGTCCATATTAATCTCCGAGTTCGTAATTACGGGCGGCACGTTGTACGCCAATGTCAAATCGTTGAAGAATGTGTAGATGACAAACTTGGTTCGTTTCGCGGACTCCAAATCGATCCACTCCTCCCATGATAGGGAGGGGTCTTGATTATCGTCAACCCACTTTGCACCTGGGTAACTGACATAGCGAACAATGTGGCCAAGGTTGGATTGGAATGCTAGGGATTCCTGGACTGCATCGAAATTGCTCCGCCAGACACCAAAAGCCATTGTGAAGAACAGTGACTGTAAGATCCATGTAGGGCGACCCTTGGCAGTGAACGACGTCTTCTCCATCTGGTTGAGTATTGACAGCCGAGCCGCTCGGTGCAGAAGCATTGCCACGTCTTTCTCCTCGTGATATTGTGCCCCCAAGGCCGCCATTGCAAGGATCAAAGATGGCTGCGCACTCTCGGTTGTGAAAGTGGGTACATGGATGCATGGGGCATGGACCAGAAAGGCATCGAAAAAGGCGGTAATATACCTCTCCATTGCCATGCAAGAGGGCACCCTAAACGTGTCCGGTACCCTAGCAAAGCTGAAGACGGCCTCGGCATCTTGCACAATGAGGCGCCTTTTCCCATCAGAAAGGCCGAAGGAGCTTTGCACACTGTCGGGCATCAGAGAGTATATGAAGTGAGCAGGATCGGTATCGGGGATGTCAGGATCGGGGTCCACATCAGTGCCAGGGCCGCCTGCGAATGGTGCGCCTGGCTCAATAGTGCCACTATCAGGGGGACCTTGATTCAACGGTGGTGATTCGAACGAGAATTGAAGTCCACCATTCGCTTCGTCCGCAAGGATTCCTGCCATCATCGAGGGAGTATGAAGCACCTGGTTCCCATTCATGTCCCTCAAGAGACTCTCAAAATCATAATGATCCAGGGCATTCCCATCCATTGGGTGGCCAGACACTGTGTCTCCCATGTTGTCTGGCAGGTGGGCAAATTCCTCATGGTTGTGTATTGTCTCTGAGTCAAAAGGGGAGCTCTGAGGTTGGAGTCCCAACTGAGGAAGTGCCATCTGGTTCGGCGAGATGCCTGACCCATCTTGGCCTGCAACAGCAGCATCATCGTCTCCTGCGCTCTCAGCTGTCGCGGCTTTGTCAGCTGCACCCAACTCGGGGTGACTGCGAGTAAGGTGTCTTTTTACGAGATCCTTGCGCGTGAAAGTCGCGTTGCAATGGACGCAGGAGAAGGGTCGTTCCTTTCGGTGTGACCTCTCATGCCTTATGAGATGCTCCGCTCGAGCGAATGCTTGTGAACATATTGAGCACTTATGTTGGCGACGCTCTCGTGTGCCGGAAGGAGCTCCGGTTGTACTTGTACGTGGCCTTTTCGACGGAGAGCTCCTGAGCGCAGTATCTTGTCTTGATGAATCCAGAGCCGCTGTTGACGACGAGATGTCGTCAGTAGTGGCTGTCCGTTCAATGCGTGGTCTGATGACGGCGTCACTCTGACCTGTGCCATTGAGGCTTGTTGAAGGCGATCCAAGCCTATTGGTGGGGGCACGCGGCCGTATCTCTATGGCTGGAAACCTGGTTGATCCAGCCTGACCAGCGCCCCATACCATAGCAGTGAGCATCTCGGTTGTTACTCTCCGTTGGATCGAGCAGATATCGAGAGAAGTGAAGTGGTGGGGTTGGAGTAAGAAGAGTCAAGGACGCTCGAGGTGGAAAGACCATTGCAGCCGAGAACATGGGTTGGAGATTCCGGAAGAGCCCTCGAGGTAAGTTCAGGGCAGTCGTTGTCTCTCCCGCAGCCCCCACAAGCTCCAGTTCCCACGAACTGCCTAAGTCTCTCCCCGCAATAGATTGACGGAGCCTGGTAGCCTCATTAAGTTAGGCACACTAAGCTGACCTCCACTTGTGGCCATGGCACGGGCTACCACTACCGTAGACCCTGGTGGCCTCCTAAGGAACAGGTGGTACTGTTGATGGCTTCGTAGGCTTCAATCAACCTCCTTGGATGAACATTGAGCTACGGTACTAGTAACCTCTGCACTTCCTACATGCCACCTGGTTTCATACTTGAATGTCTCGCCCTACTCCCACCAGCGTCTACCGCGCTGGACCACAATGTACAATAACGTATGGCGACGTGGTCTGCCCCAGCTTAGAGTCTGCTCAACTTCTCACAGTGACTCAAGATGCACAGTCTCCTCGTCCTTCTGATGATTCTCCACACTCGACGCAGTAGGATTGTTCGATCTGACGCACTCATAACGCTTGAATTTCAGTGCAGGCACTTTCTCCTCGAACATCTCGTCAATTTCCTCAAGAGTCCGATCTTTGGTTTCCTGACATACAGTTAGCGATAGAGCCCCCAAATGGCTTAGAGAGCGTACAGGAACACAGAAAAAGACAAAGATGAGGATACAAATATTCGAGCCGAACCAGACATAACCGTAGCGGCCACCCTGATACAAGGTTAGTTCATCTTGGTTTCCAGATCACTCTGAAGAAATCTTACCCAGTTAAGTTCCAAAGGATTCAGGAAATAAGGAGCAGTATAACTCGCGAGCCAGTTCCAGAAGAATGCGATGCCAATGGCGCTCCCCAGGGTATAGCCACGTAGTCGCTGGGTCGGAATCTCGCCGGCACTCAGGTAGACGTAGGGTGCGATGCAAAAGTTGTAGAAGAACAGATATATAATGGTAAAGGCGACCAACACCTTCCCAGCCGTGACGGTTAGAGTATTGTTGCGGTATATAACGGCGAGAATCAACATGCAGACTGCCTGGATCAAGAAGCCGGCTAGAAGAATTGTCCGACGGCCAATTTTCGTAATCACCCACATGGAGATGAGGGTGGCGACCTGCCAAGTGTCAGGACAATGGACCAGTGTAGACGGAAACAAGACAAAAGCCGCATGATTTGAACGACAAGGCCCTTTGGGAGGATACATACTAGCCCAGCTGCGGTCATGCCAATGCTCTCCTGGAATGCTGCAGTCTGCCCAGCCACGGCGAAGAAGTACGTTCCGTAGACGAGAAACATCAATGATCCCGACCCACCAAGACAAGTCATTAGTCCCCATGACAAGAGCGTTCGTCGCAGGTTGGTCCTGCGGAAAAGATCCAAAACTGCTACTCCGTGGACCAATGCCTTCTCCGCCTCGAGCCCACGTTCGATAATGGCTATTTCGGCATCAATGGCTGTTGGTGATGTGTGCTTATGGCGTAGTTTGATCAAAGCCTTGCTTGCCTTGCTTGGTTGATGGTGTTCCATCTAGACTTGTATATAAGTGAAGGCCCAATAAACTGCGAAAACGGAGCTCAACTAACCAACCACCTCGGACTTTCAGGCATAAACGGCAGAGCAACAGTAATGATTGTCGGTATAATCAAGAAGAGGCCAAGTGGAATGCGATAGGATGCCTTGCTCATGATGGTTGCGGTGTAGTTGTCGACAATACTTCCAATGAGCAGTCCCACACTGACCAGGACGTTGAACATTCCGAGAAGAGAACCACGCATATGAGCTGGTGCGCACTCGTGGATGTAGAGCTGAGGAATCACATCAAAGAGGCCATTGGCAACTCCAACGATGAGACGTCCTGCGTAGAGGGCCCCAAAGTCCTCAGCAACAATCATCAGGATAACCCCAACATTGTTAAAGACGATTGCAATGACAAGTGACCATCTTCGATTGACGTATCTTCCAAGAGGACCAGTACCCATGCAGCCGACGAGGGCTCCCAGCGACATGAGCGAGTTGATCAAGGTCTGAACTGTGGGATCGATGCCATAGCCGAACGTCGCCGTCTTGTCGGGGAATCCAAACACCATGAGGAAACCAGGCATAGCCTGCATGCCCGCGATTGAGCCGAGATCAATACCTGCGAAAAACAGAGTCAGGAAATGGCATGATCCGTAAGAGAGGGCATGATTAGCTAACCGAGCTGAAGACCACCAAGACAGGCGATGGAGCAATGGAAGAACGCCCGCCAGTGATGAAAGAAGCCCTGCTTGACAGGAATGGTTTGCGATGCATGAGCCTCGTCCGGCACCGCCGCGACATTGGCTTCGTCTTTGGACATTGTTGTGGCGCGCACTGAGATTTTGTAAGAGTATTTCCGTCGACTTGATTGAAAGTGAGAGAACTTGAGGGTCTGAGGCAGTAGCAGCCAGAATGTCCGGGTCAAGATATACGTTTCAACGACTGTACTGAGTGTAACCAACATGGGGTAGGTGAAGTTGTGGGGTGCATAATGCCTGGGGTCATGTCCAATATTCAGCCCACTTGTTTTTGGGGTTAGTCCTGAATCGATATAGACAATCACGGAGTTTGGGCTAGTGGTCTCAATGGACGCATGAGGAACTTTGGGTCGGAATCCGAGTCCTCGGGGGAATGTCAAAGAACAGCAGTAATGAGCGGTTTGACCACGCCGTGGGTATGAACACGATCGAAGCGCCCCACTAGCATACCAGCTTAACCCACCGTCCTTGACCCCAAGGAGTCAAGTCCACGGGTTGAAGCCGATAGACCACATGGCACTGAGGCCTGCAAGTCAGCAAGTCAGCCACCAAGGAACCGTTATGATAGGACAGCCTGCAAAAATGTGGGTTGAGTAAGAAGATACTTTCGACCTGTCGAGTTGTGAGGGCTGACTACAGCAGTGTAGGGTCATCAGCGGCTGCCGGGTTGGTCCTGAGGCTTGTCCAACTGAAGTTTTGGACAATCTAATTTCGAGCCTGGTGCATGACCGTGTTGCCATGAGAAGATCAACCTGTGGCCAGGTAAGGCTTCTCTCTCGGTAGAACTACCGTGGTCCTCGTCGCGACACCACTGTTATCGTGGCAGTAGCATGAACTGGATACGAGCGGCCCTCCTTACCGTCCATTTCCCGTAGATTTGAGAGCGAGAGATCAGGCAGTAGAAAGGCATGGCAGACCGGACCCGGGTAGTGTAAAAGAAGCCTTTGCTGGACCAAGCTGATAGCAGAGATCGCTCGAAGGGTTCGGCTCCGAATGCCGGAGGGGTCGTGATATGGACTGGAGTAGTAGAAGATGCGGGATGGACATGCCGGGTGGCTTCCTCTCTGAAGACACTGAGGACTTCAATTAAGCTGCCCCGCCTCTGTGTGTCCGGTTGCAAATCGTCAATCGGCTAGAACATACTGTATGAGGTGGATGTACAGCCTCGTGCAGAATTGGTGTGGTTAGTTAGTACCTACGTGAATAGTTCGTAGGTATTACTGCTATTTTCCAGCCCTCGACATAGCTACACCTAATCCAGGAGGGACGGATACTCCCTGTTGACCTTTCCAGGCTTAATCCCTAGACATCGCCTTGACGCCGCTGTTCGCAGGGGTCACCTATGGTTGGTAAGCTCGTCTAGGACATGCTGAATATCTGCGTATCATTCTGTTTCTTGGGCCAGATCTTGTCGGCACAACAGATCGAGTGTCGTTGTTGTGACCTGATCTCCTGCTTGCGTGGGACTTTACTTACGAAGCTGTGAGACCTGGTGATAGATGTTGTGGGGCCTTGATGGGCGCTGCAGGCTCGATGCCAATGCCTAACTTAGCCAAGTTAGAGGCTCGCCAGGCCAGCCACTAGGCTTCGTGGGGCTTCCAGTCTGTTGTTCCAAGCGTTGGTCCTTCCCCAGAGATACCAACTGCAAGCAGTAACTACTGTCACCCACACTGTAGTCCCCCGCACTTGCAGCATCACCTTTTCCTCGACGGTGGTTGTCTAAGCTAGGGCTCCAGCCGCAATTCTTTCCCACCTTTGTTTCGATACAGATGGCATGAATGTGAGAGAGTATTGCTTTTCTTCACAGAATGACCCCCGAAATGACCGAGCATGACACGATCCATGTCTCGGTGCAAGATCGCCTGCCTTCAGGCAAAGCCTGCCTAGGCTGTCGCAAACGAAAGAACCGATGTACCGGAGAGCGCCCAGTCTGCAGCTTTTGCCAAAAGCGCAACCTGGACTGTCAATATGCTTCTATAGTGCGAAGGAGCGCTGCAAATCAAAGGTCAGTGATATGTACGCGTGTCACCAGCAATAACTAAGGTAGGTGCATAGCTACGTCTGGTCGCTTCAAGAGAAGATCCGGCGGCTGGAAAAGGAGTCCGGGATCACACCGCCACCAAACGATCCTTTGGGGAGCCATGCAACTCCTACGAACTCTGATGAGACCGATGAACAACTCCGACAAAAAAGTGTCACCTACAGCAGGCCGACAACCTCCGTTCATGTTGTACTATCCCCAGCGAGGACTGGTGAGCATCAGGCAGAATCTATCATCGATGACAACTCCCCAGATGTCTTGGACTACAGTAAGCGCCACACGATGAGTCAGATATCTCAATTCTCTGAGCTGATGATTCTCCAGACCAGACTTCGGTGCAAACGACGGTCGGCGACCTCGTTTTTGCCTCTGAGCCGACCTCAGATGACATGCGAGGTTCCACGGCTAGCTCAGCCTCGTTTCCACCCAGAAAAAGAGCCAGGAGGGCAACCGTGATCCGGCGAAGCAACGAACTCGAACCCGAGAATTTCATTCTGCCTCCTTTTGTGCTCGCAAAGGAGCTCGTCGGGTACTTTTTCAGATACACATACCCCCTGTATCCGATACTGCATGAGCCGACATTCCGGGAAGACTTCGAAGCGACCTATCAGGACTCGAGCCAGCCCACCGCGGCCTGGCTGTCAATACTGAATCTAGTCTTCGCTTTCGGCTGTGATTATCTTGATATGTCTCTGCGCGATGCTTCGGAACTGGCCGAGACTTTCCACGACCGAGCATCGGAACTCATTCTCTCCGTATGTTTTCAGCAGAGCACTGTGCAGATCGTTCAGGCCTTGTTTCTCTTGACTGCTCATCTACAGAGCGATCTCAAAATGAACAAGTCATGGTTGAGCATTGGCTGTTTAGTCCGTACCGCACAGGGTCTTCGCATGAATCTAGATCCTTCAAGCCGGGACATCAGCCTGGTTGATCAAGAGATCAGAAAGCGCCTATGGTGGGGCATATACTCTGTAGACCGGTAAGCAGAAGGTCTCACAGATATGCGGTGCTGACAAGGTCCTCCAGATTCATCAGTCTGAGACAGGGACAATCGCCAGCTCTTATCTCAGAGAGTGCATGTACTGTCGGGGTGCCTCTGACATCTTGCGAGGGCATGTCAGAAGAGGATCTCAGCGCCTTCCCCGAGCTCCACCAAACACCTTGCCCAATATATCTCTTCAATGCAATGGTGCAACTCTCACATATGGTCGAATCCATCTCGACTCCCGCCCTGAAAGACTCGAATTCCTTGGTACAAATGTACACAGCAAGGTCTGACGGCCTACTGGACTTTGACGAGGTGCAGATGAGCATCCAGATTGCTCAAGTCGGCGAGCAAGAGGCCAAATTAGCAGCGTGGAAGAGGACACTGCCTGAGCATCTACAGTTTGAAGCAATCTACGAAGATGAGGAATGTCGACGTCAGTGTCTCATGCTCCATCTGCGCTACCTACATATTCGGCTGCTTGTTCATCGGCAGGTGCTGTCGATCGTCGTCAGGCAGGGAAGTCGGAAGGTGAACATGCCTCCACCAGGCTACTTGAAATCAGTCATCACCGCCAGCGTTGAGCAATGCGCCGAGTGCGCTAGCCAAACGGTTTCGGTCATAACAGGCAATCAGAACGCCAGAGCCATTGGCCCATGGTGGTACAACATCTCGCGTAAGGCTTTGACAGGAAGGAAATCTTGCACGAAGCACCGGCTAATCCATCGCTAGTGATGTTTACGGCTCTGGGCACTCTCTTCGCCGTTCACGCAAGTGCGAATTTGTTCCCGAGCATCGACGTGGAAGCAATGGCGGCGGCCATAAGTGACGCAAGTGAATCGTTGAGCCAATTATCAAATGTGAACCCCCTCATGGCCCGTTGCTCCAGGTACTTCGAGTCGTTACGCAGACGCATGGCAAAGGTTGCAAGTGTCCAGAAAGCGGACTACAGGAAAGGCAATCCACTGGAGATCTCAGTCCACACGGACAGCAATGTTGATACGCAGAATGGGCAAGAGGCGCAACACGGCGAGGTGGAACTTGGTGTAAACGCTGCCTCGGTCGGCTCAGAAAGTGGTGCCGGCTCCTTGGACGAAGACTGGACTCGTTTATTTCTTGAGCCTATGCTACCAGACTTCACAGACGATATCTTCGATATATAAAGCCCGAGGGGGGCCAAACCCAAGCCCAAGTCAGATGACGGAGATACAATCTTTCAATGAAACGTTGCTCCGCCTCCGCAATCGAATATCTGCCCAGTGATGAACTGCGCCTCTGGGCTTGCGATGAAATTGACAGTATGAGCGATGTCCTCGGGCCTTCCATGCCGCTTTACACATTGCTTCTTGATCAACATGTCAAAGAGGCGATGAGAGCCATCCGGTTGAACGTGATTGTTCCAGACCGCCTCTGTTCTGATCAAGCCCGGAAGAATGATATTGGCCGTGATGCCTGGCCCTGCTTCGACAGCCAGAGCTCTTGTAAAGCCCAGAATGGCCGACTTGGCCGCGACATAGACCGAAAGGCCCGTGTCCGGCAGCTGCAGCGTCCCCGACGATGTGTTGATGATTCGCCCGTAGCCGGCCTTCTGCATGTGCGGCAGGACTGCACGCGCGAGAAAGAAGCAGGCGTCCATATTGACGTTCATAATCCGCCTGTAGTCCTCTGTTGAATGCCCCAGGATCGGGATGAACGGATAGACGGCGGCAAAATGGATCAAGACGTCGATCTTGCCGTACGTTTTGACAACCTCGTCGATTAAGACATTTACCTGGGTGTCGTCACCGACGTTGCAGATCCGGTAATCTGCCTTGCCGCCGCCAGCACTGTCGATTGCTGCTTTGACCTTCTTCAGCTTGTCCTCCTGGATATCGACCATTACTACCGTGGCACCCTGGGAGGCGAACAATTTGGACGTCACCTCGCCAATACCTTGCGCAGCACCGTCGATAAAAACCACCTGTCCAGCATATTTGTCGGAATACACCTCGATAGGTGGGATGTTGGCACCAACTTCTTCCATGTCTGCTGAGCTGAGAATTACTTCTTGCTGGAAAGGGGACGCCGGGAGTATATCAGAGAACGCCCAAGTCGGGAAAGAAATACCTCCAGAATTATAGTACGAGCGTCCTTGTCTGATGTTCGGTACCGGGCCAGGTGTTTCTGCAGTGCGAATCGACGCTGATGGCAGATCACCGTGAAAGCCAGCCACTGACTCGAGCTAACTAGTTAGTTAGGCCGGGAAGCACAAGCACGATTCGCTGTTCAAGGCCCTGGGGACAGCTTCGGGCCACGGCTGCCGCTCCCTTTCTTCGAAGGGGTAGGCGCCTAACTTTTGCTGTGGTCGCCCGGAGAAGGTCCTCCAACAGAGGGTATACCACCTACCCCACCAATATCGAAGATTACCAAAGGGCGTTTCCACTGAGAAGAACTCTAGGTTGTCATGACCCTAGTGTGAGAACAGATTTGGCCTGAGCTTGTACCGCCATGATCTACGCTGCAATCACTTGTCAGTACATATTGGACTGCATTGTTCATTTCGCGTATAGCTGTGCTCGCACTCACGAATTCGGCCAACGGCGTCAATGAAAAATGGCACAGCTTCTTCAGTGGCCCTTGAACGTCGAACATTTCTCTCTGAACGTGCTTGTGTCGGTGGCAACCTCAGCATTACTGCTGGCTGTTTACTCGATCCGACGGTTTCGATGGCATTCGAAGTACAGGTTCCCACCCAGTCCTGCCGGGTGGCGTCCGTTCACAGGACATTCTCACTTGATGCCCAAGGAGTTCCACGGCGACAAGGCCAAAGAATGGGGTAAGGGCGCCGCATTATGCTTCTTCCGCGAGCAGACCAAATGGTGCTGACTGAGATTGGAGCCGATCAACTAGGCAGTGAAATGATGTATCTAAGGCTGGGAGGAGTCGACTGGATCTTCCTGAACTCGTCGAGGGTGGTGGAAGACCTCCTGGAAAAGCGTTCCTCGATCTACTCCAGCAGGCCGGCGTTCGTCATGGTTGGGGAGATCATCTCGCGGATGAAGAGGCTCGTTCTCCAGCCCTACGGGCCCCAATGGAAAGAACTGAGGAGAGTGATGCATATCCTTCTCACTGGCAGCTCTGCAGACTCATATCGGCCCCTGGAGGATCTGGAGTCAAAGGAAGCTATGTGGGAAATGCTGCATGAGCCGGAGAAGTGGTATCTCCATACCATCCGGTTTGCCGCGTCTTGTGAGTACTCATGATCCTTCCCGATCCATCGACACCCAGTAGGCATTACAGCTCATGGATACTTACCTACGTACCAGTCACCATCGGTATGATCTACGGTATCCGTCAGAAAGGACACTCGGAGCTTTTCCAGAAGGTTTCCGACGCTCAAGACGAGTTCCTGAGAAACAACGTACCAGGCACATGGCTTGTTGACGACTACCCCCAACTGCAGAAACTCCCAGGATTCCTCCAATGGTGGCGTCCATACGGAGACAAGGTCTACCGGACCACTCGAGACGCGTTCAAAGGCTACTACGAGCTTATGGTAGAGAATACCGAGAAGGGCATCCAGAAGGACTGTTTCGCGACAAAATTCTACAAGGAAACCGACTCAAAGAAGGGCGGCGGCTTCGACTTTGACCAGAAGCTCTTCACCACGGGCGGCCTCATCGAAGCCGGGAGCGACACTACCAAGAACCAGCTCAATATGCTTGTTGCAGCCATGGCGGCCGACCCGAATACATGGATTGCAAAGGCTCGAGCCGAACTCGACAGCGTCTGCGGCGCCAACGCAGAACGCCTACCGACGTTCGACGACTGGGACGACTTGCCTTACATCCAAGCCATCATGAAGGAGACCTTGCGGTGGCGACCCAACGTCAATCCGACCGGTTTCCCGCACGCCCTGATCAGAGACGACGAATACGAAGGCTATCGATTCCCCGCCGGTACCGTAGTCACCATCAACAACTGGGCCATCAGCTTGAATCCAAACGAGTATGATAACCCGACTGAATTCAACCCGGACCGTTTCATGAACGAGGATCTATGGAATCCGACAAAGGGACACTATGGCTATGGTGCGGGCCGGAGGACATGTGCGGGCTTCAAGGTCGCTCAAAACTCCATGTTCATCTTCTTCAGTCGCTTTATCTACTGCTTCGATGTCTACGAGGATCCGGTAAGTACATCAATTACTAGCAAGAACCTCTTAAGACGCAACCAAAACTGACCCATGGGTTGTGTGCCCTTCAGAACAATCCTATCGACACGTTCCACATCCCTCTGACTCCACCGCCTGGCAAGGCCAACGACCCACCCTTTCCCGCCAGAGTCAAGGTCCGCAGCGAAGCACATAGAGCATTGATACTGCGGGAATGTGAAAGTGCGACCAAGCAGTATGACTGAAGAACCGGAGTTGAAATCAGTTATGGTGTCATTGTCAAGTAGAAACGAAACACTGGGCATCTGACCGGAACCAGTCACTTTTCTCTAACTAAGTTAACTCGATACCTTCGTCGTTTTCACAGCTTCGGCACCAGTAGATAGCTCTCTCCAGCGAACTCGCCTCCCAGATGCAAGCGATGCATGCCTTTATTGAAGACGGGCTCTTGATGCTTGACATGTGGATTGTCCCACTCCGGCAGCGCCATGGTCTTGCCGGAAACCTGCAATCTCAATCCTTCGCCCTTTTCGTAGACCACGCCCATGGGCCATATCCCGATGTTCATCTCGACCACCTTGCCGGGCGGACGGACAAAATCTGTCTTCAGGTGCGGATGGTATGGCCAGTACTCAGTGGACTTTTCCGGGTCAATCTCACGATGTGACGCGCGCAAGATACCGGCTGGACCATGGTATTTGACTGGATTGACGTTCTTGACGTCCTTGACCGACTTGACCTCGGCTGGCAGCTCGTGAAGCGGAACATTGGATTGTTCCATCAGCTCGCTTTCGACGGAGAGCTTTCGCAGCATCACGTAGATATCCAGATCATCGTGCTCGAGGCAGGACACGAAGATCCGGAGCTTCGAGAAGCCGGCAAGCGTGGTCTTCTCGGAGAATGTGTAGTCGTAGGTGAGCATGTCGCGGGTCGTCGAATCGTAAGAGTGGATTTCGTCTCCGGATACGTTCGGAGCAGGAGCCGTGTCCAGGGTTCTGGACGGAGTAAGGAAGAGCTTGGTGTACTGGGTGCGCGGTATTGGGTAGTCTGCCTCGATTTGATCGTAGACAGGATACCGGTCTCCATAGCGGTACAGAGAAACTCGGACCTTGGGTGTCAATTCCCAATCATTTTCCTCTCCCTTCAAATATCGGGCAAAGAACCTGTCGAGATCTTCGACGGATCGGTGGAAGTAGTCTTCATACCACTCCTGGTGAGGGTGGAAGCGGAGCCATTTGTTCTCACTGTCGATGCCTTGCCAGGCGCGCACGGCGCCCACGGTGTGGAGCATCGATGAATAGGAGCCGAGGATGTAGGACGGCACCTTGATCCTGGAGAAGTCGACACGCTTGTTTTCCCAATACTTGTCGAAAAACTCGTGCTGGAAGGCCATCGTTGGCACGTCCTCCTGTCTTCCACGGCCGGGAACACCTAGAAGCACCCACTTCAGGAAAGGCGCCCATGGGATACCACCTCTTCGCATCATGTCGCGATAGAGGTCGCTGTATCCTTCCCAAGGAGCAATTGCCTTGAGGTGCGGCGGTTGTTGCATGGCCGCCCAGTACTGAGAAATCCCCAACCAGGAGTTGCCGGCCATGCCTACCGCGCCATTGCACCAGTCGAGTTGAGCACCGTACTCGATTATGTCGTAACAGTCCTCGCCGTCCTTGGGCCCAAAGAAGTATAGATCACCCTCGGAGTCGAAGGATCCTCGTGCATTGGGATCGAGAATCGCATAACCGCGCGCACACCACTCGTTGGGGTCCGGACCTTCAAACTTTTCTAGTCCGCTCTGTCTGCTCTTGGGCACGCCCACACGATAAGGAACGACATCCATCAGATTTGCGCCTCCGCCCCCTTTGCCGTAGGGCGAGTAAGGAACGATGATGGGGACTTTCTTGCCGCCTGTGTCTGCTGGGCGATAGATGTCAGCATAGATCTTGACGCCATCTCTGAGGACGATCTCGACATCCTTTTCGAATACGATGTCCAGGTCGAGAGGTTTGTTGTCTGGTGTCTTTTGCCATCCACGAGGCAACGTCTTTTTCTCGTAGCCAAGTGGTATATAAACGACGGCTGGGTCGCGATTTGGTTCATCTGGCGGTGTTGCATCCTGCCATGCCCAAGTGATACCTAGGTCAGGTGTTTTGCCTTTGGCGTAACCTGGCCATGATTTATCGACAGGCATGATGTAAGACCTGTCTCACATTGATCTGGGAAAGACCTTGATCTTTCTTCAGCGTCCATATGAGATACTGGACATCCACGGTGATATATCAGTGCTTCGTCCCTGTACATTCGCGTCATTGGCTGCCGCAAGCTCCACTGGGACAGGTTAGCCTATCAGAACCCCCCATGGCCCGGTATTGGGGTAATGTGGAAGGCAGGAGAGCCTCAAGCCGGCGCGGGTGCTTGTGCCGGGATCAGGTCTCACCAGCACAGCACATCCCGCATTCAGAAGTGGTGTGGGAGCGTTCCGGAGCCCTTCGGCAAGTAGAGAAAGACTGCTTGATAGGCCCGTGGAGGTGGAAGCGTGTACAAAGCAGAGTGTGCATGGCCTGGGGCTGCTGAGCCGGCCCCAGGTTTAGAAAGAATACTGATTGCAGGAATCAGATTTTGGAACTGCGTTTGCGCACTTTGCATAATAAGCCTGTCTGCTTCACCAACCACCAGTTTACTGTTTTCCACGGTATTTCTGGATCCGCTAGCACGAGATCGAAGTCCCGCAAGATCTGGGGGATCAACTTCGACATTTCCATCAAGCTGATATTCTTGCCTAAGCATGTCCGAGAGCCCACTCCGAACTGTTTGATCATCAGTGAAGGTGGCCGAGTACGATTTGACGTGCCAGCGTACCTCCAGAAAATACCTTTCCATCCGCTTCGCTGCCGTTTCAGACTCCAGCCACCGTTCTGGGCGGAACACTTCCACGTCTTCGCCGAAGACGGATTCGTTTCGGTGAGCCACCCAGGAGTTGATGCCTACAACAGCCTGTCACGCTAAGAGTCAGAGATGTGCCGTATAAAGATACGCAATAGAGCTTACTCCTTCTGGTAGACGGTACCCTAGAAGAATCACGTCTCCTTCGGGGACCACTCGACCCATAGTAAATCCAGTAGAAGGGTGAAGTCGCATTGCTTCTTTCAGCACCGCCTGAAGGTAAGGCATGGCCATGGCTTCTTTGTAAGTGACTGGATTCGATAGCTGGCCTACCGATTCCATTTCCGCAATTTCGGAGCGCAATTTTTCTAGCTTCGTCGGATTTCGGAGTAAGAAGTATACTACAGCCCTCAAGGCGATCGCTGTAGTGTCTGAGCCCGCTCCTGTCAGGACCATGCAGCTCTTATAAACCTCCGACATGGGAAAGTGCTCGGGCTTCTGATTGTGGATCCGCAAAAATTGCGTGACGAAGTCTGGGTGCGAGACGTTAACCTTCTGCCTGTCCTCAATGACGTTGCTGGCAAACCGCCTCAGACTCTCAAGTGGCACTCCGTCGGCAAATAGGGTTGACATGAGTTTCGTAAAAGGCGCATGAAATTCTGGGATAACACCCATCCATGAAGAGTAGGACAGGAATCCATCCAGAACGCTCATGATGTCGCCGATGTCTTCTCCCCGATCTAGGAATCCAAATCGTTTTGCAAACGTAATTTCGCCAATCACGTCAAACGCATAACATTGAAGCCAGTGCCCAAGATCAAAGACTGCAGCTTTCTCTGCGAACTCGGCCAACCGGGTTTCGAATACCTGTACACAGTTGCTGATGTAAGACTCCATGGCGGAGATTGAAGTCATTGAGAAACTGTTGGCAACCAGCCGTCTTTCGCGCGCATGTCGTGCAATGTCTGTGTCAGTGAAGATAGAGTGATGACCTGGTGCGTCGGACGCTTTATACCATGAGGACTTGTGGAAAGTCAGCCATACGGCGATTGATACAGGTACTTGGGTCGAACCTTGACGAACTTCGTCCCGTGGCCATAAATGACACGGAGGCTCTCTTCCGGATCATCGATGCTGACTTCATTGGGGCCAATTCTCACGATCGGTCCTACCAGTCGAGTAAGCAAATAAGTCCTCGTTGTTGTCGGTCTCATCTCACCATATCTATTGTGAAGATCAATATTCGTCCGTTCGAAGTCACCCCTCAGCGTTTTCTGCAGCTTCCACAAGCGGGTGAAACTGGCAAGGAATGGGCCAGGTACGCTTCGAAGTGGCGTGGCATATCGTACATAGATCAGATAGCAAAGTATTGCCACGGGCAGAAGAGACACGCAGACATAATAATTGCGGAGGCTGTTCGGAAAGAGCAACCCACCTTGAGCCAGCATCTTGAGCTCAGGTGATGCAGTAATCAGTCAAGAGCTGGCTTGTTGTATCATCGTGGTGAAGAAGCCTTCGTCTAGTTATGAAAGCCGATTCAGGTTTGTTTTCTCTAATGGGCCTGATGCTGGCCTCATCGCAGCGCCCAGAGCCGTCGAAATGATTGGGTGCTCCTCAAGTGGGCTGAAGGGGCCTTCGGGACAGCTGGACCGAATTTGCTGTCTTACCCCAACATTGCTGGGAATAGCTTGCTTGCCGGGAGGAGCCAACGGAAGCGCAAAAGTTTCAAACTCGCCGTAGTCGCTGCTGTATTGCCAGATCACCTGAGGATTCATGTCTGCTCAGTTAACCGACGGTGGACTGCTTCATAAGAGGAAGACAATTTTCGATTCAATGAAGAAGAAGCAACCAAATTCAGCCAGGCCTTAGTTCTTGGCACCGGCCACCCCTGAAACAGCCGTCGAGCCTCCGGACATCAAGGCTGCCGTCTCAGGGGCAAAAAGTGGCGAGCCACAGGTGACAACGGCAAAGGTCACCACCACCTGCGAGTATTTGAAGAGCTTTTGTCCTTTACAAGCAAGCGCTTTGCCTTCGATGTACCCTTGGTAGGGCATAACTCAACAGGATATCCCCGCGAAAAACATTTCGCTATGTCTCGCTTGGATATACCCCACAGCCATCGGAGCAACAGACCCCGGAGATACATCAACAGCGCAACCAACAGGAACCCGAGCAACGTATCATACTATCCAAAGATGTCTCTTCCGTGCTTCCTGACATAATCCTCCCATGTTGAAGCTTTCGGGAACATCTGTAACGTTTCGGCCTGATCACGGACCCCTGTTTCCGGAGGGTGCTATTTCACCCCAGAGTCAGATTACAACCACAGTATCGGAGCAAGTAGCTTACCGTGATATAGTACCTTGTCATCCTGTACAAATCGACAAAGATCTCCCCTTGCTCCTGAGTCTTCTCGAGTTCTTGGACCGTACACTCGCGCGGTCGGACGTCTAGGCCCGTGACTCTTGAAGCAGCTGCTGCCATCTCCCTCGTGGTCAACCACTCGACGACCAGCTTGATATCACGGTCGAGGTATCTATCTGGGTAGAGGAAGACCTGCGTAACCCAGGAACCAATCTCTGTCCCACAAAAAGCGAAGAACTTGGAGTCTGGGAGGATCGCGTTAAAGTTAAGCTCGTAGAAGGTCTCACCAGACTTGGGATCCGTTCGCCTGCTCGGTCGGAGCTGCTTCTCAAAGTTCTCGTAGTAAGCGGCCGTGTAGATGGACGTCCTGCCCAGGCCAGAATCCAGTAGGTAGTCGTTTACTCGGGCTTTCGAATCGAAATGCCAGATGTCGAGCTCTCCCGAGTGTTCCATGGTAGACCACACGAAATGCTTGACCCTTTCTGCCTTCGCTGCGTCAACCATGTTCTTGCCATGTCTGGTCTCAGCGTCCCATCCATGTTCCCAACAATTGGTCACACCGTACACGCCGTAGCAGCCACGAAACGCCTCGCGAAGACTCTGGACATCGTCCAACTCGGCCCGCACAACTTCAACACCAAGGCCGACGAGCTCCGTCGCGCTGTCGCTGTCAGGGCTCCGAGTCAGTCCACGCAGCTGAAATTGTCCTGTTTCGAGAAGATGCCGCACCACGGATCCTCCCTGCAGACCAGTGGCGCCCGTGACGGCGATCAGGCGCAACGCGGCGTTATTCGTTGCCATGTGAAGAGCGAGTATAGTCACTTGAGAAGTACGTTGCTTCAGCCGTCGTCGACAATAGTAGCAATTAACTTTTCGTGAAATGACCTTTGCCATGGCACCAAGCTTCCCATGGGCCGGGTGAGCAGTTCTGTCACGGGACCCCGGGAGTCGTCAGCCGAATGCCGGAGTACAATGGTACAGTATATCTTGAGTGCCACGGCAACTCTTTCGTAGTGATTACTCGAACCCTCCAACGTTTTTCCGTCACTAGAACCGAAATGGCCCCTGTGTTAGAGCTCATGATTCTGAAGGTGAGCATTTTGCACATACATATGTTGTGCTCTACTAGATGGCTTATCAAGATTCGAATAGCACAAAGAAGTGCAAGACATCAGTGAGGCTCTACAGTCGGCTCTTGGGGTGCTCAAAGAGTACGTGATGTTGGAAGAAGACAGAACGTGTGGTCCTGATCAAGACATAGTGCAAAGGGGGTCCGATCTGCCTTCATAGGACCGGCACTAGATGCTGCAAATACAACGGTGCTGGCATCAACATGGGAGTCCTACGAATCGGTGATCAACTTTGTCAGGAGCGAAAGATACGCTCAATTCTTCCGAGAGATCCAACGTCTTGCAGAAGAGCCACCAAAGACGACACATTGCTTCCTCTCTGATGCTAAAACGGACTTGGAAGTCCTTTTCACTGCGAAGGCAATCGAAATGGCGCCGCTCACTTTGTTCGGAGACAAGGTTCACCAGCATTATATCAACTTTCAGACTGCCGGGAAAATGATTGCTGCTGCTCGTGGTTATGTGGCTCAGTTTCAAGAGCCACAGATTGAAGCTCCGTGAGTGACCGTCCCCGATCCAGACCTGGACAGTTCTAATGGTCTCAATAGGTACAACCAATGGAGTTTGGTCGGTTGGGATTCCATCGAAGTATGTGGGTTCTGCCATCTGTCGCTACAGTGCTTACTATTTTGCAGCTGCATCATGCCTTCAACAATGCTCCTGAGTTTCCAGATTTCCTTGAGCTGGTGGCACCAAATGTGAACCTTCCAGGACCACCTCCAATCATACATGCTTGCTTCAAGAAAGCCTTTGGTAGCTTATGATGCGTAGACGACGAGGAGAGGCAAATAGCTAGACTCTCGGAAAGAAATTAGCGTGTCAATCAAGTACCAGAAAGGGAACAACCCTTCTTGAAGTCTAGGGTTCAAAGATAATGAAGACTGCCTCTGATCACTGTACTGAATAGTCATCCTTTATGGCGGCCTATTAGTGCCTGTCAGATCGCCCTGCAGCCCGGAGTGATGCTCTTGGAATCTGCCCGTGGGGTGCTGCCTGTGGGCATTCATCACCCATCCGAGACAGGTGGAGCAAGTTGTGCATAGGCATGGGGTTGATATCGCACGACCGACCGGCTTCGGTAACCCGCATCCAAGTCATGTGACTCGGGGAGGGCTGACTCCAGCCGTCCATGGCGTGTTACAATTGGATATGTTGGAAGTGGAGGTTCATTTAATAGAGCATCCAGGTCGGGAGGCACTGTGCAGAGCGATTCAAACCCTTCTACGAGACTGAAGCGACGACATGACGAAGTCCTCCGGGATTAAGGTCATCATCGTTGGAGCTGGGTTTGGCGGACTTGCTGCTGCGATCGAATGCCATCGCAAAGGACACGATGTGGAGGTATTCGAACAAGCACCCGCTTTTGCCATGCTGGGTATTGATTCAGGACTTTGCTTGAGGACTTCGCTGATCGTCAACAGGGGACCTCATTGTGATGACACCGAACGCCTGCCGAGTCATCGCAAAATGGGGCAATGTGCTGCCAGAAGTGAAGAAGAGATGCACTTGGGCCAAGGAGGCCATCATCCACAACGAGAAAGGCGAAGTTCTTCATACCCAGCAAATGGTCCTGGAAAACAACGGCTTCCCCTTCTGCAATACCCATCGAAGCTATTACCAAACAGCCTTCTACCAGTATGTGCTCTCGCTCGGCCTTAAGATCCACATGAACGTGCGCGTAACCGAGTATTTCGAGAACCAACATGAAGCGGGCATCATTGTCAACGGTGAAAGGTATATTGCCGACGTGGTGATTGGGGCCGATGGGGTCCACAGCCGCTGCCGTCACTTTGTGACTTCCTCGACGACTAGCCCTGTCTCATCGGGCTTCGCTATCTACCGTGGCTGGTTTCCATTGTCTGCACTGGGCGACAATCCCCTAACAAATCACCTCAGGGAGGGAGGCGATTCGATGAATGCGTGGATCGGGCCCGATGTCCATGCTTTTGTGACGGTCTGTGACAAGCTCAACAGCATCGCTTATGTTTTGACGCACAAGGATGAATACGAGGCCAAAGAGACTTGGTCGTTCCCTGGAAAGGTTGAGGACGTGTTGAAAGCCATAAACGGTTGGGATCCGACATTGCAAGCAGTGGTAAAAGCAACCCCGAAGACGAAGCTCATAGACTGGAAGTTGCTGTGGCGAGATCCGATAAAGAAGTGGGTGTCGCCTAAGGGCCGCATTGCACTGAGCGGCGATGCAGCTCATCCGTTTCTTCCAAGCTCGGGAAATGGAGCCAGCCAAGCAATTGAGGATGCAACGACGATAGCATCGGCTTTGGAGCTTGCCGGCAAGGACAATGTTGCGCTAGCTCTTCGCGCCTATGAATCGTTGCGGTAAGCGTTCATGATGCATTCACCAAGGCTCTGACTGACCATCTTAGGTATGAAAGAGTTTGCCTTGCTCAAAGGAATGGCTTTGAGACAAGGCATCGCTGGCACAAGACAAATTGGAAGGAATTCGACAAGGATCCGAGTACCATCAACCTACCGCAGCCAAACTGGCTGTATGCTCACGATGCTGAAGCATACACATATGAGCGGTGGCATGATGTTGTCGAGCACTTGACAAATGGAAAGCCGTTCAAGTCGACGAATACCTATCCCGGGCACGTTCACGAAGATTGGACTGTAGCTGGTGTGATGGAAGCCGAGAAGGAGATGGCGCCACCTCCAGCATTGCGTGCACGTTTGTAGATTACAATGGAGCGCATACTTGGGGGTTCATCGTTTCGCCGGGAAATGGTTGGTTACAGTTCCCGACCCCGTTGGATGTTAGGTTTCTCTGAATGTGAATCGTTCCTGGAGCCATGGTGCTTCACTGTCATTGTCGCAGGGTCACACTGATAATGCTACCCCTGTGGTTGCCAGCGACAGCGACTTTGTCATACTCGATAAGTAGATGCCCCATCATGCCCAAGCTTGGCTCGAGTCGGTCTTGTTGCCTAGATGGCCTGCTCAGCCGATCGACCAATTGCCATTAAACTGTCCGAGCTGCCTCCTCACATATGTAGACGAACAAAATGCTTCTTCAATCTAGCCGGCAAAGAATTCCCCGTTGTATCTGAGTGAAGCATAAGGTCAAGAACATTGGCCCGTAGACTTCGCACTACCACAGCCGGCTCAGCGCGACAATTTCTCCTTCGTATTGACCGCGGGTTCCGCGTCCTTGGTTGCAAGTATTCCGTTGTCTAGATGGATTCCTTTTTCGATGACAAAGTGTACGCCATATCTGGAGGTGCATCAGGTATTGGGCTCGCAGTCGCCAAGGCTCTTCTACGTCTTGGTGCGAAAGTGTCAATCGGCGACATCCGATTCCCCGACACATTACTTGCAGAACTAAGACAGGAAGCTTCCCATACCAAAGGGACTGGCAAAGCTGAAGGAATCATCTTGCTGAAGAAGGTCGACGTCGGTTCTCGAGAAGAGGTGGACAGCTGGATCGATGAGACCGTCGCCAAGTTCTCCGCTCTCGACGGTGCCGCGAACATGGCGGGTACAATACCCATAGACCACAACGTCGGGACCATCGAGACGATGGACGACGAAGACTGGGATTTTGTCTTCGCAGTCAATGTAAGCGGGATGAAGAACTGTCTCCGAGCCCAATTGAAGTATATCGGCAAGGATGGAAGGGCAGGTGGCAGCGTGGTCAATGCCGGAAGTGGATTGAGTCTGGAAGGTCGAGAATGCACTTCTGCCTACACCTCAAGCAAGCACGCTGTCCTCGGTTTAACCCGTTGTGCGGCTAAGGAGGTGGGTAAGAGAGGTGTGAGGGTAAATTGCATAGCACCGTGAGTAGAACTCCTCTCGTCCTGCTCGCTAGGTGCTACCCGGCCAGGCTCTGCTTGTTGATTGGACGACACGCTAACCTCCTTGGGTCTGTAGAGGCTTTACCGAGACGCCTCTGATGAGACAGTCGATGAATATTGAAGGTTCCGCGTCGAAAGAGGACTTCTCGGTCACGGCGTTGGGTAGAATGGCTCAACCATCCGAGATTGCTGATACAGTAGTGTACTTGCTGAGTGATAAAGCCAGCTTTGTTACGGGCGCTGTCATATGTGCCGATGGTGGTTGGCATTGCTGAGGGCATTGAAGGGAGAAGCACAGAAAGAGTGATGTGTCGACGTAGTCCACATGTTCAGGCATGATGGGGGTAAGTCCGTAAGGTAAGCGGACCGCCATCTCTTCGAGATATGGGCCT
This sequence comes from Exophiala xenobiotica, assembly GCF_000835505.1. Taxonomy (NCBI): domain Eukaryota; kingdom Fungi; phylum Ascomycota; class Eurotiomycetes; order Chaetothyriales; family Herpotrichiellaceae; genus Exophiala; species Exophiala xenobiotica. The sequence goes on from NW_013562492.1 coordinate 2,922,951, forward strand.
GAAGAAGCAGTAAGCTCATCAGCGACATGCTGTCTATGTGAACTTAGCCGTGATCTTATTGACTGTTGTGTTGCTCGATCAAATGGAGAAAACGTGAAAGGAGTAAGATCTCTCACAGCCTTGTCCAGCCTCGTCGGCCAAATATCGCCGGGATTCCGCCGGGCAGCCGAAAAGACGATGCGAACTATTTTCTCCCACTCATTTGTCGAGGAATCTGACAATTCGAGTCCTCTGTCGTCAACGGTGCCTCAATGCCTTGCTAACATGATCTCCCAGCGTGCCGTCTGGCGTGCCTCTGGTGGGCTCCGAACCACCGTCACCATCCTTCGCAGACCACGATACTACTCAGCCGGCGCGGCATCTCCAGAGCAGAGCAAGACCGCCCTCTCCCCTCGTTGGCTTTCCGACACCAAAGCCCGCGTAGGAAAATGTATTACGTTCGGCATGCCCAACAGTTTGGTCGACGAGGCCGGGGAGATCCTCCGCGTTCTGGGCCATGACTGGCGTGCAATCGTTGCTGGTAGCGAGGGGTACCTGACCGACCCAAAAAGAGCAGGGCTGCACCGACACAACATCGTCTGGGGCGAGCAAGATTCGATGGGCCACGTAAACAATGTTATGTACGTCCGTTATGCGGAGAGTGGACGGTGTAATACGATGCGGAATTTCGCAAAGTACGTGGATCCTGGGCATCGGCAGAAGTGGGAGGACATGTTGACGAACCGCGGCATTGGGTTGATTCTCAAGAGTATCACAGTGGACTTCAAGTTCCCCATGACCTGGCCGGATAGGATCTCGGTGTACCACAAACTGCGCTCGTGTCCGGACGCGGAGACCACGTCACTGATGCTCGATGTCTTGATTTTGTCGGAAAATCGCCAGCGTCCGGCGGCACGCTGTCTGGAAGATGTCGTCGTGTATGACTATAATCTCGGCAAGAAGAGTGCCATGGAGCCTTTCATGGTTGAGGAGCTGAAAAAGACATTCGAACTGCAAGAGGCTGCAAAACGAGAGAATCATGCCAAGGTGCAGAGGATAGAGGAACAGGTCCGTCATCTGGAGAAGCAAAGTTGGGATAGACCAGACGCGAAGGAAGACTTGGGCAGTGCTTCAAAGCATTGAATCGGCTTGGCTAAACACTATGGGACATACCCAAAAATGCAAGAATATATATGTGGTCGGCAAAAAGTTGTATCAACACAAAGACCCCGAAGTGACAAGTTCAGGTCAAACCAGATGGTCTAGCCGACTGACTACGTTACGACAATCTGGAAGGCGGCTTGTTTCTAGGCGAGAATGTCACGAGTTCAAATCCGCATCGAGTCACCTTCCACCGAGATCGACGACAATGCACAGCCATGCGAACCCGGCTTGCATCCTTCCTTCGAGACCGACGACAATGCAGAGCTGCGAACCCGGCTTGCATCCTTCTTCCACGACGACAAAAAAGAATCCCACCGGGGGGTTTCCCTCACCACCAGCGTTATCAACACGCTGGTGGGAGAGTTTTTGTCAATTGGGCTAAATCTTTGTGCGTGCGGCAGAAAGTGTGCGGTGGATGTTTGAGGACCACAACCTTCAAAGGTGTGGCAAATGCGCTGGACGCGCGAGGACCGCAAACCCTTCTGAAGGTGCGGCACGTGCCAGACGATCATGCTATAATTTCCCACTCGGGCGCTGTTCAGTTGCCAGGAATATCTCGACGGAGTCAGTGACGACACACGTAAGGCCACGGCGCCTCCGAACATAACATCAACGGCGTTGATCGTCATATATCACCAAGCTTGGGAGGAAGATATGTCACAGGGAGCAGTGGCGTTCATTAAGAAGACGTTTGCCCAAAGTCGCACAGTTTGACCTAATCATCCGGCAGCCTCGTCGAATAATCTGAAAATGAGGCTGATCCGACACAGGGCGACAGGGCAAGAAGGAACCATCGTCCAGCGAATTGACCTGAGGCTGCTGCACCTCTTCTATACAGAAAGTGTGCCCGATTGTTGTGTCTATCCTTGTCATTTTCGCGCGGGTGCTGCTCTGGTGGTGATGATGGAGCTGGTGTCTGGACGTGGCAGTGCTTAGCTGATCACGAAGCTCCACTGATTTGCCGTTTGGCTGGAGATTTCCGTGGGCAAGAGCTGTCCAATTCCTCCGCTAAAACGCAAAGTTCCGTTGCATCCAAGGCATCTGAAGGAAGGTGATGTGGCCACCTTGAGTCCGCGTACTGAGTACTGTGCCACGCCCATTCCTGTGGTAAAACGTGGGCCACAGTATGATATGTCGTGATTTAAAAATGGCATGATCTTTGAGATTATCGTCTAAGTCGTGAGTTCGCAATAAAAGCTACGTGGTGCCCTATTATGAGTCCATCATATAGCTTCATTCACCGTACCTCTCCTGGTCGTGCTGCAGCGGCCGCCACATCTCCATCAATATTCCTTTCGCCTGTCCCCGGTCGTCGTCCTTCCCACAACCGAACCCAGACTTCGGGAGGATCCATAGGTCGCTGTCCGTCGTGTAGGCCAGGCCATACATCGGCAAAGAAATAGTAGACGTGACCAACGATCACGCCTAGAATCTCGTCCTTCGGGATGCTGCCATGCATAAACATATGGAATGCCATCAACACCCAGGGTAGATAAGGTGCAGTGAAGACTAAGACTCCAAGAAAACTGAGGCGAGTATCCGGGTTCCGTCTAGACCAAATGTAGACCAGAGTGCTTGACAATGCCGAGCCAAGGAAGGGTATCGATGTTGTAAGCGAGCTCAGAGCAAGCAGCGATGTGCAAGCATACAGGAGAAGCCATGAAAACACCGCTGGTGAAGGGCCTGAACCTTGTTCCAGGAGTCGCGAGTATCGCTGAAGGAAGAAGACGTGGAAAGCAAGGTCGAGGGACGGTGGGCCGAAGTATATGAACGTGGTTATCAGTCGCCAGTACTGGTATCGTAAGCGTTTGTGCAAGGCAGGAGGAAAGGATGGTTCTTACCTGTGACTTGTAGTATACCGCTCGCCAGGAATAGAACAGTTGGAACGGTGTGATAACCTTGCACTGCAACAGAATCGACGTGATGACCGTGGCCGTGGTCCAGTACCGGGTACAAGGTGGCATCTCAAAGAACCATTGCTCCAGCGGGAATTGTCCCAATTGCCCCATGGCTTCCTCGCCTCCTCCAAGTATGGCCGCCATTATCCACGGTATGAGCTGGAAGAATGGGAGGATGGTCCGGGAAAAATCTGAGAAGAATTCGGGGCTCTGGACGATGGTGTAGATAGGAGAAGGGACGGACTGTGTCAGGATCGGAGAGCGCAGGTCAGAGTAATCATGGTGATATTTGTCAGGAGGAGGAATGGGCGACAAGACAGGGAACGACAGGTTCATGTAGTGGCGTTTAGAGGGCAAGAGTGGTAGGTGGCCTCTTTGTGAGGACTGTGTCGGTCTGAGGCGCAGAGTGTCGAATGATGTCGAATAATGAAGGTTCCTGGAATGTCGGCAGCGAGACCCCCTGCTCCTCTTTGTTGGCCATCTCCAATTCTGCTGCGAGCACTGACCGACGCGCGCCGGGGAGATACTCGTACCAATGCGACGCGACCTGGAGACCACTTGCAATACTCGACGAAGTCCACGAAAGCTTGCGCCGACAGCATTATCCTTGGACGTGTGTCGAGACACGCTTGCAAACGACCAAAACCACTGCGCTCGTTCAGTGCCTCACCTTTTGCTGCATCTACCAGCTCCACGAATTATTGCGCGCCCCGACCTCGAATGCTCAACTACTTGCGCCGCACCCTAGATTTCAATTGCTGAGCTGAAATACTATTCCTCTCAGCAATACCGTGCCTGCTGGATGGTTCGCTCTCGGTAGCACGAGGTCAGACTTCTGCACAATGGCGCAAACCAAGAACGTCAGACGTCGTTCTGGGCCTACGACACCCAGCAAAAGCCAGAGAACAACTCCTCGAGGAAGACCGAGAGGTCGGCCTCGCGCACAACGTGAGTCTTGATTGTCGCGCTCTACATACTATTGCTGATATGAGAATCATAGCTGGCGATCCAATCCCCACAAGAAAACCGCACAGATACCGTCCAGGAACGATCGCCCTTCGAGAAATTCGACGGTACCAGCAGTCTACAGATCTCCTCATACTCAAACTCCCTTTCGCTCGTCTAGTTCGAGAAATTGCGCTCGATGTTCTCCCTGCTCGCGCAGCGCAAGATCTAAGATGGCAAAGTCAGGCGATCCAAGCTTTGCAAGAAGCTAGCGAAGCTTTTCTGGTTCATCTGTTTGAAGACACGAATCTGTGCGCCATACATGCGAAAAGAGTAACGATTATGCAGAAGGACATCCAGCTGGCGAGAAGAATAAGAGGCGCCTGGGGCGGGCTGGGTTGATGTGTTGTTCCTCTTCTGCGAACTTCATGATAACTGTTACGCACGCATTGCAACGGCGTTTGGGCGCATGAGCGGTTCTACAGCACGGCTTTTGGTCTTGGTTGCCAGCCATGATAGGTCGCATCCTCTGGGGCGAGGTATTGTCAGATGTTTGGACGCCGGCATTGGGCTTTATGTTATTATTGTATAAGCGTACTTCTTTTGTCGGGGTATCAGCCCAGTGCCCTGCCACCACCAAGCGAGTCGAGACATTACAGCAGACAGAGGTCCAATCCGATCCGAAGATCGCTTATTTCACAAGACTAAATCCATGATGAATGTCAAAGGGAGAGATGTCCTCCTCAGCCATTGACACTCGACCCGAGCACTCCCTTCGTACTCGTCACGTCTCCGCTGCCGACAGTGCCTTCAGCTCTTCTCTCGCAAGCCTGTCTGCATGCCACAGCAAGGGCTTTGAAAGCACTCTCGGCCCTATGATGGTTGTTGTGTCCGTAGACACATTTGACATGCAGCGTCACACTGGCAGCCTGAGCAAAGCTCTCGAGCCCGTGAGTGAGCATTTCCGTGCTGAGGTCGCCAATCTTTTCTCTGGTGAACCCGAAATCAATCACACTGTAGGGTCGATTTGATAAGTCGATCACAGCCCAAGACAAAGCTTCATCGAGTGGCGCGTCTCCACGACCAAAGCGTACAAGAGATGTGCGTTTGCCCAAAGCAGCATTGAATGCAGATCCGACTGCCAGGAAGACATCTTCAGCTGTGTGGTGATCGTCTATGACCAGGTCGCCCGATGCTCTTATAGCTAAGGACCAACCGGCATGCTTTGCGAGGGCGTGAAGCATATGGTCCAAGAAACCGATCCCAGTGGAGATGGCAATCTGCTGCGTAGGACTAATCTGGGTAGCATGGTGTGAGCTGGGCAAAGGGAAAAGTACATCTGGATGGGACTGCTTCTGTGCCGTAGGTACTGAGGACGGAAAATGCTCTGATGGTTCGTAGGCGAGGAGGGAACCTCCGTCAAGTGATAGTGAGACTTGGATCTTTGTCTCATTGGTTGTGCGTGAGAGCACATGTGTGCGCCTAGGCAATGACAGCGGTGCTGTCCTTTCGATTGACCCCATTTCGGCAACTCGGTGAGCTTCAGGCTTGTTTGCTGGTGAGGATGCCTCTCGCAGTTTCAGATGAAGCAGTTTGTGTTCAGATGTCATTCAGGGCAAGCATTTTCTTAGAAAGAGTCTTGCTCCACTCGCATAGAGGTCAGGTGGTGATTGGCGGGAAGAAGAAGCAGGTACGCCGAGTTCAAAGCTCCGCCCGGCCTGCACCCCAACATCGATCCAGCAGACTGCGCTCAGCCTTCCAGGACCTCATATCTAGCACTCTCGTGTGAGAGCAGAGAGTCTGAAGATGGTCATCAACCCAACATACCTCGCTCAACGGGCGCGGACGTGTACGTCAATGCTTCCAAGTCAATTCCTGCGAGTCTGCTGACCTATCTACAGCCGTCAATTGGGCAGATGCGCGCCGACGTGTTCTCAAATCCTATCGCGAATGGCTCAGAGCTGTAATACTAAGAAGTTTGTCCATGTTAAAGAACGTTGCTGAAAGACGATAGGGCCCTGAGATACAAACAATGTACTCCTTGAACATGCCAGTCTCCAAGGTTCGAACGAAGGTCAGACAAGAGTTCGAGAAACATAGATACGTCAACAATCTACAAGCAGTAGATGTGCTGCTACAGCAGAGCCAGGCGGAATTCCAGGTTCGTACAGCACGAGGACAATACACCTTGCATAGCTGACGTAGGGGTGCCTGAAGGAAACCCTGAATTTCTGGAAACAAACGACGCATGTCATGAAATACTGGAGGGCGGAAGAGGACGAGAACGCCAGATTACCAAAGAACTTCATCTCCGGATTCCTTGAGGTACGTCTCGTGAGAGAAAGCGAGAGCGAGAGACTGCTTGTAAGGGATCTAACATCCTTTCCAGGGACGAAATTAACGGTCATTATGTCGGCCATTGTATATAGCTAAACAGAAACCCGGGCGCCGTCGCCATGCATAACCAACATCGATGAATCATCACGATTGCTTTGCGTCAAACTCGTCTCGCGCTTCGGTGAACTTTTCCGAGATCACATCGCAAGCCTCCATCATATCAATCAGCCCTTTTCTGAGAGCGTCGACTGCCGTCGTCCTAGTATCTTCTGTGAAATGTCAGATATGTAACGCACTTCAGCGCTCAGCAAGTTAGACTCACCCCATGTTTGGATGCGGATGTTCATTTTTGTCTCAGATGGATGTGGAATCGTGTATCCGCAGAACTCGACATCCGGACTGGCAGCAATCAGTATTGCAAAAACTGACGGGTGCTAAGAAATACTTCTTGTTGACGAAATATCGTAGAGCATTGCCCAGTGTATGATCTTCCTTCTCGATCTGGAATGATGCAGCATGGGAAGAAGCGCCGGGAAGCTGTGAGTCGAAACATCAGTCTTCCACCATGGAATTCAGGCTTGTGGCGGAGAAGTTTTGCGACGCTTACAATCACCAACTTTTTCGCCCCATCTAGAAGCAGTTCCTCCCCGTGTTCGTACTCTTCGTCTTCCATCGGATTGTCTCCGCTATTGGACATGATGATGGGCGCTTTGCGGATTGATAGCAAATTACAGGATCCTGTTGAACGGATTCTCGTGCAAAATATCAAAATCTTGCCGCAAAGCCGCTAGCCTCGTTGCCAAGATGGATGATGTCAGCAAGGCTGAAAAAGCACGAAAGACAGTAGAGTTTGTCTGACAGAATGATTCAATGGGGTCAAGAGCGACCAGGCGATGCCAGAACACGTCTCAGGCTGCGCACCTCCGCCTACGCAGTAAACCACCCATCATCTCTTGCTAATTTTTGAGATCTTCTCTGACTGACTTCACGTTCCCTTGCCGTTCCCAAGGCTTACAAGATGAACATTAGCCTCTCGATGGTATGATAGCGAGGCTCAAGAGGGTCGTGATACCACTACTCCGCAGTATTTCATAGAGAACGGAATGATCGGATGAGCTGTTGAGCAGAGGAAGCAAGGGTAGTCATTCGAGAGTCTCATGATCCTAATGCTCAGAGGCCACCGACATCTGAAAGTCGCAGCTTATCGTGCCTATGCTATTGGCAATCGCCATGGTGCAGTCGCTTCCTACTGCCTGGCTTTCAGAGGCAAACACAAAGGATGTGCAAGATTCTGCGGTATCGAGCCTTGTATTGGCCCTTCATAAAGGTGTTGGCCATTCAGCGGGTAAATATTGTGCCTGGCCCCTCAGCCGAACGCAAGAGGGATTTCTCCTTTCACTTTGGACTGAGTTGGCGCGGCCATGGATGCTCATAATACCAGCTCAAATCTACAAGAAAACCACATGGGCTACGAATGTACGAAGGTCGGCGGTCACGTTGAGCGTTCGTCGACGTTGGGACATTGCTTCTCGCTACCGCACAGAAGAGCCCCATAGGCGGTGACCGCAAGCGCGAGGCCGTTCGCTTATTTCATGCCACTCTTATCGGCACCGACTGCGCAATATTGATAAGTTGCTTCGCCACGAGTACTCAATCCAAGCGACGCAGGGATCAAGCAGGACTATGGAGCCTGGCACGCCTGGGGAAACTAGTGTCCCAGTGAGCGTTTCAGGACAAGGCATCATTCGCCCATCACTACGACATTTGTTGACTCGCCTCGTGGCTCCCTAGATCGGGAAGGAAATACTCCCGTACTAAGTTAGTACCGAGATGTATCGTTAGCGATGCGTGAAGAGTAATCATGTGCACGGTGGAGAGTAAAGCATTCGTGGATTCTGCACAAGCTCTGGATGACAATCACGAAGATATATATTTTGATTACGGAGCAAATAATATCCCGGTAGGACGACATATTCCAGGGAGTGTCTCAAGACAACGGCCACAATTGAACGGGGACCCGTTCAGTACTGTAGTAGATGTGCAGGTTACTGCTGCTTCAGGCTGGTGAGGCTTTACATCTGACACTCGTCGCAGCACGATCGACCACTAGACTGTTTCAGCAAATCATCTGGCCAGTCTTCAGCCTCTCCAAGCACTCACTCCGCCAGTGCAGAAAGTCTGTTCGGAGCACATCGTGCACATTGTTCAACACCCAATTTTTGGCTGCGTCTAGTAGCGCACTGGAAGTGAGAAATACGACATGGGGGCGTCGAGGGTCAGGCTGACGGCCTACCATTGCATCTGGAAGACGCAGCGTGAGTAACCTTCGTTAGGACCGCTGAGAAGTTTTAGGAGCTCTCGGTGCCCAATGAACTTCAAGCTTTCCCTACTTCGGCGGCTGCGAATATGCAGGTTTCTGCTAGGCGATCCAATACTCAGCATGGTCTCAGTCCGATTGCAACGTGTGACAAGCATTCCGTAAGACCCAGACTGCCAGAGTAATCCGCGCATCCAGGTTACCTTTCTGCCACTATTGACGACTGACCTGCAGGAGAACATTTCTTTTTGACAGCGAACCGTGGCACAAGGCTAGAATCAAAGCAAGATACTCCGTATTCAACAAGGGGATAAAACACGCCGAGGACGCGTTGAGTCGGAGGGGCAAGAGTGCGACGAGCAGGAGAAGCTTAGAGGGGGTCTTTTTTGTGCATTGACGCAACCTCCTGAATATTTGAAACATTGCTTGCCGCACCGTGCACGAGAAGTCGGAGAGAGACCCGCTCTAAGGAAGATGGAGCGATGTCGACTTGAGTGGCGGCCACGAGTCGAACAGAGTCATCTTTCGGCTGTCGCAATCCAAGAAATTGGGTAGCCTACAGTTGGTCAAGGATGGCTGCGGGAGTCGCTAACTATCGACCTAGGTGGTAAACTAATGGAGTTCGAAACGAATGTTATGGACAGAAAGGAAAGATGGTACTTCAGCTGCAAGCATGGGGTGGCCGTAGGTGGCGCATTAAGTGCCATATGCGTAGGTGTTGTGTCAGTTTGGGGCACCCTAGAATCTGCCTGGAGGCGGTGGGAGGGGCTCCTGAATCCCTGAAACTCTCGTTAAAGGAAGACTGGTCGGGGCCACTAATCTGAACTCGGGTAACGGAAACCTCTGACTGAAGAAGACTGCCAGTGAGTGCCTGCGGCTGGCTTTTTTGACACCTGGAGAGTGGAAGAGGGCAGTCGATCCAATCCCTGGCGCACCACCACTGTCTGTGCCACACCTTGTTCTTCGACATCTCTGATTCACGATTCACCCTGGCTTGTCCTTGTCCACTTGTCTTGGACTGCTCCGTTTCTTTGCCCTCCTTCCCGCAGCCCGCTTTTTCCCTTTCCCTCTTCCCTCGATCACCACCATTTCAACCTCACAGGCCGCGCTTCTCAAAGAACGACCTAGCCGCTCGTTGCTTTCTCAGCCCGTTCCCTTTCCACCCATTTCCGCCTTACTAGAGAAGTATTCTTTCTCTGAGCGGAGCGCTTCTTTTTGCGCCCTCAGGTCACTCGCTTTCCGAACAAGGCTGTGCCGAATCAACGGTCGAATCGCCGTCCTACCTCTCGCGCTGCACATCTGCAAGGCCACTCGTTTAGTTTGCATTTAACCAACTGACAAACAACACTGAAGACGCTCAAGTCGAGAAGAGTTGGTAAACACAAGAAAAAGAGGTTGGGAATCTATCCAGGACAATTCGCGGCAACCTCTCCAGCAAGATCATCCTCCATCCTCTCACTGCTCCTATACCATTGAGCCAGCCTCGCCATGTCGACTGCTGTGGCTTCTGCTGCGGTAGCTCCGCTGCCTTCGCTCGACCGAAATCCAAGTCCCAGAAGCTATCCTCCCTTGGCTCCTGCTACCAATGTAACACCGAGAGACAGAAACACGGACCCGGGCATGGCTTCCGAGATCAGCATGACAGTACATGCCAACGAGAAGACTCCCTCGGACGGGAAGAGGTCCCCAAGGTCGTGAGTACTCTCTATATCCTCCAAATATAGCCCAGGTTGACCGTGACGGTGTTAGAATACGGAGTTCAGACCATCCCAAGATCATCGTCAAGAAGGAACCTCCCTCGTCCCCTTCCCTTCAGACAAGCACCCGACACAGACCCAAAAAATTAGATCTGAACACAACCAGCACTTCAATCTCGGCAGGTCTGAACTCTCGGCCTTCAGCTACGCCGTTGACTGCAAGAGATGGACTAGTTTTGCATGATGTCGGCCTGGCTTGCTTGTCACCAGGTTTCCAGACTCAGGACCCCGCAATGCGTGAACAATTGGAACGCAGCATGTCGGTGAGAGATCAGCAGCGATCTATCATTCAAGCAAGGCTGCTCAAATCTGCCCGCGGAGACGGTCCAGACACGGGAAAAACCAGTGAACCAGCTACTTCAACAAGAACCCCCACGGCCTCATCCAAGAAAAGGCCCCCGCCCGGTCTCTCGATTGTTCCTCCTTCAGCCGAACGCTTTGCCAACGAGCGTGTCATTCAGTCTGCGCCTCTGAACCAAACCTTTACCGGGAGACACGATGCACCACTGTCGAGACAAGTGAATGAGCATCCTGCCATGTCATCTCAAAGTCACATCCATCATATTCCTGCAATTCAGACCAACAATAGACTCCCTCCGATCGCGGACGTGTTCGGAGCCAGTGAGCTCAACCCTGGGCCGGCTCGACCACCTTTCCTGCACGCAAACTCCACTCCTTCTCATAGTCACGGCCCTCCTCTTCCTTCTCCAGGCTTTCCACCACAGACTGCTCATCCCATGTCTCAGCCTGCGGGCATGCATTTTGACCGCCCTCGAGAGTATCGTTCAGCAGAAGAAGCTGTCCACGAGATGACTGGAGGACGAGAGGATCTTTTGCCCAAGATTGTCCACTATGGGGGTCATCAACCGCCTACGCCTCCCTCACCTCAACCTGGCCACAAAGATACTTTGACTCCTCAGAAGTACTTGTCCAACAACTCCGCCGGTCGAAGGAGGAGCCGTATGGAATATGAAGAAGGTAGCAGCCCGCCGTTGGGCTCTGGACGAGAACGACTCCGCCATAGTGGTCCATTTGGCGAAGGCAGAGACAGTCCTGCTACGCAAAGAGCAAAGAAGGAAGAGTTCTTGAGCTTATGTGCTCGAGCATGGGATCTGTTCCATTCTTGAGGCCGGTATTGCGAATTTCCACTCCTGTCTATATCGGCGCTCTTCGATCCCAATTTTGAACTGCGATGGCGCTATGGGGCGTAATGAGGTGGACGGCTGCTTTGGAGGTATTCTCTTACGATGCGAGTCTCGTCAACAAAGCTATGCCGGGTTTGAAAATTTCTGCTTGATGAACTATTTTCAAGGAATACCATGTAATGACAAAAAGGACTGTCTGGACAGGGACTATTTTCTAATACCACGCGATGATTAGCGACGACTGACTGGGAAGGATTGGTATGAGATAACATGACAGTCTTTGGGAGACGGAACCAGGACTGCATGAATTGGTGATGGGTGCGTTTGATGATTTCGCATGCATTTCTTTCAAACGATGAGTCAAATGGACGGGTTAGGATAGCTGAGAATCCTCAAAAGCATTGATCTTGCAGGACTGTCAGTATCGGTAGAAAGGATGTCCCACTGTTCTCTGACCTGGCTCGCTTATTATTTGATGTTCTTGTGAAGGGTCTAAAGGGATTTTATAATTGTTCCAGGGGTTGTTCCCATATCCCAGTGATGTAAATCAGCCTCGTCTCTTGTCCACTTCTCCAATCTGCAAATTGGGGAATTCACGAGGCTGCGCGGGAACGGAGTTTCCTTCTCCAACGCACCACTCCACCTTGCGGCGGTTTTCTATCGCTGTCAGGGCGATTTTGTCCTCATCCTCCTGTCTTGCGATTCCTCTTACACAAAGCATCCGACTTTGGCGTGGCAGATAAGAGCTGGACTAGGCATTGCTGTGGCAGGCTTGCGTTTGCCCGAAACGACTCGTGCTCCAGTCGAGGCTGGGTTATGAGAGCGAGTTGATTGATATCAACAATAGTCGACTATACCGCACAAGCAGGCCTCAAAGCCCGCTTAAAGAAGCAAGACAGGCAGGTCACCATAGCTTCCATCAGATCACTGCCTACAAGCTACGCCAGAGGCCATCACTACAGTACTACTCTTCCAATCTGCAAGTCCGTCCAATCTATATCACGATCTAGCTTTGGCACCTCCAGTCGGCCCGCCATAAAGCAACCGCAACCGCCCATCGCCGCTCTCCAACATCAATCTGTCGTTCAGATCAACAGACACAGACGTTCGTCATCGACTATGCGCGCCCAAGTCCTCGAATCATTCAACACCCCGTATACCTTCAAACCCGACTTCCCCCGCCCTCCGCCACCTCAGGGCCATGAGCTGTTGATCCGCGTGACAGCGGCGTCGTACTGCCACACCGACGCCGTCTTCGCGAGTGGCGCTATGCAGCAAGGCCTCCCTCGCGTCGGGTCTCACGAGTTCGCTGGTGTCGTCGAGCAGCTTGGCCCGGATGCCGAGAAAGTCGCTCAACTCAAAGGAATCAGCGCCGGGGCGCTTGTCGGCGTGCCAGGAAGGGCGTTCGCGTGCTGTGGCGTGTGTAACGAGTGCACGGAGAACGGAGGCGATCTGCGTGGTTACGGCGTGTGGTGTCCGCGTGCAAGTAACTTGGGCTTGACGCGCGACGGGGGCTTCCAAGAATATTGCCTTGTTGATGTGAGGCAGGTGGCCCGTGTACCGGAGAATGGGAAGCTGCGAGCCGTGGATATAGCTCCGCTCATGTGTGCGGGGGTGACGGTTTGGAATGCGCTGGGTGCGGCGGGCGTGGATATGGCTGTGTCTGGCGGAAAGGGGAATGGAGAGGCCGGAAGCAAGTCGGTGGCAATCCTCGGCGCGGGAGGCGGGTTGGGCCATTTGGGCGTGCAGTTTGCTGCGAAGTTGGGTTGGAGGGTTGTCGCGGTAGACACGACGCCTGCGATGAAGATGCTTGAGAACGTGGTTGCGGAGTTGGGTGAGGACGGCAAAAATGTCGTGCTTGTGGATGCATTGAAGGAGACCGTTGACGATGCGAAAGCACGGATCTTTGGCGCGGCGGAGAAAGGGCTCGAAGGGGAGAAGGGGTGCGATTCGAGCTTGATCCTGCCGGAGTCACAGGCTGCCTTTGACTTCGGGATGGGGGTTATTAAAAACCACGGCACGTGCGTGTGCGTGAGTTTTCCGAAGGATGGATGGCGCTTCAAGCCGGGCGATCTGGTGTTCAGACATATCAAACTTGTGGGCGTGTTGACGGGCCGAAATCATCAGTTGCAAGCTATGGTGGATTTTGCAGCAAGTCATGGTGTCAGAGCGAAGATAAGGACGTATCCGCTCGAGAAGCTGAATGAGTTGGTGGAGGATTACCATCGAGGCGTAGGTGGGAAATTGGTGGTTGATATGGAGATGAAGCCGTAACAATGGATAATGGTAAGGTCAGGTTGTGTAAAAGGTCCAGGACACTCATCTTTCCCGCCTTACACGAGGCATGTCTCTGGCTTCTTTGCCTTTTTCCCGCTTCCTTCGTCTCTTCTCAGACTTATCGCGAGCACGTTTGCCCATACTTTGTAGTTTCTCTTCTTTAGCAAGTTTCTTGACCTCGGCGTCTTTCAGGTAGTATGGTGCAGCTTTCTGCCCGGTACGCAAGGCTTCTTGTTCCTGCTGCTTGTGTCTCCTCTTCACTTCTTCCTGCTTCTGTCGCATTTCGGCGTTACGTAGCTTGGACTCTAATGACATGACTTTCCGCTTTAGGTCGGCAACAACATCGGGGTCTTTGGCCTTCTTGATCTGCGACTTGAGGTCCAAGATCTCACTCGCCTGGTATTGTGTCAAGAAAGAATAGTTCTTGCTCGCCTTCTCGGTGGCGTTGGTGTCTCGATTGGCTGACATGACTGTAGGATCAAACCGAGGATCCCGAAACTTCTGCGCCGGCGCGGGCTCGAAGATGGTTCTCTTTCGCGAAACGGGCTTTCGTGCAGATTCGACTACAGGTGCATGTTTGGATGTTCGCTTCGGTCCGTCAATGCGAGCCTCTTTGGCTCTCTTGCGGGTGTCAAAAGAATCTTCTTCATTCTTTTCCGGTTGTGGCACTGGTCCTTCGAGCGTCTCTGCCAGTTTTCGCTTGCGCGGCCGTGGATCAAAAGTTTCTTGTGCCTTCACTAAGGCTCCGAAGCTGATGTCCTTCAACGGCAGTCCGTCTTCTGGAACGGATTCTAGGTCATCCTCCTGGACTTTGTCAATAGAATCCAACAATCGTGGTGTTGCTGTAGTACCTCATCCTCAAACCCCAAGTCGCTTTGGGCGGACTCGCTGTCCTGCGACTGGTCTTCATTGTCATCGTCCTGGTCTGAGACCTCATCTTCAACATCCTCAACATCTTCAACGTAGTCCGGCCTTAGCTGAATAGGCTGATCCAGTAAGCTTGCTGGGCTCATATTGTGTTGTAGGTGAGGACTATGTAAAGACTGGACGACAGACAGCGTGGACAGGAACTTTTTTGAAAAAGCGGCAAGGGACGTATCCGACGCTATAAACAAGGTTAAATTTAGCGTGAGATGGAGGCAACGCCGAGATCTGGCGAGGATGATGAGATTTGCCTGCGGAATCCAGTCTGCCAGAGTTTGTTTCTATGTGGTATCACTACAGACAACGACCGCTCTTTCCAACAAGTGCGCAGGGTGACCTCCGTACTTAGCCATCGTTGTACATACTGGACGCGCTCCGACTGCGGCAGGGATTAGGCCTCTGTCGCCGACCGTCACCAAAAGTCTGCCTGACCTTTACAACTTCTTCTGTTACTTCATTACTAACCCTTCTACATCAGTGGCAGCATCAGTGCCTCGCCTCTTCCACCCCTATCTACTCGTCGCAGTATTCTACAACAACCATGCCTTCCAGCCGCGGGAGCAGACGTCATCCGTCGCAAGCAGACAATCCAACCCAGCCGACCTTCCATGACCATCGTGACTACATTCCAGATCGAGCCACCCAATTCCGACAAGGTGAATACTATGATATCTTTGACGAGGAGAGGATTAACATATACAAAATAGTGGACTCATGGAGGTCTTACAGAAATGATACCGTCAACCTCCAGACTTCCACAACCCTGCACCAATCGCAGCGGGCACCAACTGCCAGACCGAACGAACCTCGATACCAGGACTTCCAGGTCATGTACGGAAATGCGCCTTTTCTTCAGTCCTGGCACGCTAGGGGACCGCAACATACTCTACACGAACGGTTGAGGTCAGTACATAATTATGCTCGATATCCCACATATCGGGTTGACAAGGCATACAGAGTGTCTGATAGCACGCGTGGCAAACAAGTTCCCCAGCAGGGGCAGATGGACGCGCTTTTGACATCTACGCAATCGCCGCCTCGATATCCACTTCGTTCAAGACGTAATGAGCAGATCGCAGCCTACAGTACTGCAAACCCAGCCGACATTCCCCTCCCTTCAATTGAGGTTCCGCCAGAATCTGCCACTGCGCAAACGCTCTTAAATCGACCGATCCGACATATTCCCAGTCGCCGCAGTCGCACAGCGACTCCGCGCGACGTCGAGCCTCCAGTTGCCCCGAAGCCTACCTCTGCATACAAGAAAATGGCTGCGCTAGCGCCAGCTCTGAGAGATACCTCGCAGAAACTCCTAGTCGTACTGGATCTGAATGGGACTCTGCTCGTTCGACCGAACCGCCGTGCTGATCCTACAAAGTTCAAGATAAGACCCGGCGTCACACAATTGCTTGACTATCTGTTCAGTAACCATGTAGTCATGGTGTATTCCTCTGCGAGGCCGGAAAACACAATGGCAATGGTCAAGAATCTTATTCATCCCAAGCAGCGCAATGAGATGGCTGCAGTTTGGGCGAGAGACAAGCTAGGCTTGACCGGTCGCCAGTACAACAACAAGGTCCAAGTATACAAGAAATTGGAAAAAATTTGGGCTGACACCGACATTCAAAGCAAAGCCGCGCCTGGGTGCAAATGGAACCAAAGCAACACGGTGCTTGTCGACGATAGCCAGCTGAAGGGGCTTGCTCAACCGCACAACCTTTTACAAGTTCCGGAGTTCGAAGACAACGCGCCAAAGGAGGGTGGAGCAGTATTGCGCGAGTGGCAATTGAAGGAGCAGGCGATCGTCAAGTCTCTCGAGTTGAAGCTTGAAGAACTCAAGTGGCAGGTCGATGTGTCGCGGTTGATTCGAGAATGGCAGACCGGCAAAAAGCACGCACCCGGAGTCGTCGACGAGACCATTGATCAGAAGACGCATCGCAGACTCGAGCAGCCGGAGCTAACGCCTGCACCCAGTGTCGGTGAATCTCCTGCAGCGAATGTCGAGCAAGGTGATTTCCCATCGCAGGTTTTAACGCCCAGCAGTCTGGCACGATCCGACACCTTCGCCACGGAAGATGAAGAAGGGACTGACAAGGTTGTGGATTTCCACAGTACAAATGTGCTGGATGAATTGGAGAAGGAAATTGATCGAAACCTGAGATTGGGATACGGGACTAGTGGAGATGAGAAGATTCGGAGAAGTGAGTCCCCCATCAATGAGAGTGTCTGGAAGGATATTCTTAGAACGAATGGCGAGAAGGACAAGGAAAAGGAGAAAGGCAGCTTGGCCAATGTGCCGCCGACGCCGGACAGTTTGTCGTCCTGAATGCTTCCTGCGGAGGACAAGGTACGTTTCGTCCTTGTCCACGACAACGGCGCCCGTGCCCAGTCAAGGGCTCGGTGATACATGTATGGGCCATGGCGAAGACACGGAGCTTGTGCTTATGTCATGAACCTGATACTCCTCGACGCGACTATGCTATCCTGCGCTCAAGAAACCAGCGCGGAGAAGGGCTGGATGACATGACCCAAGCATAAGTCCAGCGTTTAGGAGCCAGAAATGAGCAAGTGTCAAGACACAGTATTAGTGTGCACCCGCAGACAGAACACACAAAGCTTCCTGTAATATCTAGTTGTGCAATCCACAAAAGCGCCATGGCTCTCAACGCTTCAACTAAATGCCTTTCACGCGAAACAGTTCGACTAAACACCTTTTCACTCAGTCGCTTTTCAGACGTTTGACTGCTTCTGGCAGTTTATCCCAGCTCGCCTCCGCATCGGCCCTCCTCTGCTGGGCATCTCCCAATAAACCATTGATCTCGAGTGCCTCCGCCTCCAGACCGGCCGCGACGTGCATCCACATCGGATCACCCCATCGTCGGACCTGGTGACTTGCAGCCCTGGCACACTTGATTGCTTGTTCATCCACTGTCCCCCTAAACAGCTTCTCTTGCATGTAAACCAATGCGAGTGCAGTCGTTTGTGTGCTCCCGATCGCTTTGGCTGCTTCCATTGCACTTCTGAGATATTGCTTCGCTGTCAGCGTTGTAGTTGACAGGACAGACACCAGAAGCGAGTAATGCGCTTGTATGTACTTGTTCCCACAGCTCTGGACAGCCGTACTCAGGTTATTGACCAGGTAAGCCTGTCGATTATGCTGGGCATGCTGGGGGTCCTGGAGGATGAATGCAGTGTTCATGGCGGCAAGAATACACATGTTGCGAGTAATGTCCGAGTCTGCATGATATGACGTTGAGATTTGATGGTCGGCCTTTGGCCTCGTTGATGGTGAGGAATGCTTCTGTTCGAGACTCAACATTGGCGATTGGTAAATTTCGAGTGCTTGTGCAGTGTTCCCTGTGCCTTGTAATATGACACCTTCCAAGTAGAGCAGCGCAGACTTCATACTCAGCGGAAAATTGTTGCCAACATCTTCTGAAATGCGATGTATAGCAGACACCATGCTGCTCGCTTTTTGCCAGGAACCTCTGGAACAACGCATAAAACAGATCAGAAACAAAAATTGTGCCTCGAGCAATTTCTGGAAGATGTGCACTCTCTGTGATTGTTGATAACCAGTAGCAAGACCTGGTCGTCCCCAAGACCGAACTTCCGCGAGGCCTGCTTCAGCAAACTTCTCTGCTTTGCCGCCATCGGCTCCGCTCTTGTAGGCCGCACTGTCGGCGCTGAATAGAAATCCTAAGGCTTCCACGTGCTCCTTGCTCAGCCACGAGAAGGTCATAAAGTACTTCCCGCATCTTTCAACAACGTGTCCGTTGCCCTGAAGTTGAATGCCTGTTATTGCCCGCTTCGAGACAGGGATGTAGATGAAGCCGTCCTCACGCCACTCAGGGTTGCCGATCGATTCGTAAAGCACATCATGCATAATCTTACGTTTACTTTCCGTTTGCGCAATATTGCACTCTCGGACACTGCATGCGAGATCAATGAACTCCATCAGTATAGTCAGTTGGGGAGTTGTTTCAACGTCCGAATTTAGTTGCAAAGCCCGGGCTTTTGCTAAAGCTGTCTGGCTGGCTGTGACCGCTTCATGGCTGGAGCTGGAGAGATGCAGCAACGCTTCAAGTACTGCGGCCAAGGCCAGGACCGCACTGTCTGAATTTTGACGTGCCAAATTGGTGATCTTTTCGAGCTGCACGGCAGCGCTGTGCACTTCTCCTGGTGCTGCTGATGCTAAGGAAAACATTGCATGCTGAAAGCGGAAGATGTAAAGCCATGCCGTATGGCGATAGGCCTCGATGTCGTCAATCATTCTTTGGATATCTCGTAGTGCAGCTTTGGGATTGGACTCATAAAGGATTTTAGATAACAGCAGTTGCATTTCATATTTCAGATCAATGAATTTGTGTCTTTCACACAGCTCGATTGATTTCGTCAATCTTGTTTCAGCTTCGTCGCAGTTTTCTGTCTCTTCATAGAGGATCCGTGCATAGTGTAGAGAAACTTGGGCTTCTCTCAGAGGTGGAAGTTTGAAATTGTTGAGGACAGATTCGAGACAGCCAAGTGCAGTTGCTATCAGATTGTAGTATTCCTCCGTCACTGCTGGCTGTTTCCGGGCTGCGTCAAGGTAGTCGTCAGCCAAAACGCACAGCACAGAAGGATAGTTTGGTTCTGGTTCATCTGGTTTTACAGGTGAATGACGATTTTCAGCGGGTGTGGTGGCAACCTTCTTCGGCTTTGTGTTGATCTCGACCGCTTGGAATACTCTGGATGGAGTCTGCAAGGGCGTCTTCTGCAGCATTTGAGGGTTTATCGTGGTCAGCGGTTGGTCCGGCGTTTTTTGTGGTGGTTGAGGTTTTGTGGCTGGAACAGGCGATTCCCATTTCTTTTGAGATTCCTCGATTTTGATGCTGGGTATTGTTTGCTCTCGCTTTAGCTGAGATTGATCGGCACCCATCCTTGGACTTGCGATGTGTACTATCACATCTGATCGCCGTTGCGGAGGATCAGGCTTATATTGGGAAGCGTATTGTGGAGGTTGCTGTCTGGGAGGTGGTTGGAATGTCTGAGCAGGGCTTGGTACCTGGTTGCGAGGTTGCTGCGTAGGCTGCGTAGGCGGCGGATGATATGTTTGCCGTGGCTGCTGGAATTGCTGGTGAGGTGAGGAGGGAGACTGAGACGAGTGAGGCGGTATAACGACTTGTATACGAGACTGAGAGGGCTGGACAGGAGGGCCCGGTGGCAGATAGAAGGCTTGTTGTGAATACTCATGGACCGGTGCCTGGTAGTGTTGATCCTGATTGTAGTAGAACTGAGAGTAGTTTTGTGGAGGATACGGTTGAGGATGGTGATAAGATCGAGGCTGTGGCTGTGACTGTGGTTCGAACTGTAGATGCGGCTGAGACTGAGGATAAGGGAGGGTTTGCTGTTGTTGCGGGACTGCATGAGATGATCTCTGGTATTGAGATGGATGGAAGTTGGTGTAGATGGGATTAAATGGATAGTTGGGATCCATGGTGAAGGCGGCCTCCAGGCAGTCAATCACTCGGAAGTCCCTCCTGTTTCGCCCTCAGATTCTACGCTGGCTGCCGGCCGACAACGCGTCGTGTTCAGAGCCTTCGCCAGCTGCTCTTCTTCTTTTGTTATTGAAGTGCAGGATGATGCAGCAGCTACGCAGCTTGACGCGTTCAAAAAACAGTTTGCCTCTTTGTTTGACTCGGCAAGCCTCGTGCAAAAAGCCGCCCTTTCCGAGCCTCAAACAACGGCGGCAATCATTATTCGTCCCGTTAGCCTCTTTTGTTCCTTCGCTGTATCCGAGGTAACTGATACTATTGCTTGGTGCATTTCGAAGTCGGTGTACATCGACTTGAAGAATTGTACAGATCAAGCGCGTGGCCAGGCCTCCTTTACGAAAGACGTCGGCACAAACCGATTGGGTGTTAGGAACCCGTGCCCCATGTCGCATAACGTGGGCACTACTACGTAGTATGTCATCAACTGGGGCGAACGATTTTACCTAGGTACATAGTCACGGTACTGCATATTTCAGGCGAACGACATATGTGCATTTTCATAGAGGTCGGTCTTGTTCCATTGCTTGAGATGGCTGGACGGTTGTCATTCCTTCTTGTTTAGAGCGAAGATGAGGTCTCATGCTGCGGAGGCACTTCTTGGACAAGCCCAGGAGCATCAGGTCTTTTTCTCCCTCTTGGCCCTTGCTATCTTCGCTGTCTTTGCAGTGTCGCCCGGCAAAGTCGTCGGAATGGCAAAGATTCGATATTGGCACTCGGCGAAATCACTGGTACTGAAATACAAGGATGGCAGAACGACTTCGCTCGCCAACTTGTGCATGTCTCTGATCCCACCATGCCGGCTCAATCCATTCCTCTTCAACGGCCATCTTCAGACTATTTGGACCGTCATGACCCGCCAGTCTGTGCCGATCTACTATAAGCGATGGATATTTCAGAACAAGGACCCGACCTACACAGGACAATTTGCGGTTGACTTTGCGACGACGCCGAACGATGACCACGATCCGACTCTACCGCCAAGAACAACTTACTACACCGACCAAGAGTTCAACCAGCTTGGCTCACTCGACACTAGACCTATGCTTGTGCTGCTTCACGGTTTGAGCGGCGGGTCTCATGAACTTTACCTTCGGCATGTCCTAGCTCCTTTACTTGGGGATGGGGGATGGGAGGCATGTGTCGTTATTTCCAGGGGTTGTGCTATGACGCAAGTCACCACCAGTGTTTTATACAATGCACGCGCAACGTGGGATGTCAGAGAGACTGTCAAGTGGTTGAGAAAGACCTTTCCCAATCGACCTCTGTTTGGAATTGGATTCTCGCTTGGAGCCAACATTCTCACCAACGTAAGTATGAATCGTTGGTCCTCCCTTTGTGCTAATTCGTATAGTATCTCGGCGAAGAAGGCAGCAACTGTTTGTTCAAAGCAGCCGTTATACTGTCTAATCCGTGGGACCTGCACGCTGGCAGTCTCGCCTTGCAGAGAACGTGGTTCAATCGAAATGCATATTCGGCGGCGATGGGCAAGAGCATGAAAAGGCTGTTCGAGACGTGAGTGTCGATCAAGGAACCCTGGATATCTCCTCCTGACAAGCTTCTTACCTGCAGTCATGTTGACCAAATCTCCACCAACCCCAAGATCAATGTGGACGTTGTCCGCAAGATCAGGTATCTTCACGAATTTGACCGGTATGCCTCCTCCACTCTTCTGACACCGAGTTTCTGATCGCTTTAGACATGTGCAAGGCCCAACGTGGGGTTACCCGACCGAAGGAGCCTATTATCGCGATGCATCGTCCATTGACTCTCTGTTTGCCATAAGGGTTCCATTCCTGGCGATCCATGCAGAAGATGATCCGGTGGGTCGACGCTCCCGCATGTCGGTCCTTGCTAACAGGATAGGTGACTGCAAGCGAAGCCTTGCCTCGAGAAGAAGTCCAACAGACACCATATGGTGTACTATGCACCACAACAACGGGTGGTCATCTGAGCTGGTTCGAACTCGGCGGCAAAAGATGGTTTGCCAGAGCAGTAAGTCCCACCCCAGCCTGACCTACTTCTCCTTCGTGGAGCTGACAGGTTGATCTCTCCCCCTCAGACCACAGTCTTCTTTCAGACAATGGCGCGAGAGATAGACCTCGACGCAATATCTCAAACCGATGCCGCCGGCTCTCAGCTCGAGGGACAAATATCTCGAGAGCAAAGAGATCCCCTGAAGCCAGTGTTCGAGCCCATGAGGAGGAAAATGCACATCCCAGCACAGCATTAGACTGTCATAGACCTCATAGACGCATAGAGCCATAAAGTCTCTTTCCAAGCCTTTTCTCCCTCACATTCACGCAAATGAAACGCGCTTCTTGCTCTTCTTCTCTTTCGGGACATCTCTCTCGGCCTGCAGCTCCTTGTCGCTGCCTTTCTTCCCCTTCTTCAACCCCTTCTTGACTTCCTCCAGCGCCTGCTGCTTGTGCTCTTTCTTCTTCTCCATCTCTGCCCGCCTGGCCTCGCGGATCTCCTCCATCTGCCGGGCCTTCATCATTTTGCTTTCAATCTGTCCCTCTTTCTCGGCGTTGACCATCGCCAGGATTGTCATCATGCTCTCCTTGTCGTCAACGAAGATCTTGCCCTTCTTCTTCCCGCTGGGTTTCTGCACACCGACGGGGGTAATCATGTTCAAGGTTGGCAGGCCGAGTTCTTTGTCTGTGTACGTTCGTGCGTGCTTTTTCGACGTCTTTGCGTTCGACGAGCCGGTGTTTGAATGTGAGCCTGGTCTTGTCTTTACTTGTTTGGATGAAGGGCGTTTTGCCGACTTCGATTTTGAGGTAGAAGGTCCTGCGGTGGCAGACTTGCGGGCTTTCGGGTTATTCTTCGATGCGGAAGGTGGTTTGGGAGCCATATCGATGTTTTCGTTCGCTCTGGGGCGGTTGAGAGGATGTTGATCTGGAAAGGTCGGGCTGTGAAAGCGGATCGAGGTTTTGCTGGCTTGTTGGCAATTAATTGTCTTTGCGGCTTGCGCAGCGAAAATATTGACCGAAGATCAACCGCCGTGAATTTTCTTATCTTATCGTGGTGCGTCTCGTGGGTCTCTCTTTCTTACCAGCTCGCCAGGTATGCTTATTGATAAATACGACGGCCACGGACGCCTCTCTAAGCTATTCTTCTTCTACGGATGTGAAGCTGGAAGAGCTCTTTTGGACTTCCGAAGTCTGATGCCGCAGCAGTGCGTGTCTACATTGTTCCAGGGTTCAGGCCCCGGAGCACCTGCCGGGCTTGAACATTCAGCCTTGCTACCCATATCTTGCACCTTCAATTTCTGGATCAAACCATGTTGGCTGAATGCCGTAATTGATTACAGTACTCTTGAGCTTGGTGTAACTCTCGAAGGCTTCCTGTCCGTTTTCCTTGCCGACACCGCTCTCTTTGAACCCGCCCCAAGGCGACGATGGATCATTCAGATGGTGGCCGTTCACCCAGACAATACCCGCTTCAATTTTGTGGGCAACACGGTGAGCCTGATTGAAGTCATTGGTCCACACCGAAGCACCCAACGCGAAGGAAGTGTCGGTGTTGGCGATTTGGATGATATCATCCTCCGACTCGCATTTGATTGCTGCAATGACCGGACCAAAGACTTCGTTGCACGCGAGATCCGTCCCTGAACGGGTTTCGATAATAGTGGGCTCAAAGAAAAAGCCTTTGCTGTTGAGGCTTGTTGAATTGCCGCCACATAACACTCTCTCTCCCTCCTTCCTCGATCGTTCAACAAATGCCTCGCATCTCTCGACCGCGGCCTTGGAAATCACCGCACCGATCTGTGTGCGGACGTCCTGCGGATCACCTAAGCGTAGCTGTTTGACTCTCGCCACTAGTAGTTTCAAAAATGGCTCATAGATATCCTTGTGCACCAAGAGTCTGCTCCCAGTTACACAAGTCTGCCCACTAGCAATGAAGCTGGCAAAAAGTGCCGCTTTGACCGCTTGTTCGACTTCAAGACTGGGAAACAAGCATACGGGTGCTTTTCCGCCCAGTTCAGCAGTTATCGGAACCATGTTTAGTGCAGCAATGGGGGCAATCGCTTTGTAAGTCAATATCCCTCCAGTCAAGTCGATCTTGGATAGGAATGGACTTTCACACAAGAACTTCCCTGTTTCCCGACCGTAGCCGTTGATGATCTGCAAGACACCATCGGGAAGACCTGCCTCTTTGAATAGGTCTCCCATCTTCAACACGGACAGAGGAGCAAGCTCGGAAGGCTTTACAATGACCACGTTTCCTGCGGCCAGTGCTGCCGAGATCTTCTTCATTGCAATCAGCAACGGATGGTTCCATGGTGTGATTTGGGCGACAACGCCGAGCGGTAAGCGAGTTAGAGTATTAATTACTGGTCCCTTGAAAGGCGTGACTCGACCTTCATAGACTCGTGCTAGAGAGGCAAAGTACTCCAACCATTCCGGCACTCGGGCTAATTGAGCTCGCATTTCGCGGATAGGACGTCCAGTCTGTACAGTTTCTAATTCGACAAATTCGGGTATCCTGGCTCGAAGCAGCGTTGCTGCCCTTGATAGCACTGCATACCGCTCTGAGGCATCAGAGCGTGCCCAGGGGCCTTTTTTGAACGTGTCGACAGATTTTTGAACGATTTGGTTGACAGAGGCTTCAGTGGTCGCATCAATGGTAGCGATGATGGCCTCGGTCGCTGGATTCAATACCGTGATCCGTTCTGTCGATTCTGAAGTGTGGACACCATCGACCCAATTCGAGACATGAGGTATATCGGACATATTGGACCCGAGACAGACCCTCTGGAACAGCGTCCTGCACGAGAAAACGGCTCGCACGTTCGTTAACCACGCGCGAGTAACAAGAACACTCACGATAAGGAGGGCGCCTCAGGGAGCAGTGGATGGCTGGATCCGCAACGTAACCCCTTCTTGACCATCGGTGAAGTGCTAAGCCACTGAACCAAGCACCGCTGCCTTTTTGCTGAGCATCCAATTAGTCCTCTCAAACGATACGCTTGCTGGATGCGCAAGTGCCGTCTTGGAAAGGTAGATTAGACGAAGCCTCAATGCGACGGGAGACGGTCTGATAAGATAAGATTAACTATTCAACCGCTGCCATTCAAAAGACGTCACCACTTTTCCGCGAGCACCAGACCTGCAACGCATAATTGAACATTCTCGTACTCGGGCTGCACACCTCTGAGGAGTGGAGCTTGGGGTTTTCTTCTTCAAGTCTACCAGGTATATGCACATACCTACACGAGTCTGGATGAGCAACTTCCGCTTTCGCAACTGTCGATTCCTGCACAGCGTCTCTGATCGATCTTCTCGGGCCATTGCTCCTACCACTGCCCAAGGTCTCCCGGCTTCCGCCCTTTCTTCAAGCGAGGCTATATTCGAGCACATAGGACGTTGTCAATCTTCGGCTAGTCACAATGCCTCCTCCCTCGAACGTCAAAGACATTGCTCCGCCTGAGCACCTTACCTCCCTTGCTGCCGGTGGCTTCGCCTCAGGTGCTCTGCGCTTTGGGTCCATCTCTCTACTCTCGCATTTCCTCCTGCTTCGCCATCCGGTATACAGAGGCTTGACGGTCCAATTTAAGGTATTTCTGCAGATCAGTGCAATGACACTGGGCGGGTGTATCTTCGCGGAGAAAAGAGTGACAGAGTACAACGACGCTGTGAGACGCAGAAACCGTGCTCTTGAACGGAGTCGACGGGCTTGGAGTGAAGAGCAAGAGATCAAAGAGATGGTGGAGAGACGGGAAGCTGCTGGGAAGTAAGGTTACTCGACAGGGCATCCTGGAAGCATACATTTCATCTCCCCAGCGCCTGCGGTCCTTCTCGATCCGTCGTTTCAGAAAAGGGACATTTAACAGAGTCTCCGAGCCTGCTCCTCATGGGCAAGTACCATGACACACGGCCTAGTTGCAGCTTGGGACGATCTGTTCAACGAGATTGCGTTTTTCAAGCTTGGCTTGGTGAGGTCCGGCTAACCAGGCCAAGCTGGGCTGCGCCCGAATCGATGCGTGGTGCTACGCCAAGTCTGTGAAAGGTCCTTAACAAGTTCTCTTACATTGCATAACAACCCTTGGGAATCTTTGGCCGCTTTCGAGCACAAGCACGAATACCACGAATCGACGGGCTCAAAGTTGGGATGACGAGACGGCAATCTCTTCTGGTCAAGAATGAGAGTTACACGAGACTTGCTCCAATTTCATTGGGCCACGTGCGATGCTAGGAAGAAGGAACTACATACAACTAGGCCGGATACCTGCCTGAAGGCGCCTACTCTTCTGCAGGCTGGCACAATGATATCGACGAATCAGACTGCTCGGAGGAATACTTCGCTGAACTGGCCGTTGTATGAAGTAGTAACTAATGGACATTCAAACCTGAAGAAAAGAGCTGACGGTTGGTTAGCCGCACTGCGTCCTATTCTGGTCTCCTAGTCATGCGCAAGTCATCCTGCAGTGCCTGAGGCTATGCTATAGCCCATGAACCACACCTCTACAGTTTAAGGCATGGTCTCCTCCTATCAACCGCAGTCCTCGTGGACTGAGTGAACCCTCTGGCAACCAGACCTCAATGGATCCCGTCAGCGCTGCTGCGAGCATCATCACCCTTGCAGCACTCGTAAAGGATGTTCTTGAAACTTGCAGCAAGTTCCGCAGAGATCTCCGGGACTGCCCACGGCTCTTGTCCCAATCCTGCGACGAGGCCCAAACTCTTCATATTTTACTGCAACGTTATGTGAGCCTCCAGAGCCATGTCTCATCGTCAACCAAGTGAATGGCCCAACCGTGCTTCGGACGGTTCTTTGCGAAGTTGAATACTGAAGTCTTACACTTCACAGCTGAACAAGCTTCGGACGGAGCCCGCGAGGAATGATACGAAATGCATAGGCTCTAGGCTACTGTTCCCGCTGCGGAGGAAACAGCTTGAGGATGCTCTTGACGGCGTCCACCGTCTCAAGTCTCTACTCGAGTCTGCTCTCGGACTTGACAACAGGTATGTAACCAATAACCAACCTTGACCTTGTACTAATGGCCTGTAAGCCTTTATCTCCAGAGTTCTTATGTTCGAATCGAGAGACTGGAAGGACTGCTCCTTGCTAACGGCGACTTTCCCTTGAGCTACACACGCCACGGACCTGTAGAGGAAGTGCCAGGCCCAGCATGCAGGAGCTCCCAGCATCCGCGAGTTACTTTGGAATCTGGAGACGACTTTGCGCTTCGGGAAGCCGGACAAAGCCTTACACAAGCCTCGACGCAAGGGGACGGTGTTATCCTACTGACTAGATATGAGGGCGAATCGCCAGCCTTGAAGTCTATTACGCGGAAAACAAGAACAGTATCCAGCAATATCCAAAATCTCATATTTGGGAGCTTGATCACGGAGGTTATGACCTTGCTTTCCAGGAAGACTGATGTGTCAACAGACCAAAAGTCGGGCATCACTTCGACGGTTCTGACTTTGGTTCCTTCGAAGCCTTTCCAGCAAGGGATCGTTCGCTTTCACATCTCATGGAAACCAATCCATCAATCTTTCCAAATGCCCAGTTTCAACCTCCAATTTGCAGACGTCGTGCCTAGAGATCATCCGATCATGGCGGCATCTGGCCAGAACGATTGCGCGATGTTGAAGAAGATAATTGAGAACCGGACAGCTTCCCCTAACTGCTGTACTCTTGAAGGCTTGACGCCCCTTCATTTTGCTGCGGCCTCCGGCCACGATGGTGTGTGCAGATTACTCCTGCAGGAAGGTGCCTCTTGCTCTTCAACAGGCTTTCGAGGTATAAGCCCTCTCCATGTTGCTGCTCACTTCGGGCATGTAGGGGTATTTAAGACATTGTTAGGTGTTGGCTTAGATCCAAACGACTATCACGAAAATGGATCAAACGCAGTTTTTGAGCTCCTGCTCTCTCAGCGGGGGATCGGCCTAGCAGAGGTATCGAGCCGCCTGAACTGGTTGCTGCATGGCCAACAACAACATTTCATCGATATCCAGGCAAAGGACAGCGAACATCGGGGGGTCATAAGTTACGTCGAAACCTTAACCGGCGCTCCCAATGACAAATCTGACCGGGCATTCGATAAAATCAAGCCATCCATCGAGGTATTACTGGATCAAGGAGCTCAGGCCGATGAACTTGATATTCACCGCGTGTCTCTACTTCACCAAGCATGCGACGAAGGGGACTTGGAGCTGGTCAAGATGATCCTCCAAAGAAAGCCTGACCTTGAGGTTAGAAGCCAGTGGGATCCTGGACATGATTTTGGAGGATGGCTGGACTGGACGCCGCTCCATATAGCCGTTGTCAATCAACACTTGATGATTGCCTCCGAGCTCGTCAACAGTGGTGCGGACATTGATGCTGGATCCGAGTCTAGATTTTTAGGCGGACGTACCCTGTCCCCACTGAAACTGGCCGCAAGGAACAATGACGTCGAAATGCTTGAGATGCTTTTTGCTAAAGGGGCAGGAAAGAATGATTCTGTACTCATTGCCGCATTACATGCAGCTATTTGGACAGATGCAGTCGAAGCCGTCCGTTTTCTCATCGACGATGAGGGCAGGCGCCAAATATTCACTCTCAAGAACATTGGTGCGCGTGTGCCAAGTACAAAAATGCTAGAAGTTCTATTAGAAGCCGGTCTGCTGGTTGTGGAAGAGCACGTACTCAACGGCAACGTTTGTTACTGGACTCACCTGACTTATGCAGCGTGGGCAGCAGATGTCAGCGTGGTAACGTCACTTCTTGACCATGGGGCGAACCCCAATAAAACAGCGCCTGCTCTCTTGCCTGGACTGGAAATGACACCTCTTGCTTTTGCTGCACTGGAAGGCCATCTTTCTATCGCAGCTCTGCTGCTCGACCGCGGAGCGGATCCGTCATTAACAGGTAAGGGGTCGCTTCCGCCTGCACAAGTGGCGATTGTATCAGGTTACGATGATATTGCCTCTTTGATCCTCAAGCACACTCATGGAGCAGTTCCAGAAGCACGATGGGGCACGACCGTTGAAAAGCGAATGGAAGCGGAATCATTGACGTACGACACGCAGAGTCCGATCGAGTTGGACCTTTATTCCGCTATTGATTGACAGCAACAATCTATTGCAAGTCAGGGAAATGCTTGAGAAAGACAGTGCCATCCGTTGTAGCAATGGTTATGGGCACTTCGTCAGTCCTCTTCTTGGATATGCTATCTTCAAAGACAACCTGCCGATCGCCGAGGCGCTCATCCGAGCTGGTGTGGTTATCGACGTCGGTGGCGATTCTTTCAGGCCCGGTCATGGAAGCTGCAAGGTCTCCCAAGAGCGAGTTCATGAGACTGCTGATCAATAACGGAGCAGAAGTCAACATTAAAAACGTGGACCAAGGGACTCCACTTCTCCGCTGCTTTGACCTATCCTACGCACAAGTCGAAACTCGTTGCAACAACGGGGAAACGGCCAAGATGCTCGTCGAGGCTGGGGCATATGTCAATGTCACCGATGCACTCGGGCGAACACCTCTAGGCGAAGCTGCTCAAGTCGGTAATTCGGAAGCAGTGGAGATCTTGGTCAATGCTGGAGCATGTATTGACCAGGCTTGCTCGATCCTTTCGGAAGACCCCCCAAACCGGTATGAGGTCGATAGACTCATGCTGACTCCCCTGTCATGGGCTGCACGCAACGGCCATGACGAGGTGGTGCAGCTCCTGCTCAAGAATGGAGACGACTAGAAGAGTCTGAAGAATGATCCAGCGCTGAAGTACGTCCACCGCAACCACATGGAGTCCTGGTTTTCTACAAGGAGCGATGATGACCAGTCAATCCTGGCACCTCTCAACTTGCTTGAACCTATTACGCCAAAGACGGGTGCAGCAGCAGCTCGGATTTCCAGGCACGCCAAGAGCACGTCTGCAAAAGGCCGTTGTTGCTACGAGCAAGAGAGCGAGGGAAGCCTCCTTGAAAGATCTCGTACTTTCCTTAAAGGCATCTCCCGCCTACTGAGCCAACATCTGGAGACGGCCTTCGCAAAAGTCAACCACCTCCGGCTGGAGCTGGTCGTGTAATCAGCGTGTGTACCCTCCTTTTGGCTCAGCAGGTCGTGCAGTGTTCCTCGCTGTACAAGGCTAGGGACTTCAAGCTGCTCGCCGCTGTCATTCTAGTCTCGTTCATCTTAGGTGGTTGGATGTTGCAGACAGCAGGATAGCTATCCAATAAGGGGACCCCCGTGAAGACCGCAAATTCATACGATGATGTACCAATTCCACAAGAAGTGAGCAGTAGCGGATATAGATGATGACATGGCCAATGATTTAGGACTTTCTTCTTTCTTTTCGAACAACTTCATCGGCGCCAAATATGTTCTTATTAGAATAGATATAAAGCTCGCGCCCTGAGTTGTCCGCCCGAAAAAAAAGAATAGGCGCGACAACCCAGGTCGATGCATGAATATAGCAAAACACTCCGGCCAGTCGCAATGTTTACCAAACGACAGACCGTAATACTCTTCTCTGACTTGACTGAACAAGTTTTCAGAATAGGTGGGGTTTCCCGCCAAACGCCATCGCTCAAACATGCGAGAATCATAAAGCACCCAGTGAGGTGTCCAGCATGTATACCTGTTCCTTCCAAACCCTTGGACGTCAAGCCTTGCTGGCCGTTTGCCTTTTCCCACGAGAGACATGATCTGAACCGACCACTCGCGTCACAAGCCATGACGTGGCATGTTATGGCTTTGACGACGCTTCCCTGGTCGAATCTATGCATCATGCTGCGCGACCATTTCGTAACTCTGCGTCTTCCCGCTCCAGACCTTCCACAGCGGCACCCTGTACCCAACGCCAGGGAACCTGAAAGGACTGACTCTCGGACTTCCGCCGGGGCCTCGTCTCCGGGATCCGACGATGATCAATCTCGAATACACCCACCAGATGGACACTCCCAACACGCCTGCCAGCAAGAACCCCAATGCTGTCAGCAACATCCAGTTCTTGCCCATCCAGAAGATGAATCTCGCGTCGCTCCCGTGCCAACTGCTCCCCTTGTACGTCTTGAAAAAACTCCACGCATGATTATTATATTCGCTGGGCATGAGAACCCTGACCCGCCCCACCCACGTCTCCGGATCCAAGTGCGCATGCTCGCCCATCCACTTCTTCCATATCACACTCAGGAACAATGGCCCGGTACTCGCCATGATGGTGATGTATGGAAGTATCCAATTCCGATCGGCGCCTTGCAGGCTTTCCATGACCCTGAGGAAGAACGGGTGCTGCGGAATGGCCCCCATGACATCGTTGGATATACCCGTGGGCACAGTCCTGCGCACGAACGCGGTGTAGCTGAGCAGCGGGTCTAGGCGCCGCTCGCAGCCATCGTCGAGATCGATGTACACACCGCCATAGTGCGCCAGGACGAAGTATCGAATCGCATCGGCGCGCTGGATGTTGTGCTTGTACCGCGTAAATGTGCTCAGGAACCAAGGGTACTCTTTGGCAATGAAGTCGTGCGACATCTTGTCCGTCCAAAGGATGTATTCGTAGTCTGGGTGTAGGTTCATGCAGGACTGCTGGGCAGGGAGCCAGTGCGAAGGAATGGATTCATTCTTGTACGTCTGATGGATGATCTTGGGTATCAACTGGGGCCGGTTGTCAAGGAGGGTCGAGTTCGGCGCGGGGATCTCTGAGCGGTGGATGGCATCGCGAGAGGCATCTTCGATGAGCAGGGAGAGAAGGGTCGAGACGGAGTGTAGAAGGAGGGTGACGACGATAACGGTGGTGAGGAGGAAGATGAGTAAACTTCGACGCATGGTGGGCGTGTGGCCTTCAGTTTTAAGGCCGGCCTCGTCTGGACGCAGGATCAGGATACGTAGTTCGTATGGTATCCTCGCGGAGAGCGTAGAGGCGAGACGATACTGGCGACAAAGAGAAAAGTCGGTGGTGATTAGAGGCAAATAAGGCGAGATCTGAGGATGGAGGCCATTGTCGGAGGGTGGTGTCGATCTTAAGAGGGATCCTTGCTTGTACAAAGGAGGGATCAAGCAAGTATTTACGGAGTATCTGTTGAGGGAATGACTTCAGAGAGAAAAGAGCGGGAAAAGAGGGCAAAGGAACGACGACATGGTAAAGAGTTCTACGGAGTAGGGCACGAGGAAGAAGTTCGATAGACACCTGAGAAAGGTCTAGTTTGCGCTGAAAGATTGTGGCAGTGCCAGAATCCCTGCTTTCGGAAGGCCTTGCGACGGTACGCGAGGTACGTGGTACGCTTGGTGGGTGCTTGGGAGCTTGGCCTCAAGGCCTCCAGACACCCACCAGGGTACGCATTGCTCTGCTCGCCTGGCCTGACGCAAATGCGGAATACACCTACCGACCAGTGACCACAAGTACTAGCCGTGGCTAATATACACACGCGGCCCAGGACTGCACGCTGCACAGTCATCAACGCTACTACGTATACTAGGTATGGGCTTTACTACCCCTGGTTTGACCTCTTCATTACTCCATGATGCTCCGTACTCCGTACACACTCGTCATCTACCGTCAGGCATTCTCACGCGGACACGATACATAGTACTCATCGGCCGTAGCTGATTTCTCGCCTTTGAAGCCGAGGCTGGTGAGCTGACTGCCACATTCTGCTTGCTACAGAGTACATCCAATGCAAACAATTCGGATAATCTCCTGTACCTATGCAGATGCTGTACATAACCATATCGCCGTAGTCCTCGATACCTTCACAGAATATTTCATCCCTGATCCCGTCTCCAGCCAGAAACGACGCATGTATCCTCCATCGAGGAAACAACTACTCCATAGGTAAATCTATATTGACCTGGCTCCTCAAACGAAAGACAGGGGGGTATCATGAAAAGGATAAACCAGAAAATCAGAAATAGCCTCCGTCGTCCGATGTTATGCTACCCTCAATCCTCAGGAAGCTGAAACACCGCCTGGCCACGCTCTCCCAACTTTTCGTTAAAATAATCCAAAGAAGATGGATTGTCCATCGTTGGAGTCTTGTCCAAATGCACTCGCTGCAATATTTGTGCCATTGAATCCCCCGCCCCTGTCGACGTTCGACGGCTCGGGTCACTCGCCGTTTCGTCCTCCCACGGAATTCCTTCTGAACGACAATGATTGCGAAACAAGTACTTTTGTAGCCTTGCAACCTGCACGTTCCACTTTTCCTCCAGCGTAGCAATCGCGGCCGCCACATCCTGATCGCTAAAAGATGTAGTCGACGATAGAGAACTGCTATGACGGTGACCATGACGATGTGCTTTGCCGCTTAGCCCTGTGAATGTCTTCTTGATCGTGCCTGTGCCCTTGGGAGGCTTTGAGCTCTCCACTCGGTCCATGGTGTCAACTTCGCGTCGGACTTTTTCAATTGACTTTGCTCGATCATGGTCCATGGACGACATGAAAAGCAAAGTGTGATTCTTCTCCAACGCATTGACAAGGGAAGTAAAACACTGCAAATTGATGTCGTTGTGCTCACAGTGGATCTCGAGCAATGTATCATTCTTCTCCAGGACTTCGGCCAAGGTATTTGCTCCTTGCAGACCCAGACTCTGGTATTCGATTCGGAGCATCTTCAATGTCTTGTTCTTGGCAAGGCCTCTCAATGCAATGTTCAGTCCAATGCCGAATCTGGTCGCGTCCAAATGAGCATGTTCGCCACTGATGTCGAGCTCCTCCAAGGTTCGATTCCTGGCAAACATCTCTTTCAGAGCTTCGCAGGTCTCCACGCTGGCGTCGTACGGCAGGGAAGCACGTGACAAGTCCAGACTGCGCAGGCTAGTGTTGACGGTCAAGGCCTCGATGAGTTCTCGAAAATGGCTCTCTTTGTCAAAATCCATCATTCGCATGCTCAAAGACGACGGTCCGTAATTCTGACCAATCGTCTTGAACAAGATCGTATTACCTGCTTTGAGCCGGTTCTCGTTGGCGCTCACATGCATGATGCGTGGCCGACCGTCATCCCGAGTCATTGATTGGAAGAAGGTCGCCAGGTCCCGACCTGTCAGACTGCATTGGTTGATGTGCAGTTCGCGGAGAATGTCCGATTTAGAAGTGGCGAGGTATGTCGAAATCGAATCCACTGTCTGCTCGTTAAGCGTCGTTTGTGACAAGTAGAGGCATTCTAGTTTCCAAGCATACAGAGCCTCGGGAGCCACCAGAGGTTCCGGGCCTGCAGTTTTCTGTACCCGCGTAAGGTTCAATCGGCGGATGTGGCTGAAAGCTCCGATCTCGCGCTGGAACACTTCGGGACTAAACCGTCCTTGAGCTCCAGAGATGTCGATGACCTCCATCGTGCTCTCCTGCGCGACCAGCGCGGACAGAAGCACGTCAATGTCGTGGACGGAGAGCCCACATTCACCAATCTCAAGAGCACGAAAATGGCATCTTCTCTCCGATGCGGCATCAACCAGGAAGTTCAAATCAGAGTCCGTCAGTCGCAGTCCCGTGAGGACGATCCAGTCGACGTTGGTCAAAGATCTCTTACACAGGGGTGCAAGGGCCTCCATCACACCACAATCCACGGGCTGTTCGTGATCGGCGAGCGCTTTGTTGGGAATGGTGTAGGAAAAATCCAGCCGTCTCAATCGTCGACTTTTCAGGGCCAGGGCTCGGATTTCTTGACATAAAACGGGCAGATCCTGGTGACCGACGATATTTGTGAGATTTCCAGATCGAGTGTGAAGACTATCGAGGTCGGCTCCAAAGGTGTCGTACAAATGTCGTAGAGGACTAAGATTGATGCGCGCAAAGGAAATGGACGAGAATGACTCGTTGTACCGGAGCGCTCGAAACACAGCGAGCAACTCCAATGCAGAGTACGTCTTGCCTGTCGAGGGAGCAAGTAGTTGAAAACAAGGCGCATCTTCACAATTGTAGTCCACAGAATAACAAATTCGAGAAGTGTCCAAGTCATAGCCAGCACAGTAAGCAATGAGTGTACGATCGAAACAATCGTGGTCTTCTTTGGGAAAATTAGGAGGATCCATCTGATCATCGAGCTCAGCAGGTATCTCGAATATGAAAGGCTGCCTGAGCCATTCTGGCCGCAGATATTCCGAGGCGAACCTCAATCGAAGTGCGATCTCGCCCGCAGCGCTCGAGCCCAAGGGAACATTTTGGGGCTGTCCTGTCGGTGGTTTGAATAGCAACTGAAAGGCGTCTTCTTCCGACTGAACTTGGACCATGGCCAAATCGACAATGGCAAAAGAGGTCGTGCTGTCAATGTCGTTGAGAGAAGTGCTAGACGATCGTGTTGACGACCGGTACAAGGGCACCAAGTGGATTTTATGAAGACCGATGATAAGATAGCAAACGGCTGATCCGAGCCGAGTCAAGTCTTCAGCCGAGGCTCGTCCCATTGATCTGTTGACTGAGCGCTGAACCACCTTGAAGACGTGGAAATGTTCCGGATGGTAATCTCTTTCACGCTCAGCGACTCGAGCAAGATGCTCTAGTGTATGATCTTGAATCGGCTTCGGCAATGAGGAGGTCACTTGGAGAACGGCCGAGCGAACGGCCATTACCCATAGATTTGCTTCGCGAAGATCATTGACTTGGAGTTGCATCATGGATGCTTTCTTCGCTCGTTCATCGAGATAGGCAACTTCTACAGTCATGTATGGTCGGCCATCGTCGACTCTGTACACGGCGATGATCTGGTCGAGGGGAATGCCCGAAGCGATGTCCGAATATGCCGACATCTGAAGCTCTTGATAGGAGCTTGCAGAAGACGACCGTGGGGCGTGGCCTTTATTATTGAGGCTGCTGGGAATAGTTGGAAACATTTCGACAGCTCTAGCCTGGCTTCTGAAGCGAATGAGGTGTGACTCGGTGAGAACCATGAATTGAGTCCTCTTCCGGAAGACATTGGTGGCTCCAGCGGCTTGCACTTCTCCGTACTGTAGAACCTTCTGGCCAAGGATTCCCTTCATGTTCAGCTCAGCTTCGTCATGGAGAGATGAAGCTTTAGAATCCGACCTGGTCAAGAGGATCTTCTCTTCCTCGTCAAGAGAACGCAGCGAACGTAGGGATCCAAAGACTGAAGCGCGACCGGATTTTTGGAGAGTCCTTGGCCGGGCCTTTGGGCTCGATTGTTCGGACTCGACAGGACTCGGGAGGTAGTCTGTAGACTTTTTCTCGGTAGGACTTGCGGGTATTTGTATGGGAGGGAGGGCGTGATCCGTCCTCTGGCGGAAGATGCTGAGGCTCTTCCTTCTGCGTTTGTCCGCCATGTTTGGGTGATTGACATCTGACAAACGATTCCGAGGGCACTCCGCCAGCAAATGATTGCACGACGCAGCTGCCTCTGCTGCTCCGGGTCTTGATGAAATTCAGGAGTGCACCATGCTCACAATCCCTGGCACCTTGAAGTGCCAATCTGCCAATGACCGGTGCGTCCGTCCGTCTTTTTACCCCCGGTAGGGCTTCAATCAACTCCGATCAGATCAGGGTCCGGAACTTTGCCGGCTAGGAGGAACCGTAGGCATGCGACTTTGCTGGTCTGAAGAAGATAGGCCGGTGGAAGTTGGAGGTCTCAGAGACTGTGTGTCGTGTCTGGAACCTGATAATGCTTGGAAGGACAATATATCGACAGACGGACAAGCTATAGGACGCTGCCGCAGATTGGCAGGTAGGACAGACGGTCGGTTTGAAAGGAGGGACAAGGAAATGAAAGGTGAAGATTGGGAGATATCGAAGGAGTAGATCTCTTGTTGGGTCGCTAGCTAAGTATACTGCGAATAAGAGCTTCGGACAGTAACTGAGTAAAAAGTATTCGAGGAAAGGTACTCGTGGTAGCAGCCGGGTGAAGTATCCCAGTGGCATGTGGATAACGATGCAATAGCGAGTTGGATGCGAGGATGCAGGGCGTATGCCCATCATTGCCCCAGCCTAACAAACTAGTGCGCCCATGCCAATGCCAATGCTCTGATGACGATGCAAAGGATGCCCCCCAAACCTTGCAGGCACAGGAAGCCGCCAGCGCCTATCTTGGTTAAGACTTGGAATAAACTTGGTGCGTGAGATGGGGCGTGATGGGCGTGATGGGCTTCGTGGGCTCTCCACCAGCCGCCTAGACTGCCTTTTAGGCGGATTTGTTTATCCAGCTCGCCAGCCAGGCCTGCACCAGCCATGACTCGGCTTGACGATAGCCGAGTCACGATAACCGGATGGGCGTTGGGCCATTGCAAGGCACGTGTCAGTGTCAGCTCGACGACCCTCGTTGACGTGAAAGAGTACTCATACAGTACTCTACTTAATTCCACCCGGAGCACACATCGACCGTTGTGCGTATTATCCAATTAACTGGTACAAGACAGATGATCTGACCGATGAGCAAAGACACCATTAATCAAGACCAAATGCGTCCATGCGTGTGTGAGGGTTGGTATCATCATCAGTGCTAACTCAAGCCGGCACCGGTCGCAATGAAACATGTTTCTGCTCTTGTCTTGGGAACAATTTCAGCCCCCCCAAAACACCTCGCTTGATATCATTGTACAACTGATGTCTTGACTGGTAGAGACATTGCACAGAAGGGCAAAATACACCCCCGTTGGATCCGCTATCAGGTCCAGCATGAGCCTAACACGGTGTCCTCCTCTATGGTACGTGATCGCTTTTGGAATCCAGGCAAGTATCCCATCTCTTGCTGTTATACAAACCCCATCACCGCTTCTTTGAATCCGTCTTGTCGCCAGATAAATGGTTGTTATAAAGCACCACTCTTTCTCGCTGTGCGTCGTACTCGTCTAGTTTCCGACGCCATTCAGCCCCTTCCTCGCTCATGGACATCAATCGTCTGACATAGTAACGGACTGATTCATCCTGCTCCTGTGGAGCGTCCAAGGCTGTCTTCCGTCGATTCTTGCATAACATGTAGTTCCGCTGAGTCATTGCTTCTGAGAAAGGGGTCAGCGTGTATTGGACACTCCAGCTGTCCGTCTCCTGCAAGTCCTGAGGTCGGCTGACAGGAAGCTTATTCACAAAGTTTGTGAGGTTCAGCCTCCAGCCCAGTAGTGGTTTGTTAACAACCGGTTCGGCTTCCGGCTGTGATGCAGGCTTCTTTGCCGGCACTTGTTCCTTGATAGCTTCATGGATATCAACGCCCATGATGCTCTCCAGAAACTTGACATCAGCTGCGTTCGACTTACGACCTGCGGGTGCTTGTTCTGTTACACCGTTAGGCGCATCCGAAGGAAGTGCGGTAGCCTCTTTATCCGATTCAGATATATCTGCTTCCTCTCGCTCAGCATCATGCTCTGTCCTCCTTCGCGAAACATGTGCCTTTTCCGGGTTGAAGATGCGGTTCTCAAATGCCGCGATTTCTTCCTTTTTCGAGTTCTGAATCTCAACAATCTCCGCATCCGAGACCGGCTCAGCAAAGATGTACATGTGAGGCGGTTGCAGCTTCGTGGCTTCTCTTGCTTCAAAATGGAACCGCAACGATTGCTTGGGAAACCGTTCAGTTGCTGCATTGAAGATTTCGCTAAGGAGCTTGACACTGAACCGGAACTCGCGGTCTCCTAGTGTCGGATCTGTCTGACCGTGCAGGGCGAGGTCCATCTCCGAGAGAGGGATATACTGGAACCCAAATAAACGTTCAGTATTGTGGTATGCCACAAAGATGCCGTCCATTCGTCCCATGCGCACTTGCAGCGAATATTTGAGGAATGCCGACCTCATCATATCGTAGTATTCTCGTTCGTACGACTCCCACGTGCCATACCTTTCTTTGATCTGATAGCCTGTACCTTGTTCATGCTTGCGGACCATCATACGCACTGCCGCGACTGCCCTAGTTTTGAGATCAAACATGCCTGTGCCCGGGAGTCTCGGATCATGCGCGTCGAGTTGTGATCTTATCAGGAACTGACCTAATTCGCTGTAGTGATATGCTTCTGGCTCGGAGGGCTGCACCTGCATACCATTTCCTGCGCTGTGCGTCTTGCGGTATCGTTCAAACTCCTCCTTGTCATTGGTTAAAAGCTTTTCCATCGACCGACCCAAGCTCATCAGAATATTGGCTGAATCGAACTCTTTATCCGCGTCGACGGCATATACCCCGTCCTTGTACTTTAAGAAGATTGCCGTCGGGCCTCGCTGGATCTTTGTAAATTGATACCCGTCGTCTTTGAACCCTCGAGACAGATTGTCCAGTGTCAGTTCCCGCCAAGCCGAGAGTAGAAAGTGAAAGTGAGACAGGACTCCTGACATGCTGGAAGTCGACCCAATATAGCGCTTGTCGTGCTGCGAAGCGACTTCGCGCAGCGTGGCATCCTCGGAAGATGTGATGTATTTATTTAGCGCATCATAGTTGAACTCAGACACGGGCATCAGGTTCCCCAGGTAGGGATCAAAGTTCCAGACTCTCGACCTGGGGTCTTGCAGCTGGTAGACCCCCGGGTTGAACAGTACGCGAGATAAGTCGTGGCTGAGTTGAGGTACCTTGGACCTCTCGACCTCCAGTGGTTCAAATGCAAAGTTCTCGAGAGTGACCTCATGAGCAAGAGAACTATCCAATGCTGGCGGATTGTCTTCGTTGCTACTTCCCATTTTCCGTATCAAAGGCGTTTTCAGTCTGGACGACGAAACCTTGCGAATCCTGCCAGGGCCGCGCGGAGTACCTGACAGTCTCCGGATTCTAGTTCGAATACCACCAGTCTTTCTGACGAGGCTCTTCCGAGGGCGCGGAACCTGCTTCTGCTTATCCTGGCCTTCACCTGTCACCAGCCCCAGAGCTCGGAGGACTTCCTTCGTAGACTGATCAACTATAGGTTCTGGCTTTCCTGACCTAAAATGAGCAATAGGTTCAAGCTCGCCAATGACCTCCTGGAGTGACCGTCCCGGGAAAGTATCGCGGAGTCTCCGTTCTGCTCTTTTATAACGTTGACCCAACTTTCGTTTCGCGGCGACGCTCTCCAGCGCATCTTCTAACGCCACATCTGACAGAGTTGACTCCTTCGGTCGCAGCGCCTCACCATGAGCCCGGAGCAACTCCCGGAGTCCACCAACATATTTGGCTTGTGAATATGCTTGCTTGGAGAGGATGATGGCATCATCTGCTACCAATGGTTGGAGCCCGGGTTTAGGCTGCTCCTGCGATTGTCTAGATACGGTCAGGTTTCGGGTCTGGTTGGACCAAGTGCGGCCAGCGAGGGTTCGGTCGGAGCATGATGCCTGAAGGAATGTGAGTGGCCGTGAAGAGCGGCAAGATCGGAGACTGGGTTTTGCAAGGATTACAGCTTGCATTCTGTATTGCTTTCGATATTGTAGACCCGCATGGTGCCGAACGGGGAAGGACAGCATATGAAAGTTGCGGGATTCAAAGCTTGCCAACAGACTCGTGCGGCGGGAAATGAAGCGCAATTTTAGTGAATGTTCTGGAATGTAAATGAATGAGGAAGGGAACGTAGTAGGATTAACCAAATCCTCTCTTGAAACTTGGGCGTTGGCTGCGAGATGGCGGACGTGAATTGGTGCACGATAGCGACTTTTTCTCCAGACGGCAGGGTCTCCTTCACTACTAGTATACCCGGAGTAATGCCGGTGCCATGCGAGCATAACCCAAGCATAAGGCTTCAGGCGGCCTCGCAGCCTGGTGCAGCCTCGCCTTGTCGGCTCCTTTTTCGAGTATCAATCAGTGAGTGTGCACTTCTTTAATGGCTTTCATATAGTGGGAGACTATTGACCTAAAGTACAGCGTTGTCACCCATCTCGACTACCTACGTTCTGTCATCTTCAGATTCTCCACCACCAGCAAACTTGTCAACGCAACATCATGCATACGGGCTCTAAGAGCGGGAATGAAGGCATATGTGACGCCACAAACTCAGGTCACGTTGCTGTCAGATAACCGATAAGTAGGCCAACAAGAACCAAGTAAGGAGTTCGTTTTGGCCAGTAGCTTCATCAATGACTAATGCATCTGTCCCTTTGGCCTCTGCCTGTGGTCTGGTGACTGACGCCCTCTCTCCTGCGCGAATCGGCCTCTTTGGGGGCTGCCTGATATATGCATGATGGCAATGTCCTGAATTTGAACCCGCTGAGCCAAGAATCTGGCCAGCTCAAGACCGGTAGTACTGCTTGCACCAACCACGATGGTAGTCTCTGATGAAGTGACCGGAACTTTGAATGAATCGAGAGTAAAGGGTGCTGGATGTGGTCTCCATCCCGTGGTTACTGATCTCTCTCAACGCACATCGCGGAGATCCATAGAGTGAAGCAGGAATAAGGGCTGATTCGCCTTGCCTCAGATCATTCTCCAGACCAGTTGTCCCCAATTTGCTGACCACATGATGTACGATCACCTTGTGCAGGACCTCTCACCGCCCCAAGGCCATATCTTGGGGCCCAATGAAAGCCTTTTTGGTCCCGAGCCTCCGTAGGCCACTGTGCATGCGGAAGCAATGGCAACAACAACGCAAACAGTCCCGAGCAGTATCGCGTGAGTAAGCACAAGGTCGCCTCAAAAGGTTGTGTCACTCCGCCACTCGAATTTCCTGCTCCAAATCCGTCCCAAGCTCTCTGTGGCGCTGCAGAGCAAGCGTGATTGATACTTTTGAGTGCCTTGTCCTGTGCAGCACCACCAAAGATGGCAACTAGTTGTTTGCCGAGAGCGTAAGCATCTTGCTGAGTAATCTGGTAACGAGGGATTCCATGTCATGATGATTTCCAAGTGTCCAGATTCTTCAATACGCAACCCTCTTGGCCTTCCTTGTTCACCAGCTTTCCAATCTTGAAGACCGTTTCACCTTCTGCCTCTAGGATCTTTCGGACCTCACCAGAAGCAACGTCAGAAACGACAAGAACCATTCCAATACCGTTGTTGAAGGTACGACCCATCTCTGGACTGCTAACTCCGCCGGCTTGTTGCAGCCAGTTGAAGACCGCGGGTCTCTCCCACGAAGACACATCGATTTCGGCGGTCAAATGATCCGGCAGCATTCGAGGCACATTCTCCGTGAGGCCGCCACCAGTGATATGGGCCATTCCCTTGACAAAGTCCCGTTTCAGTGCTTGAAGCAAAGGCACAACATAGATGCGCGTTGGTGTGAGAAGCGATTTTCCCACGGTCATGTCCAAGTCCCAAGGAGCCTGATCCGAAAAGTTCAAATGCATCTTTTCGACTATTCGTCGGACCAAAGAAAATCCATTCGAGTGCAGGCCATTCGACGCGAGACCGAGAAGAACATCACCTTCGATCATGCTCTCCATGTCTGGCAGCAATCGCTTTCCGGCTGCAGTATCGAGAGCACCAATAGCGGCACCAACGGCATCGTACTCAGTACCATTCAGAAGGCCTGGCATCTCGGCTGTTTCACCTCCAACCAGAGCACAGTTGGCCGTCTTGCATCCTTCGCAAACACCGCGGACAAAATCGCTCGCAATGTCGACATCTAAGATGCTGCATGTATAACAATCGAGAAACATTAATGGTTCTGCCCCTTGCACAACTAGGTCATTGACGTTCATGGCCACAAGATCAATGCCAACGGTGTCGTGGATGTTCGTCGCGTGCGCAATTTTGAGCTTGGTGCCGACACCATCGATAGCACCAATGAGCACCGGGGACTTTTCATGGTAACCAGCCCTTGTGAGGTCAAAAGCTCCACCAAAGCCACCAATGATGGCATTGGCACCGGGACGGGAGGTCGACTTGACTGCTGGTTTGATTCTGGTGACAAGATCATTCCCTGCATCAATCGACACGCCAGCCGATGCGTATGTCATTGGTGCATCCTCTGGTCGTTTCTCTTGCTCGCTCCTCGCGAACGCCCGATGCGCGATGTCTTTTCTGAAATGCATACCCTGAAATTTGATAGAATCCATTCCCTTGTACGCTTTGGACACTGCCTCTTCTAATGTAGTTGCTGTGGCGGTCGAGGCTATCACTCGGCCTCCTGTAGATATGACTTGTTTGCCATCTCTGCTTGTGCCAGCGTGGAAGACGAAAGTGTCCTCAGGCACTTTTTGTATGGTAATCGGTCTGTTCTTCGCATACGTGTCTGGGTAGCCTTCAGCACAAGCGACGACCGTGGCAGCAAATTTTGGTTCAATTTTCAGATCAACCCCATCCAGCCAATGCTCCGTGCAAGCGAGCATAACTTTCGCAAGATCAGTGTCGTCACTGAGTAGAGGTAGTAAAGTCTGAGTCTCGGGGTCTCCTCCCCTAACGTTGTACTCCAGCACTTTGGGACCAGATTTGGTGATCATCAGACCAGTGAAGAGCATTCCCACAAATGGCATACCCTCACGGCGCATACAGTCAACTGTAGGCTGAACGATCTCGCGGTCAATCTGTGCAATCAACTCCTTTGAGGCAACGCGTGTTGGCGCATAGCAGCCCATTCCACCAGTATTGGGACCCTGATCTCCGTCGAGCGCGCGTTTATGGTCTTGAGCGGGTGGTAGAGATCTGATCGTGTAACCATCACTGAAAGATAGGACGCTCAATTCTTCACCTTCCAGGAACTCTTCAATGACCACTTGTGAGCCAGCTGAACCGAATTCGCGATCAACCATGATCTTCTTCAAGGCTTCACGCGCCTCCTCTTTCGTGGTAGGAATGATAACCCCTTTCCCTGCAGCCAATCCGTCTGCTTTGATCACAACATCGTGGTTGACAGACTCTAGGTATTTTTGAGCAGGCTCGTACTCACTGAAATTTCGAAATGCTGCTGTGGGTATACCGTGGCGTTGCATGAAATCCTTGGAGAAAGCCTTCGAGCCTTCCATCCTTGCGGCAGCCTGGCTAGGTCCAAAGCAGCGAATGCCATTTCTTCGGAAAAATCCCTCAACGCCTGCGACCAAGGGAGCTTCAGGACCAACAACTACGAGGTTCAGTCCATGATTTTTGGCGTGGTGGACCAAGTCGGTGAAATTGTGGGCAGCAATATTCACGTTGATGATATTCTCCGCCTCTGTACCACCGTTACCGGGAGCAACATGCACAACATCAACTGAGGGCGATTTGGACAGCCTCCAAGCAAGCGCGTGTTCTCGACCACCGGAGCCAATCACCAGAATGCGCAATCGTTCCGCCGCCATAGCGTATAGTTTCTAGGACCTGGGAAACCCGA
Source organism: Exophiala xenobiotica (assembly GCF_000835505.1). Taxonomy (NCBI): domain Eukaryota; kingdom Fungi; phylum Ascomycota; class Eurotiomycetes; order Chaetothyriales; family Herpotrichiellaceae; genus Exophiala; species Exophiala xenobiotica. The sequence continues at coordinate 2,967,279 of NW_013562492.1, forward strand.
GGTTAGTGGAAGCCTGGGGAGCGGCAAGACGGCGAAACTCGATGATTGGAAAGGCAGGAAGTATATTAGGCAAGAGGAAGCTCAATCACTCCAACATATAGGATTCTTCAAAAAGTCCTTCTGAAGAGCCCACCCATGCCCCATTCTGGCTGGCTGGCTGGGGTGGTGACTAGCATCTGGCTGCTTGCAAAGAGGGAAAGAAAAGACCCGAGAACACGCTCACAGCACTTACTTCGAACACACCGGTACAATGTCAAGTGATGAGAGAAAGACCACTAACATAGGACATATCATCTGTAAGGAAGCTGCAAAGGCCCAGAAGCCTCGAAGTCTGGAGTAGAAAAGTTATCTCAAATTTATGCCAAGCGTCGAAAACTCCCCTATCGATAAAACAGGCGAAAAATTTCTCCAGCCCTTTCATTGGCTGTCACAACCTCTGAGAGTCTGAGAGATGTTTTTCGACTCACGTACCCCGACCTTCGCTGGCGGACCATAACCAAGTGGCCTATGTGCAAAGCTCAGGTTCGAGAACATTGTTTTCCGTGGAAACTTGCTGGTGCTGGCATAGTTGATCACCCTTCTATTCCTTCAGTGGAGGAAGCAATACCAAGAAAGTCTGAACGGGCATTTCAAGGTCCAAGTAACAGCATTTGAGGAGAACGCGGTCCAGCTGGACTCCCTCCAAACATGTATCTTATAAGTCAGTCCTTGTTCGCGTTCATCTCGGCTCCTCGAAGTAAACCCTGCTAACATGACTAGAGGTACCATGCTCGTCGGCCAACATTGGTAGGTCAATACCCATTCAACAAAATTCCCCGGCACACGGCTTCCCCCCTTGGGAGTTTCGATTTTTCCTTGGTTGACTCGTGTCCGTCTCTGCCACAGGTCCAGGCTTTGATGTCATCGGTCTCGCGTTGTCGATGTACCTTGAACTCCGCGTCAGCGTCGACACCTCTTCACCACCCGATTCATCCATCCCACTCAACTGCACAGTAACCTACACTGGTGTGGGCGCCTCAGACATCGACCTCAACCCGGCCAATAATCTCCTCACCAGGACCGCCTTATACGTCCTGCGCTGCCACAACCAGCATGACTTCCCCGCCCAGACACACGTGCACATTCACAACCCTATCCCGCTCGGTCGCGGACTGGGCTCCTCCGGCGCCGCCGTCGTCGCGGGAGTCCTACTCGGTAACGTGGTGGGCAAGCTCAATCTACCTAAGCCCCGGCTGCTCGATTTTTGCCTCATGGTCGAACGGCATCCAGATAACGTTGCGGCCGCGCTCTACGGCGGGTTCGTCGGCACCTATCTCAACGAGCTCGATCCGGACGATATGGCGCGCAAGGAAGTCCCTCTGTCAGAAGTCCTCCCCCAGCCCGCCGGTGGCGTTGACACGGGTCTCACGCCGCCCATTCCTCCTGACAATATCGGGCACTACCGAAGGTTCAACTGGGCCAAGGAAATCAAGGCCCTGGCTATTATCCCAGACTTCGAGGTCAGCACTGCAAAGGCGAGAGAAGTGCTGCCCAAGTCATACACGCGCCAAGATATGGTAAGTGACTTTAACCACCTCCAAATCTGGGGCAGAAGGAAAGGGTCTTTCTGCTCATCTGGCGGTGGCTACTGCGATATCAGAATCCTATGCTGAGCTCTACGTCTACGATTGCAGATCTTCAACCTCCAACGATTAGCGCTCCTGACGACAGTACTATCCGATTCACCACCCGATCCCGACCTCATTTACAGTGCCATGCAAGACAAAATCCACCAGCCGTACCGGAAGACTTTGATTCCTGCTCTACCTGCTATCTTATCTTCCATGTCCCCTAAAACGCACAAAGGTCTCCTAGGGATATGTCTCTCTGGGGCCGGTCCAACAATATTAGCTCTGGCAACAGAAAACTTCGACGCCATTGCGGGAGCTATCGTCCAGAGGTTCAAGGATGAGGGTATCAGTTGTGAGTGGAAGGTTCTGGAGCCGGCAGATGACGGGGCCACTATACAGGACATCCCAGGAGACGTTCCAAGGTACCGAGAGGGACTATGAACTCATGCAAATCATTTTCCGCGATAGCAACAAGAAAAGTCTACCAAGGATGTCTTACGCATGGACTATGAATAAAGATCGGAATTCATTTGGAACACTGACAGCCAGCATTTGCAGTCTAGACAATATTGGAATGGTGCTACTCATTGAAGGTCTGATGTTGCTCTCGATACATGCTCCAATGGCTCCGGACCCCATTTGGTGTATCAGAAGCGCCTGACTTCCGTGCCAGTTCCACAAATACTTTTGTCGCCTTTCATCAAGTGCATTGGCCACCACAATTCTATGCTCCGCATGCCATTTGTCTCATCATAATCTTGACGTCGTTCACGGTTGTCTGAAGTTGCTGCGTGCCCTCCGGAGGATCAAGCATGCGAAATGTCTGAAGAGTGTTTAGAAGCACTTGCGGTGGACGATTGAAGGACCACTTTCATCGTATTCCTGCTTGGAGATCCACATTTGCTGGAAGGTGGAGAGAGATGCCAAAATGGAACCACCGATCCAGACGGAGTATTTACGCTCGGGTGGCGCAATGATCTTGACCTTCATGGAAGACGGAGCAAGAGCGGTAATTTCCTTTTGCATACGATCGGAAATACCTGGGTACATGGTGGTACCACCAGACTAGTGGGGATTAGTACGAGGTCGAAAGGACGAATTGAGGGACAGCACTTACCATGACAATGTTGCCGTAGAGATCCTTACGGACATCGACGTCGCACTTCATGATGGAGTTAAAGGTGGTGACGTGGATACCGCCCGATTCGAGACCGAGAACGCTTGGCTGGAAGAGAGCTTCGGGAGCTCGGAATCGCTCGTTACCGATAGTGATAACTTGACCGTCGGGAAGTTCGTACGACTTCTCCAAGCTGGAGCTCTGAGAAGCAGTCTGGATCTCCTGTTCGAAGTCAAGCGCGACGTAGCAAAGCTTCTCCTTGATGTCTCTGACAATTTCTCGCTCGGCGGTGGTGGAGAAAGTGTAGCCTCGCTCAGCCAAAATCTTCATCAAGTAGTCGGTCAAGTCGCGACCAGCCATGTCGACACGAGAGATGGCGTGAGGAAGAGCAAAGCCTTCGTAGATGGGGACAACGTGGGTGACACCATCACCGGAGTCGAGCACAATACCAGTGGTACGGCCGGAAGCGTACAGGGAGAGAACGGCCTGGATGGAAACGTAGAAGGCAGGTGCGTTGAAGGTCTCGAAGACGATCTGGGTCATCTTCTCTCGGTTGGACTTGGGGTTGATGGGAGCTTCGGTCAACAGGACTGGGTGCTCCTCAGGAGCCACACGCAATTCGTTGTAGAAAGTGTGATGCCAGATCTTTTCCATGTCGTCCCAGTTTGTAACCACGCCGTGCTCAATGGGATATCTGAGGGTGAGGATACCACGCTTGGACTGGGCCTCATCGCCGACATAGGAATCTTTTTGACCCATGCCAATCATGATACCATGGTGACGAGGTCGGCCGACAATGGATGCTATCGAGTATGTCAGGCCTGATTTCGCATGCCTTGAATCAATGCGGGGCAGACTTACGGAAAACTGCTCGTGGCGCATCATCACCAGCAAAGCCAGCTTTGCACATACCAGAGCTGGAAAGAGCACGGTCAGTCAAATATTCACTATTTTCGTCGAAACCTTCTCTTCCGACGATTGCCGCAACCTCATTTGCGATGTTGGGAGTAGGATATTGAAGGGCGCAGGCAGAGGGGTCGACCAGGGGCGAGGCGCTTACCCATTGTCAATGACGAGAGCGGCGACTTCTTCTGTAGAGAGAAAGACGTATCAGTACTTGTTCAGACGTGTTCACATTGTCCCGACAGCCGCTGAGCTGGGATATGATTCAGCTTACCTTCCATTTTGACGGGCTATGTGAGACGATAGACAAGGAGCAGCTGAATAGGTCAAGTACTGAAGCTCGAAAGAACGGAGGTAGTAGGATTCTCCGAAAGAGACGAGCAGAGATGAACAGAGATCGTGTCGAGTGAGGATGAGGACAGAGTTGAGAATGGAATGTCGGGAAGGCAAGATAGGATGGATTTGAACCAAACGGTAGGAGGGAGGCGGTGGCCAGTGAGTGGGAAAGCGCCAAGACCCAAGCTGATCTGACCGCTGTGACTGAACCTCGACTGCGCCGCTGAACACTTGCACTTATTTAGTCGGTATAGCTTTTGCTGGGGGATGTGCTTATCTCAAATTAGCTAGTGCTCTCCTTTGATATGCCGCTCGCTCACCATAATATACCCCTTCGTGGGCCGAAGCTATGTCAAGATGTCGGCCGACAGAGGAACACCCTATCCTGCCACACGAAACACCGTGCGGTCCTGGGCCAAAGCTGTACGAGTAGCAGGCTGGTATGGTTTGGAATTCAGTGATAGGCTGCTACTAGCAGTAGCCATTCTATTCTCCACGATGGTGGCGGCATTGGCCGCGCAATGCACCTCACTCAGTCACGCTCAGTGTCCAGAGCTTCGTAACCAGCGCTTAGGAGAACAGGCAGCTGCAATACTTTCTACGATGCTCGCCTGATCATCCCTAGGAAGATTGCCACCTGCACTCGACTACGAATATCACAAACCTAGACTGTGAAGCATTGCGGCTGAATAAAAGATGGCCTGATACAGAGACTTATGCTCACATCCCGTCTATTTTTGGACCCCGCTGTCAAAGTATCTCCCTTGGGCATTGTCGATCCCATTCTTTGGATGTCACAATCCACAACAATCTCCAGGAAAGGGACCTTCGACCTCGAGAATCTAGACACTGGAGTAGAATCTGTTGGGTCAAAAGCCCACATAGTGACCTGAACCGGCGTTACAGCCTCTTCCGTTATGGTTGAAAAGGTTGAAGCTTTTGCGGTCAAAGGTGTTCCCAGCCACGTTGGCGGGGTATATGTACACAGCGCCAGTCCACAGGCCACGGTCAACATTCAGCCACCACGCCAATGAGCGACATGATGGCGGCAATTGCATTGCCGGAGTGGAGCCGGTTTCGGTGTTGCTCGTTATTTCAGAAGACAGCGACCAGATCATCAACCTGGTGTCTCAGTTGCAGAGCACTTTTGAGCTTTCTCTATGGGCACCTTGCATAAGCTACAACTGCATGTTCGTCTAGGACAAGGGTTTATCTCCCGAAGTGCCCGGTTCCGACGACATTTGGTGCTCGAAGCGTAAAGAACATTACAGTAGGTGCTCGAAAGGGATCAAATCCTATTGGCCAAGCCAAACACTCAACCTCATCTCGCTCATTGATATATCACTTTGCAACGCAGGAAACAGCGAAGAAATTTGGGAAAACTGTCCTTAATTGATCTATAGCACTTCACCTTCCACTGTGATCACAATTTTGATCTCTAAACCCCCAAGTTCACACTGTTGATCATACCAAGAACAATCCCCCAAAATGGATCCTGGCTTGAATTCCCTCCTTCAGTGGGGCATTGAGAATTCCGAAGCAGGCGGCACACAAAATCAACAGGTTCGCGAGCCCAAGGGACTCTCAGCTGACGCTCTCCGCGCTCTTATGGGCGGTCCCAGCGACGCCGACCTCATGAAAGAAGCCATGTCCATCATCGTGTCGTCTGATCCTGAAGTCACGCATGACGCCAAAATGACCGCCTTCGACAACTTCGAGCAACTACTTGAGAGCATTGACAACGCCAACAACATGGAACCGCTAGGCCTGTGGACGCCACTGCTTTCCCAGCTTGACAGCGAAGTGGCGGACATGCGACGCATGGCCGCCTGGTGTCTAGGCACAGCGGTCCAGAATAACGTCAAAGCACAAGAACGCTTGCTCGCCGTTAACGGTATCAATAAACTTTGCCAACTCGCATTGGACGATATCGACCAGGCAGTCCGACGAAAAGCTGTCTACGCTCTGAGTTCCGGGATCAGAAATTATCAGCCAGCAATGAACGAGGCTGTCAAACAGTTACCCAAGGAAATTGTGGGGCCAGATCAGGTGTCGGCGGCGGATATGGATGTCATTGACGCCATCATGAGCAAGCTGAGGGAGAAGGAATGAAAGCCGAACGGACTAGACGAAGCTAGGAAGTTGTCGACAGGCGAACCATTGGTTCCTGGCTGGCGACGATGATTGTTGGGCTCAAAATGCTGTCGATATTGCCACCACAAACGATGTTGGAGGCGAACTCTATGAGCCCGTGGCCAATTCTACGGAAGCCTCCCGCCGCCAGGCACAGTGGTGGGCGTACACGCACCAAGGCCAGGAATGTTCCGTCCAGATCCGAATGAGTCTCGCTTGTATACAGCGCTACTCGATGGACGCATGGAAAGTATTTCGTATTACTAGCCGAAGGCCAAGGAAAAGAAAAGCAGAGTCCAGCCTTGCTCAGCAAATGTATCATGACATGGAATGAATACCATAAACTTGTACTCCGTAGTCCTTGACCTATACGCTGATGCTTGCTTAAAACTTTGTTTCATACGATAGTGCCGTTGCCATCGGTCTCCGATGCAATCGTCCTTGCAACGTTGAGGAGTCCTGATATGGTCCACTTTGCCCTCCATCCAGTACCTTCGCATCCTCACAGCTGCAAGTTATACGTATAGTCATCCTCCATATTCTGGCTCACCCACAGCACCACACTACTGAGCATGACCAGTCCATTCGCCACGACGTTCGCAACGCCCATATAAACCGTTGTAAGCGCGTAGTCGTTGAACAAATATTTCAGCACCATGACCGTGACACTGCCGGCTAGTCCGCCCGCCATGAGCGCAAATCCCAGAAACAGCACCGTGCGCGCCTTCCAGGCGACACCGTTCCCACTGTACGAGAAGCTGTCGGCACTTAGGCGGGACTTCTCGATGCTATTGATCACGAGCATCCCCAGTGCCGAGCAGATGAACGGGATCCAGTCGACGAAGTTGATGTGCACGTGTGAGCCGTTAAGGGGAGATTTCGAGTAGACGCTGGCATCGATGAAAAAGAAGAAGCCGAGAGAAAACTAGACAGCATCGATTAGCGCGGATGTAACAGAGGACAAGGAGCAGGGAAGACTGCTGCGTACAAGTGCACCCGCAAGATAGACGCCTGCGGTCCTAGTACTGGCGCTGTTTAGCCAGGCGGGCTTGTGGATGTCGAAGCGGAAGAGACGATGTGAGGACATTTCGAGAGATATTTGATCCGTCAGTAGGATTAGGAGGGTTAACGTAATGCAATGCGCATAAATTCGGTGGTGGTGATGGGTTTTATTGGAGTTGGAGGTCGCCTTGCGAGTAAGGTGCAGCTTCACGGTGATGCAAAGCCTAGCCTACCTGGGATAGGCACAAGCGTGGCTGGGAATGCTTTCCGCGGGTACCCGTCACTCTGCCTGCTACAATACTACTGTACTCTCTTTAATGTACAGTGGTAGGTCAAGAGACTCGTAGCTATGATAAAATACTTAACTTTGCTTTCTGGGAGTTGTGTCGCTTTCAAGAAAGACACATGGTATGTACTTTTGCAGCACCACCCAGAGCTGGGGAGACTCTGGGTACCTCGAAGAGCAAGTCACGAGACTGACGAAGGGAGTGAACACTGGAAGGCATTCGATTGTATCTGAAGAAATAATACTGAAAGGTGATGCAATGATCCACGTCCTCAGATTGCGAGTGTATAGATGGCCTGATAACAGATTCGATTGCTTATTGTCACCAATATATCGGTTGAGCCAACTCACGGAGTACCATGATGGGAACGATATGACCTTCTTTCCACAAGACAAAGTCGCCCAACATCATCGCCCATCCCGTGCCCAGATCAAACTATTCCGGCGCCTTGATATGCATTACCATGGCCTCAGCTGCCATTTCAAAAGTCTTGCTCCTCCTTGAAGAATTGTGTAAAACTGATGATCGTGCCGTATATCAGCAGGCCCCCAACGATTGACATAACCATGGCAGGGATCTTGATAAGAGCGCAATGTGCCAGGAGGACGGGCAAGGCTGTCGACGGTGTGGTTAGCCTCTCTTCTCTCGGTGACCTCTTCATAGACCTACCAATGCCCATAACAACCAGAAACCCTGTAGCAAACCGTCCCAGGTCAATCCATGCACTCGAATTGCTTTCAATAAAGTCGTCTGGATTGGCACATCTCCCGGCTATCCAATTCGGTACTGGCGCAAGTACATAGGTCGCAACGACGAGGAGGGTAAGGAAGTTATGGAACAAAGCAGCGGAGAGGATAACGAGCAGGAATCCGATGGCAAGAACCTATGCCGAAGTCAATAAGAAGGCCTGGATCTGTGTTCTCATGCGCACGTACAAAGGAGAGAGCGATGATTGTTTTCAGTCCCGCCGTCATCGTGGCCTAGGTCCGGAGCAGGCAGGAAGGCGCTCGTTGTCTGCCGAGTTGCTCAAGTTGTATAGGCTCGCTGAAAGGATAGTTTCGCTTTGCGAGGGCAATCGGAAGGCGCTAATATATGACTGAGAATGACATTGAACTTTGTGAGTGGATAAGTCGTGAAAGAACAGTTCAAGTTGATCAACCGTGACCAAAGATGAACTTGAACTTGTGGCTGGGCTGGAGTGTCCGCCAGTGAGAAGCTCCGACGGTGGGAGTGATTCGCGGAGACACCTCGTGCATTTGCGCGTCTCCATTGCCTAATTGTCTGGCTTCACCATTTATTCTCGACAACCAGCAACTAGAATACCTCTGCAGTGCTGCTCTTCTTCGGCTCCTCAACCTTCTAACCCTCAATCAACATGTTCAGAAACAATTACGACAACGATTCTGTGACATTGTAAGGCTGCTATTGAAATCGACGTCCGCGCATGGTACTGACCATTACCAGTTCACCTCAAGGCCGAATATTCCAGGTCGAATATGCTCAAGAGGCGGTCAAGCAAGGCTCAGTAGTTGTCGGGGTGGTCAGCAAGAAGCATGTTGTCCTCACGGCCCTCAAGGTTCGTCAAGGCCTGGCAGACTGACAATCAATCGCTCACAATGGTCACAGAGAAATGCAGAAGAACTATCCTCATACCAGAAAAAGATTGTTGGTGTAGACGACCATCTGGGAGTTGCACTTGCAGGTCTTGCCTCCGATGCCCGGGTCCTCTCGAACTTCATGAAGCAGCAATCCCTCTCGTCCAAGATGACCTATGGCCGCCCCATACCAGTCGAGCGCATTGTCAATATGATCGGTGACCGAGCCCAGACAAACACACAACATTATGGCAAGCGGCCTTACGGCGTCGGACTATTGGTGGCAGGTGTCGATGAGCTGGGACCACACTTGTTCGAATTCTCTCCCTCGGGCTTGACACAAGAGATGCTAGCCTGTGCAATTGGCGCTCGAAGTCAAATGGCCCGGACATACCTGGAGAGACATCTGGAAACATTCGCGGACTGCAGCCGAGAAGAGTTGATCAAACATGCTCTACTGGCTCTCAAGGAGAGTCTCTCTCAAGACAAGGAGTTGACGGTAGACAATACGAGTCTGGCTGTGACAGGTGTGAGCGAGAAGGATGGCCGAAAGAAGCTCGAAAAGTTCAAGTTGTACGATGGACAAGACATCGCACCGTTACTGGAAGCCAACGTGGAGTCAGCAGAGACAGAAGGTGCCTCAGGCGATGCCATGGAGACTGACTCGTAGCGACAAAATGATGCATTGGCATTCGGCACGGCGTTTGGAGTGAGAAGGCTGTCACAAATATCACTCTGACATGTATCAAGGAGGGGCAAAGAGTCGATGATGATTCTCATTTTCCATGTTTTTGGGTCTATCATTGCTTGTCTGTCTATTCCATGGTCCAGTCCAGCTTGTATCGTCCTGGAGCCAGCTGATATCCACGCAATGCCTGAACAACCTCGTCCGTACTCTTGACCTCGACCAGAATATTCGCGGCACCTTCACTGACGAAACCTTCTCTAATACTGTTCCTGACCCAATCCAACAGTCCATTCCAGTAGCCATTGACATTGACCAGGACAATTGGTATCTTGTGAATGCCCAATTGATTCCAAGTCACCATCTCCATGACCTCCTCGAGCGTGCCATATCCTCCTGCCAGAGCTACAAATCCTGATCCTGATCCCCCAGCTTCAACGCACTGAGCCATCATGCGCTTGCGAGTGTGCATATCCGGTACGATCGTGGTGGCTCCGAACTCTGACTCGGGCACGATCTTACTGTCTGGATCTTCGTTGCTGTCAATGCGTTCGAGCTCCTCTGCTGACATAGTCCGTTCGACCTTTCGCGCACCATTCTGACTGGTCTCGTTCCGCTTTGAAGGATCCAACTCGGTCCGAATCAACGCGCGAGGGATGATTCCCCGGACCGATTTTGGGCCGGATAATGAGACCAATGTCTTCGCCAACTCGCCCATGATGCCCATCGTTCCTCCGCCATATACGAGACTGTAGCCTGCTTCATGCAGCGCCTTGCCCAACGTCTGGGCAGATGCTAGGTGAACAGGATTTTTGCCTGGTGAAGAAGCACAGCTTGGAAGGGTTAGTAGCTGATTTAGAGCGGAAGATAGTATCGGCCACTTGTTCTCTTCTCCTCGACTTACAAGACACATACAACGGGCTGGGAGCCGTCTGGATTTGGGCCTGCTTGCATGGTTGTCATCATGCAGATCTATCCTCGTAGGACTCCTTGTAATAGAAATATGACTTTTTCAGAGCAGTTGACGATGTTCTGTCCTTTTATTTCCAAAGTCGGTGAGCAAACGCAAGCCTTGGGCCAATGATTGTGTGTGTACCAAAACAAATGGAAGTCTATATACTATGGTCGTGCAAATGATCGTCCAGAATGAAATCTACTGCTGGCAGTCAATCCATGTTATGAGTCTACAGCAACGTGGCGGATGGACGTTCGAATATTGGGTTCTGAGTATATTATGACGTTACTCCGTACAGCGCAAACTTATCCGTGCCACGTGAAGCTATTAAACGCGAGTCAACACAGTCCAAGTTTCGCAGAGGAGGCCTCGATGCCTAAAGAGATGCCTGAGCCAGCGCCTGTACGACGGTGATAGTCTTTGTTTCTACGGGATTTGTTGGTTTGCATGTTTGAGCAAGCTCATGCGGCCCTCTTTCCGTCTCCCCAAGGGTTAATCATCGAGTCCATCTGTCAGCATCGTGGAGGCCTGGTTGGACGACGATGACGGCAGACAGCGACCCGAGTTTGCATTCTTTTGCAAGGCGGTAGGACCTTTTGTGCACTGGAAGCAATATCTGAGACTGTCATCGCTCAGCACTGCCCATACATACATCGTCCAGGACCAGCGCCATTGAAGGATGCCCAGAACACATTGATGCCAACGCTTTTCACAGCTTCATCATACGGGACCAATGCTGCATTTACTGGTAGTGAGCCACCTACAAGTGACCAGGGACGAAGTCGGATGAGCGTCGAAATGGCTTGTTAAATGGTTTGATCTGGAGCAGGCACAGCAGGATGCCATCGCTCACATACTGACAACGCAACCGAGGTTCAGCTCATGGTCATCCATCAATTGATCGGCGGGAGGAACATCTTTCGATGATATCTTTGCACTCGTGCATTTTGGCCGCGATTAATTGTTAAGGTCAGATCAACGAACGTTCACTCGGGGATTCCAAGGAACACGCAGGAACAAGAAATGGCTTCGGGAGCTGTCTCAGCCTTATCCATTGGGGGCCGCATGTGACACTTCACGTACCAGACGAACAGAGTTGGTCATAGCTTTTCAGCGGCCCTCATCAGTATTCTTTTATTATCCTCCCAGCGCTAGTCCTTAACCAGGCAGTGTGATGCTTTTATCGATTTTATCGATTGTTGGGCGCCACGGATGATATCTTCCCAATTCCCTGGTTCACGTGCACAGTCCAAGGTGCCATCCGCCTGCTTTTCACTCTTACTAGTAGTACTTCTCTGTTCTCTTCATCCACCTGGCTTCTTCCAGAGTCCAGACTGGCTAACACTGATCAGCGCCCAAGAGCCTCATCAGTACTATTTTCGGGTCTACAGGACCGTGCTCTCGCTAGCCTTACCAGTACACTAATTAGCTTGGAACCCTGTCCGCTCCTTCGTCTTGTACTCGGCGCATCGGCACACTGCTCTCGGTGCCTCTCGCATGTGTGTTCTCCCATGTCGATATGCAAACTCCATACCTTGATCGAGCGCCATCTGTCAATCTGAAGCACTACATACACACCTGAGAAGGATCTCGCTTAATTTCTCGTATTGCCTCGTGCTTCGCGAGGCAAGCTCTGTCGGGCTATCACTGCGAGGATAAGACACGACGATGGCATGTCCTTCCGCTCCCACATTGGTGGATTTTGGCCTCCTCCGGGATGTCCATCATCCCACCACACCCGGCCTTGTCCTATTGGCCACAATTGGCCTCTTACACTTCCTTCAGACTTTTGGGAACGTTGCATGCAGCCAGCTAGTCACCTCTGGACGACAAACCGTGCGCCAGCCGCCTTCAGACCCTCCCATCCTCCCGCCCTAGCGACCTCGGGATTACTCTGCTCTCGTATCTCGATGAGGCAGCTGAAAAAAGAGCACCAGAACCCCGCTTTCCGCATAGGGCTGCCGCCTATCGTTGCGGCCGAAGGTAAGCTCCCAAAGGTAATCGTGCAGGTACACCTCACAGACACTGATCCTCTGCCTATGGCCCTAGCTACTATCTGCTAGTATGGAAGCGGAGTTCTATTAGAGTCCAAGGACTTGCTGTCCCGCTCATGTCTGCTTTTTTTCCACCTGTTTTTCAGCCTCACCGTTTCGAAGGGCATCATACTCTCTCTGCGCGGCGCACTGTGCGGCGCAATCGTCAGGTCTCATAGCCATGGCGAGGCTGCTGCAGTTGACGCTGTTGCTGCTTGCGTGCGCGGTGTTGTTGCTGGCTCAAAATACTACTATTGATACGACTAGTACAACCACCACCAGCAGTACAACATCCTCCCTCAGCACGACAACTACCACCACTTCAAGCATCAGCACATCCGACATAACGACAACGACTTCTACTTCTACAACGACGATTCCGACAACCACCTCAACAATCCCCCCAGCTACTACTATCAGTACTACCTCTTCCACCACTACAACGACCACGAGAAGTAGCAGCAGTACCAGTACGTCGATTGTTCGCCCCATATTTATTTCGAACTCGCCCATCCCAGTCTTTTGTTGCGCGCTTGCTGTTCAATTGCTCTTTGTAATGTTCGATTCGGGGCAGCTACCACAAGCTACACCACTACATTTGATACCACTACCTCCTCAACCACATCGTCTGCTGCCGTAACCACTCCGTCCACAAGCACCACAACCACAACTATCCCCCCTATTACCTCTTCCACCTCCCGAACCACTGCCTCGTCCTCGCAAACCTCGGCTTATACCTCCCGTTCGACCATAGCTACCACTTCTATTATCCTTACCACGACCACTACCACCCGCTCCCCTTCTTCCACAACGACAACAACCAGCCTTCCCCCTCCTACCACCACGACCCCTTCCCCAACCACGACCCCTCTAAGCACTACCAGTGAGTATTCATCTTCGGAGCAATTGAAACATCGTTAGCCTCATTTGTATTAGCAACAGTTATTACTAGCACGCAATCTTCTTTGAATTCAGCCCTGACCACAAGTCCTCCTCCAGCCTCGAGCACTACCTCTTTGCCTTCTACAACCACTCCTAACACCTCGAGTACAACCTTGGTAACAACTTCTACAGTCGCTACCACATCATCTTCTCCAATTTCTGAGAGCACTACTTCGACCTCAACGGAAGAGACTTCATCCACTACTTCCTCTGAAGGGAGCACGACTAGCAGCGAACCGCCGGTGGTCATAACCACATCTAGTTCTTCGATCTCGTACTCCACTAGCACTTCTACTGTCACGCAAGTCATTGCAACCACCTCGAATGGCGTTACAGCATTAACAACTCTTACGTCCGTGGTCGTCGCAACGGCTCCGGCCACAACAGTAGTGGACGTGGGAACCTACACAAGCACTCCCGGAGCCTCACCATCTGTGGCTGCAGCGAACAGCGGTGCAAATGGTAGCAGCTCAGGGCTATCGACGGGGGCCAAGGCCGGTATTGGAGCTGGGGTGGGTGCGGCGGTGCTTGCGGTAGCTATTGTAAGTGCTTCTCCTGTTCTCAGAGCCGACGTCATCCGACCTGTATCCCAGCCTGTTAACCACAGCCTGACTCGTGTCACTAATTTTTCTCTTCAGTTTGGCGGGTGGTACTCATGGTACATGAGGCGCCGGAGAAACCGAAACTCACTGTCCCATGACCACTACGACGCCAATGCTCCGATGCCTGGCATGGGCGAATATGGAGGGTCCACTGGCGGACGCTCAGGCATGGGCGCCATGGCCGCGGTGGCAGGGTACTCTTCCAACCGCTCAGACACGCGATCCGAACTCCCTTCACCTCCGCTCCAGCCTCCGCCTCGATCTCCGGACCGCCTGCTCCCTGCTGCTGCAGCCATTCGATCATGGGGTTCAGTCTCACCACCACCTCACCAGGGGTCATCTGGTATGTCTGTTTCTGACCAGAGCGAGTACTCACAGGGCAATGCTCCGTATCAACAGCCTCCACAACATCTGCAGACTGTGCCCATGACTGGAGCCGCAGGTGAATACTTCCCAAACCTCAATGAGCTGCCGGAAGATCAACGCGATATCCACCAACTCCCAGATGGCCAGGCACAGGCTCAGCCTCAACTGAATGAACGGAACCTCACTGCCGGATCCGGCCCTGTATTCGCCGCTATGGGACGGGGACCGTATTCGCAGGACGAAGGCTATCATCCCAGTCATTCGTCCGCGCAAGAGTCGTATGAGCTTCCCGGTGGCCAGGATACGGATGCCGGCGCCCCAGCGGAACAAGGTCGAGCTGGTTATCGTGGTATGGATCCGGAAGTCCCACTGCATCAAAGGTACGACAGAGTACCTATTCGGCCTGGGCATTTGGGTCCTTCGCATAATTTCTAAAAAGAAAAAAGTGTATACGCTCTAAGATAATGTGGAATGTAATTCTCCCTGTAAATCCAGGCTTATCAGCCTTCCCATGGCTTCTCACATCCCCCAAGACAGTAGCTTCTTTTCTCAATGCAAGTAGACTGCGGACACCGCGATACGAAATCATAGAGGACGAACGCTCAAGCACACACATAGGCAGATGCATCCCAGCTATTGGCCTCCTGGTCAACTCAAACCAAGCTACGAGTAGCTGTGCGAGAACCGATTGTTTTGGTGGCATGTTGAGATTACATGCGACTTTTGGGAATCCAACTTAGTACTGGCGTAGCCTCGTTGCGGCCTCGCTACGTCATGACGGACGCCAGCTTCAATGGCCGCGTTCGCGGCGTTGCACTTGAATTCCAAATGCCACCGTCTCACATGTTGCGCTTGACATCTTCCTCACTACGCAATTCTAGGCTTTGTGTATTGCCGCCTGGACCTAGACTGTTCAACATGGCCGACAAAATGTCTACGTACTCGCCGCTGTCGGCCAAAGTTACGTCCGTCGAACCGATGGTAAGTTTGTCCTGGATGACAACACGAGAGCATCCGGCTGATTGCTGAAGGATCTTAGCCACCAGGAGAATCGAAATGGATCACCTTGAAAAAAATCACCTACAAAGACCCTTCAGGCAAACAGAGGCTATGGGAATCTGCGGAACGACTGGTGCGTTGATTGACCGCACTTGGAAGAAGCTGCGACCTGACTGCGGATGGGCAGACGAGACCGAAGAATAGCGAGGTTGATGCCGTCGGTGTCGTGGCCGTTCTCAACGACCCAAAGTCTACGAAAGGACCATCATTACTCCTGCAAAAGCAATTCCGACCTGCCGTCAACAAAGTCACGATCGAAGTCCCCTCGGGCCTGATCGATGCGGGCGAAGATCCCACCACAACTGCGGTTCGCGAGCTCAAAGAAGAGACGGGCTATATTGGAACAATACCAGACGATGCCAGGGCTGCTGAAGGTTTCTTGATGTTCAATGATCCTGGATTTTGCAATACCAATACCAAGATGATCGTTGTCGAGGTGGACATGTCCGATCCCAGAAACCAGCAGGATAATCTGAAGCCTGAGCTAGAAGAGAGCGAGTATATCGAAATTCTCACCTTGCCACTGGACCATCTGTGGAATGAGCTGGGGGAGCTTGAGAGGCAGGGTTTTGCGATTGATGCTCGTGTTGGGACTCTGGCTCAAGGGATGGAGATGGCGAAGAAGTGGAAGGATGTGCTGAACAGGTCTCCGTCGTAGGCCTGCGAATATCAACTATCCATGCTGTAGAAATAAGACTGATTGAGCCTGGGATATTCCTGTTACATGTCATGGTAGCAATGCCGGACAAATGTTATCAAACCGCATTACCTTGAACCACCACTCCAGCCTTGCGACTCCGATTCGTCCAAGGCCAAAAATTATGGAATGAACAGATCTCATTTCGTCAACGTCGCATGCTCTCCACGTCTCCACGTAGACATGTATTTGACACCTCTTGACGGCTTTGACACTCAGTTGCTCCGACCTCTTTTCCGATCTGGCCATCGTTCATCCTAGACTATGAGGTCGCCGTCAAGATGGGGGTTATGGGCCGACACTTTGTCGACCTTTTCGAGAAAGATCAGTGGTTCAACCTACGGCTGGTACCGTTCATCTTGATCTGGGCTGCTTTTGGAATTGTGTTTTCGGTGCGACTACACTCTGCTGCACCACCTCATAACTGCTTTAAGTATTGACAGGTTATAGGTATGGCTCTTCATAACACTCTTCGTGCCGAACCCCAGAAAACCGCTGCCCTCCGAGAAACAATTCACAACGGTCGACAAGGCAGGCGACGTTACCGACCCGGAACCTCTACCATGCTGGTACGACGACATCCTGCGCAAATACGTCCAGGCCCGCCGCGAAGAGCCCAAGCGTGAAATTGAACTTGAAAAGGAGATCGACCCGGCCGAACTGTTTATGACGCTCGTCGTGCCCGCGTTCAATGAGGAGGACAGACTTTCGGGCATGCTGGAGGAAGCTGTCAACTTTCTCGAAACAGAGTACGGACTATCAAGAGGAGACCAGAACACAGGTCTAGACACGCTCGTCGAGAAGCCTGCATCTACACAAACCGAAGCCTCTGCAACAACGACCACTACACCCCGCCAGCGCAAATCCAAAGCCGACGGCGCTGCCAAACCCCCGGCGCAGTCGCTACGAGGCTGGGAAATCCTGCTCGTCGACGACGGCTCCACCGACGACACCATCCTCACGGCCCAGACGTTCTCGCGCCGACACATCCTCCCCGCTCACCCGCGCCGCGACTCGGGTCCCTGGACACATCGTTCTCCCCAGGGCGTATCGATCCCGCCCGGCTCCATCCGCATGGTCAGCCTCACCGAGAACAGAGGCAAAGGCGGCGCCGTGACGCACGGCATGCGCCACGCCCGCGGCCAATATGTCCTGTTCGCCGACGCCGACGGCGCCAGCAAGTTCTCAGACCTGTCCAAGCTACTCTCGGCCTGCCAACGCACCGAAGACGACGCCGGACGTGCCGTGGCCGTCGGATCCCGTGCACATCTCGTCGGGTCCGAGGCGGTTGTGAAACGCTCCAAACTGCGCAATTTCTTGATGCACGGTTTCCACTTGCTGTTGAGGTTCATGACACCGCCTGCCACGGCCAAGATTGCGGATACGCAATGCGGGTTTAAGCTGTTCTCGCGCCCCAGTTTGCCGTATATCATCCCCCATATGCATATGGAAGGGTGGATTTTCGATGTCGAAATGCTCATGTTGGCCGAATTCAGCGGCATCCCCGTCGTAGAAGTGCCCGTCGGGTGGAGGGAGGTTGTGGGGAGTAAGTTGAATGTTGTACGGGATAGCATTGGGATGGCTTGGGGTTTGGCGATACTGCGGCTGTGTTGGGGCACGGGGATATATAGGCGCTAACATGTCGACTGGCTTTGTCTTGTTTGATACTTGTGTGGCAAAGACTGAGGCGAAGTGAACCACAGGATAAGGGACTATCTGCACGTTGTGGTATACAGAGTCGGTTAGAAAACCGCTCTGGTGATTGGGGACTCCAGGGTGTAGGTGTCTGGTTCCAAATGCGAAAAGCATGAATAGAATGGGTCACTGTTTTGGGTATACACTTGCATTTCCCGGGGAATTGTAAAACGATCGAGACGTGTTCGACAAACACGTCGAAAACCAAGTCAGCCTTGCAGCTCGGCACGCTGGAAAGTACCATTTATCTAGCTGCCGGTTTTGTCCTCGGTAACTCGACAGTTCTATAGCTCGCAGCTCGTGAATCATGTAAACCCGATACTCTGACACGTTATCTGCCGAGGAGATGTCGGACGACCAGTTCAACCCGGTTGCCTCAGCAGGCACGCCGTATTACCCCCTTCGGCAATAGCATGGCCTTATCTCATCTGGACTGAAAGGTCGATCCTGTGACCTTTGTCCATGCGCTTTCGAGTTTGCTCTCGATCATTTCGTCCACATGCTCGGCGCCGACGTCACTAACGCCGACACCAGCAGACGCTTTCAATCCGCTTTCCGACGACGCTGCTTGCTTCTCCTCAAGGTTCTGATCCAGATTACTGGCATAGATCAAGGCAGCAAAGGCCTCGAGCTCTTTCACTTCCGCCTCTGCCGTAGACAGATATTCATTAGGAGGGTTATTTCCATTGCCAATAGCATGAGCCTGGCGAGTAATTATGGCCAGCAGATTGGCGAGCTTGACTCGCGGCTCTCCAGGCACGACCGTGACAGCAGAGTCTAGTTCTTGGATACGCGGAGGTTGTGCGCCGGATATCGATGATGACGGCGATTGCATTGGCGGTTGTGGATAAGCCCGCGCAATAACATGAGCGTCGATAAGGTGTGAGAACATCGAGCCCAGAAGAAGTGTATGAATTCTTGTGAAGATTGGAGAGTCGATCAGATCAGCTGTCTCATCAAGGAGTTGCCGCAGAGGTCCTGACGAGGTATCGATGTGGATAGAAGGCTCCTCTCCAAGTTGCCGCTCATCGTGAGTCTGGCTGGGAGATGATGGAGTCGGTGTCATCACTCCCGACTCAATCAGCACCGCCTCTTCCTCCTCGCGGGGCGGCAGCATACAGGGTAGCCATCTAGTGGCATATCTTTCCTGCTCCGAGCTGCCCTCGATCTTCCTTCGTACTGCGAGGACCAAGTCGCTGAGTCTTATGGCTGAGATTCCCTCGTTCGGAGAAATACTTCCGAATACCTCCTCCACTGCAGTCCTCACTTTCGCCATGATTTGAGCATATCCTCTATGTAGCAAATACCACGAAAAAGTGAGGTATCTTCTGTTGGTTTCGAAGTCATTTCCGAAGCCGTTTCCTGCACTCCCACTGTCATGATCCTCGAGTGAGATGGAGTTGGCTCTTCCCGGTGGCACAGGTTGAGCCAAAGAGATGACTGAGGACAAGTAATTGAGTCGGCCGAGCAGATTGAGTTGTATTCTTGTCAGTATGATGAGGAGTGACAGACTGTAGATCAGGGTGAAAGCCCTTGTGACGGACGTGATCTTTACTTCATTCCAGAGTTGTGCTTTCGTTCTTCTTGAGCCCAACTCATTACCATCCCCTTGTACTTGGCTGGCATGTATGAAGCTTCCCGTCTGGAAGCTTGACATGCTGACGGTATCGCCCTCCTGCATACTGGAAGCTTCAGATCTCCCCTCTCCAGAAGCACGTGCCAGTCTTTCGGCTTTCTTCTGCTGTAATTCATGGGTTAATTGCTCAACGGGCAATTCTTCGAGGACATTCTCGGTCAGAGTAGGCAGGAGGGCGAGGACGGTAATGGTGCAGTCTGTTTGATTCTGTTCAAACCGGCGTTGAATGCTACGCGAGGCTGTCAGTAGAAGTCATGTACTGAGGTGCGTGGTGCTGTACTTCTCTTTTGCTATTCTGTCCATTTGCATGCGCTCTCGCGCTTCCTGGATCTTCCCAAGCACATACTGTCCCGCCAAATAGGTTGCGCCAATAACTCCAGCACCGATTGCGATGCCATTGCGATTCCGCTTGAGCCAGCGACGTGTGGCTGAGATCATCGTGATGAAAGGGAGGAAGCACCTTTATCTCGGGTAGGAAATAAGTCCTGGATGGGACATGACCGCAGTATTGGCGGAGGATGAGGCACAGAGAAGAGAGTTTCGAGCGGGAGGAGGTCTTTGGAGGTAGGTTGGAACGAGTTTGATTTATTGATCACCATGCAGTCCATCGCATGCCAGGTGGGAGATGCAGATGTAGATGTGGCTAGTGCCGAGGCTGTGGTGACGGTGCCCGGATGAGAACAGAAATGGCTGAGGAGCCAATGGGTATGGACTCCGGGAGAATAACGTGCCGACAACCATCCGGTGCCCCTCGAAGAAGGTCCCAAGGGATGTCTAAGACCTGTGACATTCACCTGGTCGTTTGCGAAGGACATCAACCAAATGAGCGTTTTCCAGTGCCTCAGGCACACCTTGTCGACGAGTATCATGATCATGTCTTGAATCACATCTTTACACGAGGCGCCACTCTGCTGGCTGCCACTCTATTTCCTCTCATCCGCTGAATCTCCCCCACCATAACCCGCTTGACATTGCGCAAAGAGACCGACAATGGATCTGCGTCATCACGAGTACATACTTGAAGTGTTTGCGGACCAAACTTTTGTAAAGGATATTGTCAAAGGTAAGCATGCCTTGCTGTTAGCAGTCAACTTGGCACAAAGGCGAGCCAGTACAATCAGATCGATTCTGACGCATGTCTCCGTTGATTGCAGGAGTGCTACATACGATATTCTTCCACCGATATTTCCCACCTGTCCGGCCTACGCTGTACACACCGACGGCTTCATCTTCTCACTCTTCGTCACACTCGGCCCAGTCACTGCCGATTCCTCTCCCCTCGATCGTTGATCCTCCAGATATTTCAGCTGCCATCGACTCTCATACTGCTCTACTTGTTTCTCAACTTACTCCACAATCGTCAACAGGCCCGGCAGCAGGCGGCTCTCGCGGGGAAGTTGTGGTACGTTTCTTTGACAGGAAAAGACGCAAGACCGGCATAACTACCGGCTGGCTTGGGAGACTGGGCGGTGGCGGTGGCCAAACAGAAGAAGAGGTTTGCTGGGAAGAATGGTGTGTACAGGTTGTTGTAGCAAGGCCACGCAGTGAAGCGGGTGGGTGATCCTTTCTTTGCCTGCGTGAGATTTTGCTAACCTGTCTAATCAGACCGCATCAAGGTCCGGAGGGCTATGGAATCGTCCCTCCAAAAGACGGCAATGAAGATTGTCGCAATTGTCAACAGAGACAAAGATCATATACCTCCTATCACCACAAGCGATCAGAATCCATTCCCATACAAAATATTTGTCAATCCAAAACAGCAAGAGAATGCTGAAAGAGGATTTGGGGGCTGGAACTGAAATGACCCCCTTTGGGTTGAGTTGCGATGCAGCAAACCACTACTCAAGTAGATTCACGTACTTTGAAAGCATATTATAAGCAAAACCACTCTTCAAATCCGTCTACCTGCAGCCAATCATTTCGCCGCATTGGTCAAGGCACCATCGATAGGTCTATTTGTGCAATTACACAGAAACGTCATTTCATTCCCATAGAGCCCAGCTTCCAAAGCAATCCACACTGCACACTCCTCGCCACAAGCATGATCCGCGCGCTTGCACCATTTCTCCCGTCGTAAGCTTATCAACCTCCAGATATTCGTCACCCGCAACAATAATTGTGTTCCGATATGTATCGCATCAAGCGTCAGCGATATCCCTCAATTCCCGTATGAAGTCTTTGTAGGAGTCTTTCAACCGTTTACTGGCTTTTGAAAGCAGCATCAGCCTTGCCTCGAACGTCTGCGGCGGTGCTACCACTTTGGCTGAAGAAGCGAGAGAAGACCGGCTGAATGAAGGATCGGAAGACGATTTGGGCACCATTAGTGACTGGGAGGGCCATCCAGAGGATCAAAATGAACTTGAATACATAGTAAAACGCTGTGAGGGGTCAGATTGATTCAGTCTGAAAGGGCTTCGAACAACATACGAAACCAGTAGACAGCATTGATCAGGCTCTCGAAGACGGTGAGGAAGGCATAGACAACCCAGTACTATTTTCTTGTCAGCATGTGTCGCAATAGAATCGAGTTCTGCCGAGCCGGAGGGACCTACTGTCAGCCACTGAGTGTCATCGACCTTGTTAGCACTGAAGAGTGCATCCAGAGAATAGTATCCTGGGATTATGAAACCGGCAAAGTTGACCAGGAATTCCCCTCCAATGTTAAAAAAGACGAGGAAGAAGTAGAGTCCGACAAGTCCGAGGAAGGCATAGACCTTGGGGACGCTGGTCTGTTTCTCGAAGTTGTTGAGGACGGGGTATTTAGAAAGCTCCTTGTCGAGCTGAGAGATCTGGTGCTGAGTCTTATCTTGGAACGACATTTTGGCAGGATGCAGGTCTTGCTCGCTACAATACTAATTGCACGATGAGAAGACTAATGGAAGTGTAAGGGAGGATTGTAAATTCTGAGACAAAATGTGCGATGCGATGGGAAGTTGGGAGTGATCAGGATGATGGAAAAGCTGACGTCGTCTGTTGAATTAGGCCGGCGGTGGATGATGTGCGTGTTGGCCAGATTGTCACCTGCAGGCAGCTCCTGACTGCTGCACTTGCCGACTTTCTACACTACTACTGACCGGCTGACAGGTGACTTGCAGTCCTAAGACGTATGACGTAAGGCGACAAGGCTTCGTGTTTGCAGAGGTTAAAGCAGCGAAACTGTAGTCGTGGCACTCGAATGGTAGTATCGATCGACTGTTATTTACGTTCTTCTGCATTATCGGTTCACTAGTCGCAGAGCGGACTTGTTGAAATACCCAGGTAGTCAACATTCTAGATAGGTACTCTTATAGGAAACAAGGTCATGGTTCTCCCTGAAAGTCTGCGCATAACCTACCTTGAGAACGGCAAGCCAACAAGTGGGTGAATGGCCTCGAGCCGAGCTTTACACGTGACTGAGAGATATTGCAGCAACGAAAACTGAGATTTTGGGTTAGTGTATGGTTGGCCCGGCGGCCATCGCATACAGGTAAACAAGAGCTGAGAAAACAACAAGTTATCCGCGCGTGTGCTTGGTACAATAGTCGTCAAAAGCCACCAGATTCAAAGTGGGCACTGACCTTGCTGTCATTGTCATCCCAGAGCCGAGCCTTCTCCCGTTCAGTTGTTCATCATTCCCAAGATACGTCCTGCCCTCAGCCACCATTGACACCCGCACAACCATTCAACTTTTCAAATGGCCCATGGTGAATGCTAGATGTGAAGCGTGAGAATCACCGGCCATAAAATATACCGCGGCATCCACAACAGGTACTCATTTCCGCAAAATTGAAGAGCTTGGACGGGATTCAGTTTGATGAAGTTGTTTGTTGACAGCGAGGCTAATTCGACGCACAGTCTCATGGCGCATTCGCCTACCCACTCAAGCATGGAGGAAGCTCCAGAATCACAAGGTCCTACCCATACAAACAATGCAACATCAAATAAAGAAAAACATCGTCCAAAGTCTCGAGGTTCGACGACCAGTCTACAATCCGTAGGTGTAGGAACCGCTTTTCAGCCTGCGCCTCGACCAGACGACCCGACGATGCCGTTAGATCACAACGGCTTTTTCTTGCAGCATGGCCACCACCCAGCCGCTGCAATGTACAATCACAACCCGGAAGAAATGCTCATGCATTACCAGCAAAATATGGCTGCTCACTATCGACAACCCTCAATGGACGGCATACCACCACACGAGATGCGCCCAATGTCAGCACAAGCATTCCAGGAAATGCAACCCTTCCCCATGCAATACCCTCATCCTCCATACGCCGTACCTCCGCAGCACATGCATCATATGCGCCATCAGTCAGAGCAGTTTGAAGGCTCGCCAGCTCCTGAAGATTCAAATACAGAAAACGGTGGGGCCAAGCGAAGAAAAGGCACTGCTTCGAGTGTCGCGAACGACCAAGAGTTGCGACGGCTCCTTGCCCAATACCAAGGCAAATCTTTGAAAGAGGTTGCTGCAGAAGTCCAGAAGAACGAGGGATCTGGAGGCAAATCTGAAAAAGCAAAACAAGTCTTTGCCATGCTATGGTATGTACGTCTACTCCAGCGACAACCCTTATTAACGCGTACAGGCTCCAAGAAAACTGCCAGCGATCCTCGAATTCGGTCCGACGAGACCGTGTGTTTACGCGATATACGGAACGGTGTGGTAATGAACGAGTACCGACACTGAATCCTGCATCCTTTGGTAAACTGGTGCGCATCATCTTTCCCAACGTGCAAACACGAAGATTGGGCGTCCGAGGTGAATCTAAATACCACTACGTGGACCTGTCATTGGTCCTGGACGATGACGAACGACCCTATGGTTCAATCCTCGAACGACCTGGCACCGCAAACGGAAGCCATCACGAACGACATGGCTCCAATGTGGAGGCGCAAAAGACCTTCAAGAACCGTGTCACTCCTCCTCTGGAAAGACCCGTCTCACGCGCTACAATGGAAACAGCTGACTTTCCTGCCCCAAGCGCTGCATTTCTATCGAGACAAGCTGTTGTTGTTGAGGATGGGCTTCCCGAGCCCGAGAAACCACATGCACAAAAAATGGACTGCAAATACATCAACACGCCGATCATTCGGCTACCCGCTAGATCGATGCCTTCCAATGTAGTGGCTGCTTTGCCCTCCATCCGCACAAACCTTCCCGCCAGTATGGCCACCTATCTCGGCATGCCAACCCTCAATTCACTGTCGCAGATATCGACGTCTTCGCAGGAGCCCCATATCGAATTTCCCGACATCCACGCTTATCTTGAGGGCACCACCTACGATGCGTCGATAGCGAAGGCACTGTTCCACCTCTACCGCTCGTACTGCATCGACGTTATCGACGCTTTTCGAAAATGCAAAGAGAAGCCATTCTTCAATCATCACTCTGCCTTCAACGGCAAAATGACCGTGCCTGTTTCCAAGCTCTTTTCTATGGAATGTTTGGCGCCTTGGATACAGGAATGCGACATGCGCATGTACAAGCAAATCGTGCGCTTCATTGCTCCGCTGGCGGTCCAAAATGTGCCTGGCGTTGTCTGGAGCGTTTTCGACCGGATAGGATCCAGGCTGGTCAGTCACTTGATTTCGGCCTTCGAAGAGAAGTGTCCTGTGCACGTTGTGGTGGCAAAGACAGTGCCAGCGGCGAGATTTGCCAATCTCCTGAAAAAGCTCAAAGGAGCGAACGCAGCGACATTGCAACTGAGTACAATGTTGGAGGATTCACAGCAGCGAACACAGATGTGGCTTGACCTGATGGCCATGGTCGATCCAGAGCATCTGCTAGAAGTGAGCATGCCACCACCCGAGAGCCTCGATAAGATGCAAGGTATTCTGAAGCATGACATGAGGCCCCTGATATCACCACTTGATGGTGAATTGACACGCGCAGCCGAGGACGACCCGACTAGTGCATATGTAAATTTCATCAACGACATGTCTGATTTTGGCGAGGGGATACTTGCCCCCGACACAAACGGAGAACCGACTCCTCTGCTGGAGAGATGGATAAATTGGTTAGAGCGGTTGCCGCAACTCTTTCAAGGACATCACCCTCAATGCATGATCGACTGGCATTCGAGAATGTGGAGCAGTCTCATGATGCAGATGGGACAAAATGGCGCCCATAGTTATCAGTCATGGTGGTTCGTGGAGTCTTTTGCTACCCAAATGCTTAGCTGGATGACTCAGATGGAAGGTCTGCTCCTAGACGAGGAAAGCCAGAAGCTCGCAGATATGCGAGAGCAAGAAAAGAGCAAGGAGATCGATCCCACCTCAACTTCATCATCACGCGGCACCAAAAGAAAGAGAACTGAAGACGACAGTGGCGATGGAGAGGACATTCGATCTGGGAGCGACGCGCGCTTATTGAAAAAGCTTGAACGAGTACCACCAACACCTCCAGCCCTTCCACCACTCCAAGAGGATGAACAAGCGCCTCAGGATGTGGATGACGACGCGACCGACGCAGACCTCGACGAGCTACGACAAGGTGGCCCTTTAGACCTGCCTAGCTTCCATACCGGCCTTAGCAGCCCGATCAAGCGACCGCAGGGCACCAACTCACTCGACGATAGCGGCATTGACCTCGGGTTGGACATTGATATCGAAGCTGAAAAGGAAGCGAGAAAGTTCAACAAGAGAGATTGGCTTCTAAGCAGCGACCCAGCTGATCCGCCAATTGGACTCGGAGTGCTTGTCTGATTCAAGCAAGCATCTGATTGCTCCTATGTTGGCAATGTATTGCCAGATTATTTCGAATCACATTATCATGGAGATATCGAATGGACGAGTTCGCACGATTTGGGACGACCTACATGACGAGATGATGGGATCAAGGTCGGACAGGAGATTGTCAGAGTTGTGACGAGCGGACACTTACTTGGGTTGGGCAGGTATTACTACTTTTATTCTTAATCGACGATCATCGTCTGCCTTTTTGGTCTTGGATGGGGGAGAAAAGCTCTATTGAGTATGATGGCGGGCTGTCTGCTTCTTGGATTGATACCAGGTTATGGATGCTTATCAGGGCTGCATTTTTGCTACTGCGGCGTCGAATCCTGGAGGTGCCTGTACAGTCTCGGCCAGGTTTTGAGTATGTTGAGCTTTTCTCTATGCTGTTTGTGGTGGCTAGCTGTGTGTATGTGCTGGAAAGCGCCTTTCTCCAATGCGAAAATTCTCTTGAGTGACAGCAGACATATTCTGCATCACTCCTAACATGTTGTGTCTCTATCATAGTCGACATCTGTCTGCAGCCTCAAGATTCGATTGACTATACCTAAGTACAGTACTTAGGTATGTTCGAGTTCGGTTCATGGCCTAGAACCGGTCTTTTGCTAGGTTGTTGGCGCCGACATCGGCAGGCACTTTAGGCTCTGAAGGCGGCATTTCAGGCATCCTCCCTTATTAAGCCTAGGCATGTCTCCCAACTTATCCCCAGTGATATCCTCGCAAGGATCTTACTGATTGATTTTGCGGTTGGTAGTTTACCATCTGTACTGCTGTCTGCGGGAACATGAAGAGCTATGTCACAACGACAGCGGAAATGGCATATGAAGACGAGAACGGGTTGTAAGACGTGCAAGTAAGTTGGTTGACGATGACCACGGCTTGGATTGGATTGGTAACCTGGTTAGGATCCGCAAGAAGAAATGCGACGAGACGAAACCAACATGTCTAAGGTATTGGGCTCGACCTTTGCGAGTTGATTGATTCGGATCCTAAACAGTCGCAGATGTATCAGAGACAAATTCACTTGTGACGGGTATGACCCTCCTCGAGCATGGGTATTCAAGCCGTCACAGAAGGATGATCTTGGGTCGGGTTCTCCGCCTGACAAGGCTACGGAGTCGTCGATTTTGTCCTTGATCGACCAAGAAAACGATCTCTCCCAATGGAACAGCACATCCTCGGAACTAGACACTTGTTCTCTCTCCCTTGTGGCACCTTCAAGTCCATGGGCCGCAGAAACAGACCGAAACTTCTGCCAGTATTTCCTGTCACAATTTGCACCCATGCTCTCCACGACGGCACAGTGGGAGTACTTCTGGCACTCGACCGTCCCTCAAGCCGCCTGGTCGGACTCCTCTATCAGCCACGCCATGGTAGCCGTCGCGGCGACCTTTGAATCCAGGAAATCCGGCGTTGATCGCACCGAGTTGATCCTACACAGAAGCAACCTCGCCATTCGGGCCTTCGCAGCTCAGCAAGCATCCACGGACATTGGTCTAATCATGTGCCGCCTCTTCTCCTCCATGGCTCAATGCAAAGGCGATTTCCGCACAGCGACCATGCACATGAACTCAGGGCAGAAAATCCTCCAAGAAGCGACCCGTACACGAAAGGCCAAGTCTTCCGACATCCTCCGCCTTATGGCCCCGACATTACTGGCCTTGTCCACGTACACGATCGACGACTCCGATTTTGTCACACGCATCTCCCCCGATAGATGGGAATCATTTCGCATCCTCAAGTCTATCCACCTGGAATACGGACGCCTGTTGCGCTCCTTCACCTCCGCTCACTGGGACAGAGCAGCGCCAGGCACAAATTCTCTTCTATCCATTGCCTGGAGCACGCTGACTCAGGCTTTCAGTTCCACGCTGCATCCAGATGTCATCTCGTTCGCCGAAGATCCCGTTGTCCCCGTCGCACAGATCATACCCACATTACAAGCAGAGGAGGCTCTTCTCTCCATCGACGAACTTAACGCCGAGTTCAGATCATTGATCCGAGACCTGCAGTACAACTTTCACACAGCGGAGGGCGAAGCGTCTTTTTCCCAAGCTATGAGACGCCGTATCCGCCGCTTAGTCGACAATTACGTCGTACAGGCCGCCGAGGTTGAACCTCGTATGACAGCCGGGACATTCTGGCACGAATACGATTTCCCACATTGCTGCATAGACAGCCACCTCAGCAAATGTGAGCTGTCAGAGTCGAAACTCTACGAGACACACCTTGGTAATACGGAAGTCCTCGACTTTGAGCGCAAGAAACACGACTTCTACGTAGAGCACGTCTGCCAGTATAGGAGTGGATTCATGCCGACATGACGACATTCAGTGCCGCCGTGGCCAAGCTTGTTGATGAGACGTTCATACTGGATATCTGGTTAAGGCTAAATTCAAGCGCATCAACGCCATCGGCTGATCCGCCTCACTTGTTAGCTTCCCTCGAACAGCCGGTGCCAATCTTGAGTCCTGAGTCCGCCTATGCCCGGACTCAGGGGGCCGTACACGTCGCCGACGATGGATGCTGATGGCTAGTATGCCGGTCACAGTCCCGCTCCCGAGATTTCTGCCCGACGGGGACGTCGAGAAATACGAGCGGCTTCCAGCAATGCCCAGATTCGCGTTGAATAGGCATTTCAAGAAGACGAGTTGCGTCGTCGATGTGCTCAGGCTGAGATGGTGGACTACATTTGGCAGTACTGCAGATATGGTTCTGGCATGATTGTGGACTACGAGCTCCTTGAAGGACGTGGGAGTTGCAATACAGAACATGCGGGTGCCCTGTGCAAGACGAGTCTACATGGCTAGCGTTAGCTGGGGTGCTTCACCTATGGCAAAGGAAGGCATTGATTGTACCAGTGAATCGGCTGACTGTTCTCACGATGCTCTCAGACTTCTCGTCGAATCGGGCACGATTGATTTCGCTCATGTGGTTTGTCCTTGCCGTGAATGCTCGGGCATGGGCTCGCTAGTGAAGGCCCCGTCCTGAACACACAATCAGATGGTCAATTCTGACAGCATTTATGGGAGAATGTGCGGGTATTCTGATCACATCGCCGATATCTCGCTTGACATCATGATGGCTACGTTGAGCCCGTCCGTTGCTCGGCGGATGGTCTGGGAGTATTCATGCAAAAGGCAGCCAATCGTTTCAGCTGCTGCGTACAATAGCGGTTTATATGGGGATTCTGCTTCTAGAACGGATTTTCAGCCACCGTCGACTCGATCAGGTGCAATGCCACGACAAAGTTCTCTCATAGGATTTTAGTCAACGATGCGTTCCTATATACAGGTAGACTGCGATGCTTGACGTTGGCAAAGTACTCAAATCAACCCACGCTAGCTATATAGAGTCCAAATGCCAATTATTTACTGATGAGTAATTACAGTTAGTGCTGCCTCAACCTCAAAAAGGGGAACATGTTTTCCCACCGAGCTTCCTAGCTAATCCATGGCGAGAATCTCTGCATCTTCGGTGGTCATTCTAGCTTTGTGTTTCGCCACTCGCTTGCTACATGTTCTAAAGATTGTTTGATACGTTACCTCGAGAAAGTCGTGCCCCCGTTCCCTTAGACGTCAGTGAACGAACTTGCGGCCATACAGATATGGCCAAAAGACACAACAGATCGCAGAACGCCTCAAAGCAAGTCAAGTCTCCGAGCGACAAATCTTCTGAAGAAGCGAAACCATCGACACCATCGAAACCATCTGAACAATCTAAAGACATTCAAAAGCCGAGATCACTTCTAGCCACCATTGCAGATATCCGGACGCAGAGAGCTCTCCAGCTAGTCCTGCTGGCTTCATTACATGCAGCCGTCTCACAGCTAAACCTTTCGCCTGTATACGGTGCTGTACCAGCCAGCCTATATCACCGATATGGATTGACCGCCTCGTTCATGCTTGCATTTCTCCTTCGAGGCTATCTTCCTCCCTGGACTGGGCGGGCAATCACGCCTTTCTGCTTCTGGATTCCGGTCATACAATTCAGCCTCTTCACGTTCAGTTCATACATGGGCAGCCCCTTGGGACCTGTCATCACAGAATGCTTGACATGCTTCCCTCTGGTATTGCTGTCGGTACACATAGCGATGCAATATCTTGACGAGGTCAACGCCGAACGGACCACTTCAACGAGCGGTGATGCCTTCCCCTCGATGGGATTATTTGTGCTCTTTACAGTGCTTCAGAGAGCTTGCAAGGGGTTCGTCGCTTCTTTCACGGGCCCAGGATTCCTCAGATCTCGAATCGGCATGCAGCTAATGATAGCCTCCTTATATGGGATGGTTTTGCCCAAAAGTATCATATGGCCTTCGCTTCCTGCAGTCGCTTTTACCATGGTTGCAAACCCTCATTGTTCGTTATCGAGGACTACAGAGGTACTGAACAACACTTTAGCCCTGTACAATTACACATTGCTGGAGCGGAAGGAATCCGTGACAGGATATATTTCCGTGCTGGAGGACAATCAGCGGGGATTTCGTGTGATGCGGTGCGACCACAGCCTTCTCGGAGGTGAATGGAAGATGTCGGCTCAGACCAATTCGAAGAGCAGGGTTGGCGAGCCGATCTATGCTATCTTCACCATGCTTGAAGCTGTCAGACTTGTCGAACGGAGCTCCCCCAGCCGACCAAGGGCTTTGAGTATTGGTCTGGGCATCGGCACTGCCCCATCTGCCATGATAGCTCACGGGATCAACACGACCGTGATCGAGGTCGACCCTGTGGTGCACGAGTTTGCACTCAAGTACTTCGGACTTCCACACAACCATACCTGTGACATCGATGATGCTGTGGCAGCAGTTGCAAACAGAAGCTCTTTTGAGGCCAATTCCTACGATTACATAATTCACGACGTCTTCACAGGAGGTGCTGAACCGGTCGAGTTGTTTACTGAAGAGTTTCTGCTTGGCCTCCGTACTTTGCTGAAACCGGACGGGGTGGTGGCAATCAACTATGCTGGAGACATCTCGATGCCTGCATCTTCCGTTATCTACCGAACCATCACATCAGTCTTTCCGTCGTGCCGAGTCTTTAGAGAAGACGAGGCTCCTGCTGCTGGAAACAAGCCTGATGACTTTACAAACATGGTTTTCTTTTGCCGAAAAAGTGATGTACCAATCACATTCCGAAGACCGGTTGAAGCCGATTTCTTGGGAAGCAATGCTAGGAGGGAGTACATGCTTCCTACACACGAGATATTGCCAAGTTCTTTCGATGTCGGCGTCGACGTCCTGCGGAGCGGTAAGACAAAGGAACTCGAAAGGTGGCAGGCGCAAAGCGCCATTGGTCACTGGAGAGTCATGAGAACAGTACTTCCGGCTGCTGTGTGGAACAATTGGTGATACCAAAGGGCACTAACGTGGTAGACTCTTATGGTACGATCTTTCCCTGCCTCAGCAGAAGTCACTACTCAATGATTATGTCGCGGTGCGGGCCATCGCTGTGCCACCCTCTGGAATTTCACTGCTCTTTGAAGTACCATTCCTTCGTTCAATTGTCCAGTTTCCCTTCTGAAGATGTCTTCCCACGGTGTGTGGCTTTCCGGAACAGGATAGCCTCCATGCGACTCCAGGTCCTTGCGGCGCGTCTTTAACTCGGATTCCGAGACAAGCAGATCGACTCGTCTCTTGTTCAGGTCGACTCTTAACATATCTCCGTCCTGCAAGAGTGCCAGGTTGCCTCCTGCGGCTGCCTCGGGACTGGCGTTCAATATCGAGGGAGACCCTGAAGTGCCACTCTGCCTTCCGTCACCAATGCAAGGCAATGAGTGCACACCTTGTTTCAAAACATGTCCAGGTGCGTGCATGTTGACAATCTAAAGGACACAGATGTCAGCGTCTCGTGCCTCCGCGAAGCCAGTAGTCGCCACGTACCTCTGCTGCGCCCGGGTACCCGACAGGCCCAGCACCTCTCATTACCAGAATTGTTCTTGTGTCGATGGGAGTCTTGGGGTCATTGATACGTCTAACATAATCTTCTCTCCCATCAAACACAGCAACCTTACATTCAAAAGCATTTGGATCATTTGGATCTTCCAGGAAACCCTTGCGAAACTCGTCCGATATCACTGAGGTCTTCATTATCGCCGAGTCAAAGAGGTTGCCAGTCATGTGCAGGAAGCCTGCCTCTTTCTTCAGCGGCTCTGAATATGCTTTGATTGTCCGACGATCCCATGATTCTTTCCCCTTGACATTTTCTTTCACCGTCCTACCATTACACGTGATAGCCTGTTCATGAAGCTTACCCTGGACCAGCAACTCAGCCATGACGGCCGGAAGACCACCAGCTTTGTAGTATTCTTCACAGAGCATTTCGCCCGCTGGCTGTACGTTCACTAGGAGAGGAACATCGAATCCGATCCGGTCCCAGTCGTTCAGATCCAGGGGCACGCCAATATGCTTGGCGACCGCGTTCAAGTGAATGGGGGCATTCGTGCTCCCTCCAATGGCCGAGTTGACGACAATGGCGTTTTCGAACGCCTCCCTTGTCAGGATATCGCTAGGCTTGCGATCCGCGTGTACCATTTCCACGATCTGTCTGCCAGTCTTGTATGCACATTGGCTTCTTTCCCGATAAGGAGCTGGTATTGCGGAAGAGCCGGGCAGCGCCATGCCGAGGGCTTCAGCAAGAGCATTCATCGTACTGGCAGTGCCCATTGTGTTACAATGGCCGACAGAAGGAGTCCTGCTCAAAGTCAGCCGTGGCAAACAAGAAAGACACGAGTGAAGCTCCGATTACCCTGCAGCGATCATTTCCACGAGTCTATCGTCGTCAATCTCGCCGGCTGCATGCATGTCTCTGGCTTTCCACAAGATCGTTCCAGATCCGATCCGGTCATTCGAACCGTGAAGACGGCCATTCAGCATAGGTCCGACGTTCAGACAGATGGCTGGGATATTCTAATTCGAGATCAATAAGAAGTCCTATGGACGGTAGGCGAGCAGACTCACAATAGTGGCGGCCGCCATCAGAAACGCAGGCGTCGTCTTATCACAGCCTGTGAGCAGAACCACACCATCAAGAGGATATGCGTGAAGCAGCTCCACCAGCCCAAGATACGCGAGGTTTCTGTCCAAGGTTGCCGTAGGTCTTCGTGAACTCTCCTGGATCGGATGTGTCGGGAATTCGAACGCTATGCCTCCAGTAGACCGAATACCTTCGCGGACGCGCTTCGCCAGTTCCAGGTGGTGGCGATTGCAAGGAGCCAGGTCGGATCCAGACTGGGCGATTCCAATAATTGGTTTGCCCGACATGAGTTCCTCCTGAGTCAGGCCGTAGTTGAGATATCGATCGGCATAAAGAGCCGACATCTCAGGATTCTCTGCATCGTCGACGTTGAACCAATTTGCCGAACGGAACTTCGACGGCGCTTTGACGGCTTCGGCAAGTCCTACCTGGGAAAGCTTCTGTTCGAGTTCCAGCGTCCGTTGGCGCAAGGACTCCAGCTCAACTTTGTAGTCTTCGATGTCGCCGACATGGCCATCGCTAGCACATGTGTTGTTGCAAGCGGAAGACTCGTTGTTACAGGCCATGGTGATGGTATTCGCGCCGTATCGTCAGTTTCTGTCCTGAGGATAATTGGGCTCTACCTACAGTCCACTTTCTCTCCAACGACCTGACGCCCTTTGATGCGATATATAATGGCAATGACGGAGACCCCGTTGGACATTGTCCAGGTGACACGGGCACCAGTCGGCATAAGTCCGAGGTGGAACATTACCTGGATGTGAGCCTAGTGAGCCTTTGAGCCCAGGGAGGCCCAGATAGCCAACGAGAAAGCGCTGATTGCAACTGTGCGGAATTCAAAGCGTCGGCCTCGGTTGATGATCGCCTTGCCGCCAAAGAGGGGCATCATGGGGAGATACTCTCGTACTTATGGAGGAAGAGGGACAGGGACTTCGGCTTTCTTTCCACCAGACAAATTGTTTACATTTCTCCAAACGTCGTTTCATACCCTACACGCTCCTACGGAACAAGCCCGAAGCTCGAACAGTTCGCTTTCCTGCAAGCCATCTATATGAGCTAAAGCTCCTGAGAGATCGCCCAACATCAGGGTGCCAGATCTCCCGTCAAGACAGTTGGGAGCAACGACATCGGCCGACAAAGGCTGAACGTCGCCCTACCAGGGCTTGAATATGTCACTGCCACAGACTAGGTGCATAGAACCGGCGCTTCACCCTCAATCGGCGACGTTGCGATCATCCTCTGAGGAGAGTTCCCCCTTGCGAGTTCGGCTACCGTAACAGATGACACGAAGCGCCTGAATCGACTCATAGCAGGACTGCAAGTGGATGTGATTCGTAAGCCCCGGCTTGGATTATACACAGGAAGAATCCAGCTCTGTTGAGCCTTGGAATTCCCGCGAGAATCTCCTTTTCTTTTAGTTCCTGCTTCATCTCTGTCGGGAAGAAGATGACGGCGGATTGGAGGGAGTGCTGGGCATCTCAGAGCGGTCTCGAAGCGAGTCTAGACTTGTCAACCACTCTTACCGCCAAGGTGCTTGGCCTTCTCCTTGAAGAGTCTTGGAAGGAGCTTCTCATATGTCCAAGAGGAAACCCCTTCCACCCTTCCCAACGGTCGCCCGGCGCGCTAACCACGGTCCTGGGGGTTTACTGGCCAAGAGATCAGGCTTAAACACGCGCTACACTCGGTATGGTATCAGCGGAGCGGTCCATGGCTCTTGGCCGTCAGATGTTGCTTGGCGCCAGGCCTGCCTGCCTACGCTGTATGGCCTTTCCAAGCACCCAAGGTCTTCTGCTAGTCTTCTGCTATGCTTGCGAGGCTTGGTCATCTTACCTGCTTCTATTCACATTTCTTGTCCGCAGTGGCGAAGCTTGTCACCTACTGCGCTTCGGTCGTGGAGACGACGCTCCTCGCGACTCCGGTTTCCTTGGAGAGCTGAAAGAAAAGTCAGCGTCGTGATCACCTTAATCGTATGTGTGCACTATCTTTACTGACATACTGCGATCCTGCCCCGGCGAGGCTTTGCTCCGCTGAACGCGACATGTGCCCCGTTCCATTCTTGGGCGTTTCATGGCTGTGATACAGCACTATGGGAACGGCGAGGAGGCGACGCCCCTACTGGCTTCCGGAAACCAATGGTTTCATTCAGAGGGCATGGTGCTGCTTCATCCCTATAAGACTACCACGGAGCCCTCAACTACGAGGACCATCAGACCACCTCATTCACTCAGTATCATCTCCTTGCTTGTCAATCGCTGTTGCATTGCTATTGTCGTTCCAAGCACTCATTTGTTACTACTATCTTCGTTCGTTCCGCCAGCCGCTATTCCACATTTGACCTTTTATTGATTGTTGGCCATGTTGACTTCAATTTTATTCCTTTCTGCTATCATCTCAACCGCTTGGGGCTGTCCGAAGCATGATAACTATCAATCGCACCCTCATCTGGGTCGAAGGCAGGTCCGCATCGACGTCGGAAGGGAGCCCAAGGACTGGAATTATGATGTCTCTGCTGACTGGGCGACAATAAAACCTGGTAAGTCTCCGTTCCCTTTCGATAGGCTCCGTTGCTCATCCTTCTGCAGAATACCATCTCTGCCAATCTGGAACTCACCAGTCCCCCATCAACATCGCGGTGAAGGAACTGGCACAACACCACCGGCCCAACTTCGAGGGCTACAAGAGCGTATCCTTGCCGGGAAACTTCTTCAACTCGCAGTTCGCACCGGCCTTCACATTCCACCACCCGGAACACGATCTGAACAGCTTGCCCCATTTCACGTTCGATGACGAAGAAGTCTTCTTGATAGGCTGGCACATCCACGCACCCTCGGAACATTTGATCGATGGCCGCCGAAGCCGGGCCGAGATTCACATGGTCCACGTCACCGAGGAAGACGAGGAAGCTGCAGTCATTGGCATCCGCGTCGGAGTCGCACCTCCTGGAACTCCAACGGAGTCGGCCTTTATCAAGCAGCTCGGTCCTCTGATCCACTACAACGACACGTCTCAGATCGAAGGCCTTCAGGTCAATGTTCGTCTTGCTATCGAAGAAGTCGGCGGACTCGAAGAGTTTTGGACCTACAAGGGTAGCTTGACTACACCTCCCTGCAGTGAAGGTCTCAGGTGGTTCGTCCCCAAACAAGAATTGCTGGTTAGTGAAGCACAAATGGTGGAGATTCTCGCTGCTAGCAGATTCTCTCACCGTGTCACACAGGAGGTTTGGCTGCACGATATCAACCTTTGAGCATTGCGGATTGCGTCGGCGAGCGTTCTCTCCAAGAATCTTTTAGGCTGTGTGGAAATCCTTTGGTGACCACAGGGCTGGACAGGAGTACCGGCGTTCGAAGACTTGTTATACGTGTTGTACATGAGATGTCCATGATAGATTTCTACGAAAGCATCTAGAAGCGGCCCCGGACCTTTGAGCCCGCGCTGGAATTCAGATTCAACGAGACATTTTGGACGGATCTTGTGCTTTCGTCTGCTTTCGCCGCCGTCTTGCCTGCTTGGATTCTCAGGTACTCGTTGTCCAATGATCAAAGCCTCGTCTCGTACTTGTTCGGGACCCGGGTGTCCAGCATGCCATGACAGCCTACCGTCCCGAAATCTGACAGTAGTTTGTTTCAAACGCAGCTGTACTCGGCACGGTGCAGCTCCGAAATGTGAGGCTTTTAGTCAGCGATCCAGGCATGCCAGGCCACCCACGTCATGTATCGACAAGTGTAGATCCCTATGTACTGTATGTATATCCTCCAGCAGATTCAGTACACCTCAACCACTACCCACGACAGACCACGGCGATGAAAGTCCTCAGCCAGGCCGTTGCAAGGGTACGTCTTCGTTCTTTGCCTTCACCTTCACCTGCACCTTCCGTCATCCGAGCAGCTGTCCATCAACTAAACACCCGCCCCAAGGTGCTGCAAGTTCAATCCGCCCTCCAGGGCTTCGCGACGACATTCTTGTTCAGCACCAACACCACGAGCATGTCGCGCAGTACTAGTGCTACATCGACGTCTACAGCGCCTTCTCTCTCACACGCCATGCAAGCGGACATCAACCGCACGCTTTCGTTCTGGTTCGACGGCCCTCCACAGAACTGGTTCGCCCCGGCGAACCCGGAGCAACACGACGCGCTCATCCGCGACACGTTCGGCACACTGATCACGCGGGCACGCAACGACGAACTCGACACCTGGTCTTCGTCTTCCGAGGGCGGGGGTGCCCGAGGCAGTCTCGCGCTCCTCCTCCTCCTCGACCAATATCCGCGCAACGTGTACCGGGGCAGCCACGAGGCGCACGCCTCCGACGCCAAAGCCGCCGCTCTCGCGACGACATGTATCGCACGCGAGTTCGACCGCCAGGTCGGCGACCTCGAGGCCCTGTTCTTCTACCTGCCGTTGATGCACGAAGAGCGGCTCGTCAGCCAGATCGCGTGTGTCGCGCTGATCGAGACGCTGCTGGCACGGTGTCAGCCGGACAGTCAAGCCCGACAGTTCGTGCAGCGCAGTGTCGGTTTTGCAAAATCCCACCGCGATGTCATCGCCCGCTTCGGCCGCTTTCCGAGCCGGAATGAGATCCTCGGACGCCCCAGTACCGACGACGAAGTCAGGTTTCTGCAGGAGCACCCTAGTGGGTACTTTTGACGGGCCCTGCTTGTCCCAAGGCACAAGCACAACGTTGCTCTGCGTGAAGGGCAGGTGGCAGTGAGCACGAGGATGTGCGGACGAGGTTTGTGATACAGTGCTTGGGTTTACTTTAGCCAGCATCAGTCCTCGATCTGTTCATGCAGCAGTGCCTTTGCACTTCCTTCGAGGGAAGGTCGGTCCCGAGTATCTCCTCCAGGATTGAGAGATCGTGAAAAGGCTAGGTCTCCCATGGTGGCTGGGCTGATCACTACTACTGTGCTGCGTTTAGTTTCCACCGTCGCACCTCATACTGAGTATGTCTGATCTGCTCCTTCTGGCCTGAATGGCCGTGTCCGCTGGATTTTATGTGCTTCGGCTCGTTATCTAGAGAGCTCGAGATACATCAAAACGAGTGGGGAGATGGCGCCGGTCCAAGTTGTTGTTCTGCTACACCATTTCTCTGCATTGTCCTCTGCAAGGAAATTGGTGGTCTGCAGATGTGTGCACTGTACTTGTAACTAGACAAATAATGAGTCAGTCAAGAAGATTGTGCATAGATGGTGCTTGTTCATTATGTAGGTCAATGTGTGTTACTCTATGCCTCACATATACAACGAATAACGAATAACCGGGGAGCTGTGAATTCAGGACGCCATAGCATGCAATCTGTTGATCTGTTCTCTGCTCATTCACTCCCTGAATATCGTACTCCTCTGGAGCGGCAGTCATGATATGATGCGGCCTGGCCGCACAAACGCCAGAATCAATACACGGACAGCCTCCCAAGACGACGACTCGATGATCTGCACATAAGTACAGTGACTGGCCAGATCTCGTGCAAGTCTTAATCAGGAATACCAATTTTCTCCTTCGGCAATATAGCAAACACAGTCCCAAGTGTCGCCAGAATGATGCATACTATGACCAAGAACCATCCTAGAATCCTCTCAAATATGTCAATGGCCGACTCTTCAGCGCTGAAGATCTTCAAGTAGAAGCTGACCGGTAAGATGATGCAGATCGTAAAACACAACGCGGAACCCATCAGAGCCATGATGCTGTCGAAATCAGGGAAGCCGATGGCAATGCCTAGCTGTATGACATTGACTAGAAGTCCGATAGAGCCTCGAGCGGCACGATGTTTGAGGCTCTTCTCGCTCTGCATTCGCGCTTTGGCATCCATCTGGCGTAAGTCAATGTAAAACTTTTTGTTGAGGGTGTCCATCATCGGGCGATTGGAGAGCGGGATTTTGGTGATGGGAATGATGGCGATGAGTATAACGACAATGGCTGACAGCGCCTCAGGATAGGATGTCGAACGCAGGATATTTGATGTGACTTCGTCTCGAACTTGGTCGCCAAACATCAGATAACCGAGTACGGCCATTGTCAAATCGAGCCCATACGTGAAAATATAGGTGTATCTTAAAGCGCGGCCATACTTTTGTGGGTGGCGCATGTCCTTGTAGACAGCTGGAAAAACACTGTGGCCGCCCCACGGTGCCATGAACAGACCCAGACTGAGTGGTACCGTTCGCCAATTCTCA
Source organism: Exophiala xenobiotica (assembly GCF_000835505.1). Taxonomy (NCBI): domain Eukaryota; kingdom Fungi; phylum Ascomycota; class Eurotiomycetes; order Chaetothyriales; family Herpotrichiellaceae; genus Exophiala; species Exophiala xenobiotica. Next base: position 3,006,783 of record NW_013562492.1, read on the forward strand.
GGAAAGGCATGTGTTTTGGCAACTTCGCGCAAGGACCCCGGGGCATTGGGCTTGATCAGGCCATCGGCGAAGACAATGGTGATAATACCAAAGCAGCAGAAGATGCCAATGACACTAGTGAAGCTCAACGTCTTGAAAGGGACGAAGTTGAGTGGTATCAGTCCCAATGCGAGGATCGCCTTCCACTCACTCACTCCAATAGTTGGAATGAGCGAATTCATGCTGTCGCCAAACAAGATCACGAGAGCGACGTTCGCCGCCGTTAATTCCAGGATAAACAGAGCTTCGACGAAATTTCTGCCCCACGACCCGAGGGCAAGAAACGCAATGTCGCCATATGTTATTGATGCCGAGTTTGTGTCCAGGCATTTTGCGAGCAATTTGGCCGTGTAGCACGTGGAAAGCGCAGCGAGAGTGAGAAAAGTCAATCCCAGGACCCAGCCAGAATACCTAACACCAAGAGGAAGCGCTAGGATACCCACACCGATCAAGACGTTGGTCGAGTTGAATATCGTCATTGGTACGGTGGACTCGCCAGCATATCGCTCAATCACTTCACCAGTGGGGAGAACTTCTCGTTCCAATGTTCGGTGAGGCTCATCCTTGAATTCTTCAGGATGACTCAAGGCTCTTTTGCTTGCTTCCTCGTGTTCCTGAATGAGAATCGAAGCTCGTTGCCGAGCAGTAGCCGTCAGTCGGGACGATATACTTCCATAACTTGTACCTAGCACGCTCGGTAGTGCCAACGTATCCGCAGCAAGCGAGCCAGAGGTGGACTTCAAGGACTGCTGGCTTTGCATCGGTAGTAATCTTGATTCTTCTGTTGGAGTCTCAGCGCCCTCCTGAACAGCAGCATCGTTGCCATCCGAGAGGTGGTAATCCTGAAGCTGCTGTCTCAAAAGCGACCTGTTTGGTGCGGTGCTGCTCTGCTCCGGAGAACCAGCTTCTTCGTGCTCACCCTCTCCGAAGGTGATCGAGTTTCTCCGAACAGGTGTTATCTCTCGAAACCCAGCAGCTCTCTGGAATGATTTTGCAAAGTTGTCAATGCTGTTGGGCCCACCCAACTGTCTTAAGCTATCAAATCTCTTTCCCAGTGACGACTTCCTTCTCAACTGCGGTTCATCATGAGATCCTCTCAGGGAATCATGCCGAGGTGGGGTCGTAGGCAGGAAGGTGTTCTGCTGTTCATTCTCCGGTAGAGATTCGAGCGAATCGAAGGAGGAGGCCCTGCCACGTTCGTAGGCAGCCCAGGTCGAGGGAACCTGTTTGCTGCGCTGGCTCATCTTGTGCCAGGCTCCGTCCTATCACCGATTCCAGACTTGATATAACTCCAGCCGTGGCTCGCGTGTATGGCAGAGATCCTAGCTTTGCTGATGTTGTTAGGTGACCTTGTTATCCAGCAGTAAGCTGCTTCGTGAAACACGGCAGCTCCCCTTCTATGAAGCCGCTTTTGACTGGACCTCAACGCAAGCCTGCACGTTCAACGACTGCCCGGCGGGGCGACAGCTCCTGGATAATACTTCGAGATCACGAACGCTGCAGACAGTAGGAAGGGGATGCTCAATACATGTTTCGTAAGCTGCAGATCCTCAACAATTACCAGTGAAAGCAAACAACCGCCAGAATCATGCGACGAAGAAAATTCGAGAAGAGAAGATCAAGATTGGCAGAGTCTGTAACAGCGTCACTGTTCAGGGCCGTCGACAAGGGCATTAACCGACGATATCCATGGCATGCAAGCCGTCAGAGGGTGCAAAGGAACGCGATAGGCTCTGTTTGTTGACGCTTGGTGAACTCCACCGTCACCTCCACAGTGCCTAAAGATTGCGCAGAGATAGTGGCGGTACGTTGATGATAAGCCCCCAAAGATTTCTACACTGTACAAGTAATAGGTCACTGGTTGACTGATGGCGGGCAGTTCTTCGCACGTGACCGTCACCAAGTTGTGTCTGGAATTTTCGAGTCCATGGCTCAGCCGGTCTGGAAAAGAGTGTGATGCCGCCCTACGCTCCACCCAGCTATAGTCATGGCTTATCTACCTAAAGATAGTATGACGTAGCCTTCCAGCTATCAGATGGTATTTCTATTAAAGCTTTAACTAAGCGTTTATTTCACGACCCTTAATATTAAGAGAGTCTTACTGCGAGACATCCTCCCTGATACATTCCTCGTCAATGGCGATGTACTCGAACGTAGGCATATGCTACTTTGCTCAGGATCGATACAGGATCCCACTAAATTCCTGGAGAGCCTGTTGCACGCAACCAATCTCGCCTTGACGGACACGTACTACATTTGCGTGGCGATGGCCAGTTTGCTGGTCATCGTCGCGGTGTCTGTGGGGTGGAATTCAATCAAGGGGATGAAGCAGGGCGCGGTGGCTGCGTGAGCATGGCTTTGCGGCCACTGTGTTTCAATTTTGCTCTGCAGAACCAGCAACCTGCTCCGTGACTACGAAGAGCATCGCCATGTGGTGTACTTATAGCTCCTCTCTTGCCAGTTGGAAATAAAGTGGCTGCCTATGACGAATTTCTTGGAGCATTCATATCATGTATAATTGTGATACCATTGGGAATAGAGAAACGTGTTTCAACGAGATGGGACGCAATGTTGGCCCTGGGGAGATAGTGACTTGCACATAGCATAGCCAGGAGAATCCAACTCCGACCCGCGCTGTCCAGATTGTCTTCCGGTGTTCGAGTAGGACGCGGCATTGGTTACGGAGAAATGTCAGAAAGCAGGAGATTGATTCAATCGCTGATCGGCAAGTCTGGTTAACCTCAGATCCATCTTCGAATAAGAGCCAAGTGGATAGATTATAGCGATGTGGGAAATGAGCCTCGAAAACCAAGCATGTTATATGCCATGGAAAATGTGTATCAAGGAAGAGAGTCCGATGTAAAACAAGGCAGTGTGTGAGCTCAAAATCAGTATACCAACTCGCCTGGTCGCTTTGGAAGGACCGCTTCAGTTGACTGAGTACCGCAAGAAATGTAGACCAACTTCGGATCTTGTGCCGGTGCTCGGCTCAAATGTACATACGAGGGTATATCGTCCAGTCTCATACGAGTAGAACAGGATCTGGTTGCGACGATGGGGACCCGATTCATGACCTATTACGTCTATGGCTGCGGAAGCGAAGCATTCGTGTTAAGCCGATCGAAGATTAGCGAGGGAAATTTAATACCCGGTGGATCATATTTATGTAAATAGTGTAACCAGCGAGGCTGCGATATCCCGTGTTGTAGGCCCAAGCTGACTTCACTGGCTCGGTCGGACCCGACGACATATATCAGCCTGGCCGTGCCTGGCGAACGGTTCTGCCTCTTTGGAACGTGCAGGGCAGGTTTCAGTCATAACCAACTCCGCTCTAACCCACCACAGTTCGGATAGCTGTCAATACTAACGCTTTCTGTACCATGCGAATGCTGAATGCCGATCGTTGACTTCCCAAGCTGGCTTTCCAAGTTGGCTTCCCAGGTTAGCTGTTCCCACTGTGACAAGAGTAACATCATTCTGGTAAACATGTGATTGAAACCGGGTAAGGTGAGTGGTTTCACTCGCTCAAAAGTGGCTCCCCTACAGCACGCCATGGCCTCATCTAGTCCTCTGCAAGTCCGAGGGCGAGGTCCATATATCTTCAGCATCCCTGGGAGACGGAATCCCCAGCTCTGTCGACCGGGGTAAGTCCGTGCCACGACATGATGGCGTTTCAAATGGCAGCGCAGATGAAGCTCATCATCACTATCATTTCAGCCTTGTCAGCGTGTATTCAAGCTTCACCGGTATCTTCCTCTTCTGGTTGGACTAGCTGGGGCTCGGATGAGACATCTAGTGCGAAGAAGTCGGCCGATTTCGTTATTATCGGAGGCAAGGCGTCCCCTTCCCACAGTCTAACAGGCTCTGATGTGTCCGAAACCAGGCGGTACTGCCGGCTTGACCGTCGCAGCGAGACTGATACAGGCGAATTTCACTGTGCTCGTTCTTGAGGCTGGAGGCTCACCGGATAGCTATGGGTTACCATACGATTCTCCTGCTCTAACAGGAGAGTTGGTCAGTAAGTATTATGGGACTCTGCTATTTTTGATCTGGCTAACTGACTCACCTAGGCACACCACTTGACTGGAATTTCTCTTCGCTCGCAATACCTGGTTTGAACGGCCGCGTCCTCAAGCAGCATCGTGGCAGGACCCTCGGAGGGACGAGCTCGATCAACGGTTTGACGTACGGACGAGGCAGCCGTTCTATAAGTAAATGCCTAAGCATTTCAGTTGTCGGTTGTGTTGCACTAACCACCACATTTCAAAGTTCTACGAGGCCGCCAGTGATTTGAACATCCAGCTACTAGTCTTCAAGCGACTCAGGACGTTGATCTCTCAGCCTTCTTTCGCGTAAGTGGCCAGTGAAACTTCTCTCAGCAGACGGAGAGCGTCCCGAGCGTCCCACTCACCGTGAATTCTAGGAAATACACCGTTGGTCCTGCCAATGGAGAAATCGTCCCGGGACCCAAGGTCCAGAGCGACGAAGACATTATCAACTTCATTCGTGAAACGACCGTCTCGACCGATCACCAGTCCGGGACCGCTGCAATGCGCCCGCTCGGCGACCAGGGTGTCGTGAGCCCGACGCTCGAGGTCTACGGAGTTCAAGGACTCCGCGTGGTCGACGCTTCCATCATGCCGGTCTTTGTCGACCAACACCCGACCGCTGCCATCTGCATGATTGCCGAGAAAGCAGCGCAATGATCAGCGACAAGTATGGGCACCAAATACAACTATAATAAAGGGCTTCGAGCTCATTGACGAGTCGGCGGTGCAGTAAAAGCAGGCACACTTGACAGGAAGCATATCTGGCACGGTTGATAACAAAGTTACTGGCCATTCTGAGCGAGCACATGAGGGCTACTTACTGTACGGGTAAACATATCACTGAATACGAACTGTAATTTAATGCGCGATCATCCAACGGGGCATAGGTGTTTGAGTTTCATGACCCAAAGACGCTCAGTCACCCTGAGAGGGCGCAAGGGCGGCATCCAAAGGGACGCGTGAGCACGTGCAGTTGGAGGCAGCAAGGCACGTGAGTGGGGAGCAGTTTTCACACTTGTTCTACCGCCAGCGCAAAACCGCACCCGAGCGGATTCTTGTCTAAGTTACTTGCCTCCCAACGTCACTTCAACTCTCACACTGAGTCACACTCAACTTCTGTTCTCCTCGCCCTCCCCTCTACCTCTGCACCGTCCTCTGTAGATCCGAGAAATTTTTGTTGAAAAGCAGGCCGCATCCGCTCGGCCGTCTTTGAGCAAAAATGAGCGCTCCGCAACAAAACGAAGCGGAAAAGAACATTGAAATATGGAAGGTCAAAAAACTCATCAAACGTCTCGAGGCGGCTCGAGGCAACGGCACATCCATGATCTCCCTCATCATCCCACCCAAGGACCAAGTCTCTCGTGCGGCGAAGATGTTGGCTGAAGAATTCGGTACCGCCTCCAACATCAAGTCTCGAGTCAACCGTCTTTCTGTCCTGTCAGCCATTACCTCCACCCAGCAGCGCCTGAAGCTGTACAACAAAGTGCCACCGAATGGCCTGGTCGTCTACTGCGGTGAAATCATCACGTCCGAAGGAAAGGAGAGAAAGATCAATATTGACTTCGAACCTTTCAAGCCTATCAACACCTCCTTGTACTTGTGCGACAACAAGTTCCACACCGAAGCCCTCAGCGAACTCCTCGAGTCCGACCAGAAGTTTGGTTTCATCATCATGGACGGTAACGGAGCATTGTTTGGAACACTAAGTGGTAACACAAGAGAAGTCCTCCAGAAATTCTCGGTTGACTTGCCAAAGAAGCATGGTCGTGGTGGTCAGTCTGCTCTTCGTTTCGCCCGTCTGAGAGAAGAGAAGCGTCACAACTACGTTCGCAAAGTCGCCGAACTAGCAGTCCAAAATTTCATCACCAACGACAAGGTCAATGTTGCTGGGCTGGTGTTGGCTGGTTCCGCCGACTTCAAGAACGACCTGAACCAGTCTGACATGTTCGATGGCCGTCTTCAGGCCAAAGTTATCAAGGTCGTTGATGTCTCCTATGGTGGCGAAAACGGATTCAATCAGGCCATTGATCTTTCTTCCGAAACGTTGAGTAACGTCAAATTTATTCAGGAGAAAAAGCTCATTGGCAAATATTTTGAGGAAATCAGCCAAGACAGCGGTCGTGTTTGCTACGGCGTCGAAGATACCTTGAAGGCTCTAGAGCTTGGTGCTTGCGAAACCTTGATCGTCTACGAGAACTTGGATATCACCCGCTGGGTCTTGAAGGCTTCGGATGGTTCTGAGCGGGTCTTGCACACCACAAAGGCTCAAGAAGCGAACCGTGAGCAATTCATGGACAAAGAAACTGGCCAAGAAATGGAGGTTATAGACCAGACCTCTTTCCTCGAATGGCTTGCGGAAAAGTACAAGGATTTTGGAGCCACCTTGGAGTTTGTTTCCGATCGGTCCAGCGAAGGCAACCAGTTCGTGAAAGGCTTTGGTGGTATCGGCGCAATCTTGCGCTACAAGGTCAACTTCGAGCAGTTGGCTGACGCTGATGACGAAGACGAATTCTATGATGATTGACAATTCATTGACCTCGCAACACAGCGCGAGGAGCGGTCAGCACCCGGTCTTCAAGCACCAGTCCATGACTTGAACTTGACAGCAGCTCCTCGCGCTCAGCGTCCAAGTGACGCACCCACGTCCCAAGTTACGGGAGGGACGAGCTCAACTGTGGCCGACAAACCACAGATCAGGCACATGGAGCAGTCGGGCATCAAGACCGATGTACTCCGAAAAGTTGAGCGAGTCACAGTGCCACCAGCGAGGCAAGACAGAGGTCTAGTTCATGGTAAGGCTGTCTGAACACAGTCAGTGGAGTCTAGCAGGCTAATCCTCATTTCAGGACGCTCCAACCTTCGCAACATGGTCATGGTCTGAGATGACGCCGGCGTTCAGGTTCAGCTTAGGAATACCCCAGCAGACCCAATCAGCAGTCGCAAAGGGGTTGGCTAACAATCTCGGCTGAATCTGATGTAAGTCCGACATTCCGTTGGCGATATGTGCAGAATGTGCATCGGCCGGTGCCGTCAGCAGTGATGCTGATGCGCGACTTGAAAATGGATCGAGAATTGCTCCTATTCAATCCCTGCCAGGGCAACTTCGAGGATCTGCTTGTACTCCTTGTCTCGTCGAGCTGGTCACTCTTTTAGCCTCAAGCTCATATTGTGTTCTTTTCGCAGCCAAGGTTCGAGACAGAGCGTCGCCTCGTGCCTCGCCCTTGTCAACATCTTGCGTTGTTGAGCGGTTCTTAACCAAGAGCAACCCAATAGTGGTTAGATAGTCAATCTTTACTTCCGTCTCTGTCGGCAGCCCGCTTTCACGTCCTTTTTATGTTTCTAATTGGTCCTTAAACCTGCCCAAATACCGTAGTCTCTCAGTGAACTTCTCCAAATGAGTCAACATATTCTTCAGATTGTCCTCTACTTCAGGGCCCGCTTCACCATTTCCCGCCGTATAATTATCTGCCTCTTCACACTCCACAAAAAAGACATACTGCCAATTCCTCTTACGACTTGGTCTTGTGTCTATGCTGGTCAGATTGAACGAGTGCGTCTTGAACACGGCCAGTGCGTCTGCGAGGGCGCCCGGCTTTGTGTGCGGTATGGTGAAAGTTATGAGTGATTTATATTTTGCTTTTCTAATTGTGTCGGTTGATTGTTGTTGTTGTTGTTGAGAGAAGGTGTCCCGCAGGGGGCCTTTCGGCTTTCGCATTCTGTTCCTCACGACGAAGAAACGCGTCGTATTATTTCCCGGCTCGTCCTCGATGTTCTCGGCCAGACAGACGAGATTGTGTTTCTCGCCGGCGAGTTTCGACCCGATGGCCGCAGTGAGGCCCTTGGTCGGCTCGCGAGCGACGAGCTGCGCGGCCGCAGACGTGCTGCCGACGTCGATCCGCTCGACGTGGGTAGGCGGGAAGTGCGTGGATAGAAAGCGCGTGCATTGGCCCCAGACTTGAGGATGTGTGTAGAGTGTGCGAATGGAGGATTTGGAGCTGGCGAGAGTGACGGCCGCCGCCGCCGCCGCCGAAGTGGTCAACGTCGGGGAGGCTGGGGAGGCTGGGGAGGCTGGGGAGATGAATAGGCAGTGATGGACGGGTAGGTAGTATTCGGCGCAAACTTCAATGTCGGGATACAGGGCGTCAGAGTCGAGGCCGCATTGGGCGAGGAGGTCGAGGACTTGGACGACGGAGCCGTTGGTGCTGTTTTCAATAGGGATGACGGCGTAGTCGTAGGATGTCTGTGTCTGGTCGGCGTTGGGGCCAGAATTAGGAGAGCACTGTATGACGGAGAATATGGATGAGAAAGAGGGAAGAGGGTGCAGTGTGGCAGAACTGCTGCTGGATGGTGTGAAGACTTCAATGGCGGCTTGGTGTGAGAAGGATGCCTCTGGGCCGAGGTAGGCTATGTTCAGGGCAGTGGGAGGATCTTCTTCATAGGACATTTTTGGTTATGAACGAGGCTTTGAAGACAATTAGGCCTGATATGAGCTTTTGAATCTTGGGATGAGTGTGCCTATACCCATGGTAAGCAATACTCGTACAATGCTTCAAGGCACGAAATATTTCTCGAGACACAAATTTCTCCAAGTCCCAACTGCGTCTGTGGTCTGCGTGTTGCTGAGTTTCTCCGCATTATGTCAGCCCAGATCTGATCTTTCCATACCTGATCTTGGTACGAGTAGCGCTGGCGTCAACCTTATCTTCAGTGACCTGTGACCACAGCCTTGCACGGCCGACCTCAAGTTTCGAGGGATCTTTCTACAATTCAATAACTTGAGGACTTGTAGGTTGGCCGCACAAGCTTTGCCTGTGGATACCCTATCTGGCGCATCAAAGGACAGTGGCTCTGCTGTTCACTATCAGCTCGTGGCCATGGCTTCCTTTTGCTGTCCCCACGAATTCTTCTGCGCTTCAGGGGTCGTGCTAAGAGCTGAGTGTTAGCTTGTAAGTAAGTACTGACACGAGTATAATATTGGAGGGCTTGTGGGACGCTTCTCCGTTCATTCAATGCCATCCTCCAAGGCATTATTGCATACTTTGCAGCGGACGAACGTACCATGGCGCTGGGTCAGGCATCAGTCACAAGCCCACAGGTCCTCAGGCTTTTCCTCCTCCTTAAGAAAGCCTCGTCTTCCTCTCTCTCTGTCTCATCCTTACCTTCTTCCACGACACCCTTGTTCTCCCGGTCACGGCCATCAAAAATGCCACTCCCCTCTCTCCGCCTGCTCATGGGCTTCACTCCTCGCGACCTGTTCCCATACCTCGACGGCTATGTCGAGCGCGAACCCTGCAGTGAAATCCTTGTTGAGCAGCACCTCCTCATCATGAGGCCTCACGAGCACTGTTGCGACTCTCGCCTGCACTACAAAGTCTTCAACCACATCTACCCGTACGACGGGACCAAGACCTTCAGCAACCTGCCCGAAGAGGAGCTCCAACCCCCACATCGTCTCTCCTATGAACTCATGCACCACATCCAGACATACTTGCGCAAACACAGGCCGTGGTTCAAGAAGCCATGGACCGTCAAGGGGGCAATGAGAATCGACAAGCAGAGCTCGGCCTTTTTCTTGCCTCAAGTATCGACCGATTACACGCGATACATGGTCCTGCTTGAGCGCCGGAAGCCTTGTGAATGTCACAGATCGTGGAAGCCGCGACATAAAGTGAACGTGGTGCCGAGTAAGAGGTGTCAAGAGCGACTGGAGAAGGAGTTGGAAAAGGAAAAGGCGAAAAAGATCAAAGAAGGAACGAGAAGATCAAGTTCCGCTCCGCCCACGTACACGTCTAGCGCTTATAGCGTTTACCCCGGTGCCTTAGTCTATCCAGCTGGATGTTTTGTTGGTGGAAATGCTTGTGCCAGTACATGTTGTTGAAGGTGCGAGATAGGAAGACGGGATATTGATATGAGCGCTGCATGCGGATTCTGACATCTGGTCAAGGGTATCATATTAAAAGAGAATATTTCTGTCGCAATCGACCATAGGATTGTGGAGAGCAGGACTTCCCGTTGGCTCAGTCGTACTTAAGCACATGCCGGCCAGTTAGTAGCTTGGTTCGTGAGAACAAGATTTGAATCCTGGCTGTTGATTGTTTTTGCTTTTTGCTTTTTGCTGTTCAAAGGTCTAGGCGTTTACTAGATAGTCCTTGAGCTTGCTGGCTTCGGGAGCCTGGCGTCTAGGACTGGAGCCGTAAGCGACCTATTGGATTCTGTCGAAGAACATTGGGGGGCGCCGATTTGGTTTTTTTCGGGGCAAGTCACTTGCTTGCAAATGGGATGCTTATCACTATCAAAGACGCGAGGCATAACATGCAGATTATATTGAACGATAGTGAACTTCTTCGCAGCATGTTCCTTAATTCGACAGATGGGCGAGTGCCCTCAACGCCGGTGACGTATGTACTGTTATCCAACGCACAGTTGTGGACTTCAATTCCATACAGTCCAGTAACAAGCCAACCTTGACTCTACCGTATGTTCTCACTCTTCTTCCGCAGAAACACTCGCCGAATCCCACTCATATCACTCAGGCTCATTCGGCTCTTGGACCGGCCCGTAAGACTTAGCCGTCGATCTTTCACATCACTGGCAGCGGACGCGTTACTCGGACTGGGAGACACTGTCGTCGGACTCGAATTTGGACTTAAGCTCATATACGAAGACGCGCGGCGGCTCGTCGGCGTGCTTGAGGTGACCGTGGTCGTTGTTGTAGTGGTGGTTGGTCCTTGGAGCACTGTCGGGTTTCCGCCACTGACAGCTCTAGCTTTCCCAACCATGTTCTCGACCCAAGCGTCGTTGTTGGGTGTTGATGTTGTCCCGTATGTTACGGCCCGACGTGGGTATGTCTTTGGCCCCGCTCCGCCGAGAGGAGTATAGTTTGTAGTGGCTGTTGGAGGAGTAACTGTCGTAGTTGTCGTGACACCAGGGGCAGAAATGGTGGTAATCCTAGGATTTGGAGGAGTTCCTGTGCCATTAAGAGTTGGTGTTGCTCGTCCCTCTAGGTCCACGACACCAGTGACAGCACCGACATCCGGTTTGGCAGAGGTCGTAATGGTAGGTGATTTTGTGGTATATGATGCTGGGATGGGTGGTACTGGTGGAGGGGTCCAGGGCTCTTTGTTCTTCAAAGTCTTCCTTTCTGGTTCAGGGGATAGGACCCTCGTTGATGGCCGGAGTTTGGAGTTCACCAGGTCAGGCGAGGAATTTATCTCGAAGCTCACTTGATTGGCGGTTGGCGATCTCGATTTCCGTCGGGTTTGACCTGCGGTTGGCCCGGTAGCGCCGTGCAACGCAGTCAAGTCTTTCGAATTCTTTGTAGGAAAGCTGGCTACCTCCAGGCGACCATCGCCTGTTGCTCGGCTACCATGGTGTAGGCTGTATTCTCTCAGATATTCTCCTAGATCTGCCCATCCGCCGCCCACGCGGACCATGACACGCTGACTGTCCCCAACCGTTCGGACGAACAGCTTGACTGGAGGCGCATCACGAGCTTGGCCTGTCCGAGTCAGATGATAGACTCGGACACCAGAATCTTCACTTTTTGGCGTAGACGCCTCAGCCGTGACTGGTGAAAGGGTCAGTGCAGGAGTAGGCGTTGAAGACCGTGTCGAGGCGGTCGAGGAGGGTTGCGGCGAGCGAGAAGAGTCCGAATCTTTTGCTAACCTGATCTTCGTTGGCAGATTCGTGAGTATGTCTTGGATCTTATCCTCCAAAGATTCGGCCTTTCTGCTTGAATTTGGATGACCATCTTTGACGGATGTGGCGGAGGAAGGTTGAGGCGGAACTTTCGAGCTATCAATTGGAGTGACTGGACTGGCACTTGATACTGGCGTTAATGGAGAAAATGTGCCCAAGGCGTTTGCCGAATTCCTCTTGCTCGACCTGCGTGGTAAGGCTGGCATTGCCGATGGATTTAAATCGTCTTCTCTGGTCTTGACTCTTAGTGGCTCGACCTCCAGAGATGGTGTTGCAAGAGGATTGTGTTCTGTAGAAGCTGTTGGTGCACCTAGGAGGACTTCCGAGGCCTCCAATTCAGCCATCGGGGTTCTCTTAACTGGCGAGTCAGACCCCGTCAACTGCCTCAAAGCCTTCGAAGGAGTGCTTTCAGGTGATTCAGGCATTCGAGAAAGCATGTCCCAGCTAGCACTTCGGGTCAGCATGACGCGTTTGAGCTGATCCTTGGGGACGACTTCTACACAGGCTGTCGAAGCTCTTTGAAGCATTGGTGGCTTCAAAGTCATTTGCTGCTGGGCTGCAGAAGGATTGCCAAACCAGGTAAGCTCATCACGACTTGCTCGAAAGGGATTGTCTACGAGGCTGACTTTAGGGCTCGGGAGTACGCTAGCCGTCCTAGCATCCATAATCTCAGCATTCGAAATGTCCGAAAATGTTGATATTGTGGATTCTGCCACGGAGACCTTAGAGATCTCCCTTCTGTGCCCCTTCCGTTCCGGCAAGTTCAGCTTTAGTGATGGTTTGCGTTTGGCGAGCTTTTCGCCTTTCCCTGGCGACGATGATTCAGCGTTAAACTGCTGGGCATGTTCTTGAGGCAGGGACCGCGTTTTCGCAGAGCCGTCGTGTGGCTCACTTTCAGGCGCTGCAACCTCCTTGCCCTGACCAGGAGTAGCTGGGTTGCTGTCCAGGGTTTCGTGCTCGACGCTTCTGCTGGCTGTTACCGCCAGGTCGTTTCTCAAGGCCACATGCTGAGCATCCACAACCCACGTTGCATAGTCGAGCTCGATCTTCTCTATTCGGTCGATCCACGCTTGTGGGAGCGAGTCCTCTTGCCCCTCGAGCATATCGAGAAGCCGATCAACCCGTCGAGCGAGGTCAGCCACCTGGCTACCCAATGTCACCTTCTTGCTTTCGAATGCATTTTCAGTCAGGTTGTCTGCGAGCTCGACACCTTTGGCCTCGGTGAAAGCAGCCTGGATATCGGCCTGAGTAGAGTCCATGACCTGGAGGAATCGTGGTAGTTGTCTTAGCACTCTTAAGCGGATGTCCCATGTATCGAGCAAGATATTGAGTTTGGCGAGGTCGGGGAGAGCCTGAATGACCGTGGCCGTCACCAAGGCGGTGAAGTCACGCATCCTCCCATAGCTCGTACGGATGCCCCCAGCCTGCGGGCTCTGCGGTGATGCTCTCGCTGGTACATGAGCCTCAAGCACATGGTCTTTGATATCCTCGATCCCAAGGCTCTCGAGGTCGTCTCTAATTTCCTCCAATCTCGTCTCGTATTGCTCGGCCAAGGTCACCGTGAGGAAGCCGCGATAATCCGAGCCCATCCCTTTGGCACCTTGAGGAGTTATGAACCCCAGCCCAAATGACCTTTCTCTTTTCCCTGGCCAACTCCATTTGGACAATTCATCCTTCCATGCCCGAACTTTTTGCGCTGCAAAAGCGGCCCTTATACCAATCTCTCGCTCCGCAGGAGTTGCATCACCAATGCTGGAGGCCAGGGCATCTTGTGAGGCACCACCGGGAATTGTGTCTGTGGCCTGAAGTGCTCTGAGAGTCGAGTCGGGAGACAAGTTTCCCAGAAGTGGATCGAGCTCGCGGACTGCGAATTGAGCTTTCCTGCGAGGGGACCTTGAGGGAGATCGTGAGTCAAAGGGCTGGTCGAAGCGAGGAAAGTGCGGTCGGGTAGGAGTTGTCAGTGCCATTGCTCTTGGCTGTCGGAAGGATTATCATGCCAGCATGCACACTGTTTGTCTCTCCGAATGCCAACCAGCTAACAGCTGGATGTACAGCATGCTGAAGTGGGCAGGGACCGCCGTTCGCACTGCCTAGGTTGGCTTGCAGAGGCGATACAGTATGGCGTAAGGATACTGATGGCAAAGAGCTGAACAAAAGAGGGTCACAGCAACCGCTTACTGATCGAAATCATGAATGACGGGAATGGAACAACGCCGAGGATTTTGAAATATCAAGAACTGGTGGAGTCAAGGTACGAGCTGCATGCAGGCTGCAATGCAAGATCAGGCTTCTCCTGTCTGGGACCAGGATTCTCGAAGAAAAATGTACGTGATCGGCTTTCTGCTAAGCCAGGGTTGCGAACCAGATAGGCGAGATCCTCTCCGTACCTAGGTAGTATTGTTATGGTCAGCCCCCGAAACCAAAGGCTAGCGAGCCCGGCGCGTCGCCAAATGACGCGACTCTTGCTTTAGCTTTCGAGGCGGAACACGCTCGCGTTCTTTCGTGTGAAACCAGAATCGCAGGCTTTGAAGCCCCGCAAGTTCCGTCAATAATATCAAGTGGAAAGCAAATCTACTCCCGCCGAGGAGGATGCAATGCGTTTCAAGAGTCAAATCAAGAATGTGAACTTATTTGCAAGTACGGCTTGACCTGCCATTCTCCCTTCCAGCCTCGACCCTGACCAGTCACAGAGTTCTGTGCTTCTTTGGCCTCGCTAGGGCAGATTGCCTGGTGTCGGCTGAACGATGACGATGTGCAGTTCACCATCGTGCCAGACAAGGGGAGTCAGGTATGGTCAGTCTTGAAGCCTGAGACAGTATTCGAGACGTACATTCTCCAGTCCGCGTCACCCAAGAACACCATCAATCTTGAAGTCCCCATCCAGGCACTTTCGAGGGCCCTACGGTCGGCATACAACGCGACGTCGACACAGATACGACTGACCAAGAAAGACAATGTGCCTATGCTATCATTGACGATTGTAACAACTACATTCAGCGGTGGGAGTAATGTAGTGGCAGTTCCAACAACTACCCGACAGAATGGCGAAGCTGACCAATTTGATTTCCCGGACGACCTGGCTGAGGCTTCATTGTCTCAAGCCAATGCTGGAGGGTCGAGAGAGCGGGAAACCATCATAACTCAGGATATACCAGTGAAAGTACTGACAATGGAGGTGGTGGAGAGAATTCACCAGCCACGAACCCAGGAACCGGATGTCAACATCTTTCTACCTCCCTTAGCCCAGGTCAAGACGATATCTGATCGATTCACCAGACTCGCAGTGGCTACTACAAAGACTTCCTCTAGCACGAGTCCCCGGTTAGAACTCAGCGCCAACATGCATGGTTCGCTGAAGATCTCGGTTAGGACGGATGCGTTGAATATTACTAGCCGTTGGACCGGCCTCGTCAATCCTGAGCTGGACCCTCACCATTTTCCCGATGGCTCACAGGGTGTCAGAGACCATCCGAGCACAAAGATGAAAGAGCTGGGTGGGCCAAATGGTGAAAACGAAGCAGGATGGTCGAAAGTCAGAATCGATGCTAAAGACTGGTCGAGAGTTCTATCAGTGGGCAGAGTTAGTGCACGGGTTATTGCATGTTTCATCAACGAGGGTGGTCTAGTGTTGTACGTCTATCTGCCAAACGACGAGAATGGGAGCGAGGACGAATCGTGTCTTACGGTAAGCACGTAGCTCTTGTCATTGAGGATGATAGACTAACAACTGGTAGTACTATATCAGCTCTTTCGCGGCGTAAGAGACGGCATCGTCGTCCTTGACAGCGTCAAGGAACTTGGTGCAATTGGCAGGCCACTGCCCAAATTCCGCTCAATCCTCCAACGGCAGCCGCTGCCAATCGCAGGCATGATTCAGGACAGCTGCATTAAGCGATAAAGACTCTGCCGATCTTCAAAATCCTGCTCGCCTCGAGGCCGATCAACAAACCAGGCTGGTCCCAGAGATAACGCAAACTCCGCTGCACGTCGAAACTGGTCATCTTTCGTCCGGGATGCGCTCTGGCTGTGGAATGCCAGGTGCAACGGTCTTCGCCGCCTGTTCATAGCGTTGCACAATAAACTCCAGCAAAGCACTTGGGTGCGACAGCGGAGACGAAGAGGTGCTGTTATCAGCAGTCTCACCGCATTGCCTCTTTAACAAGGTGTGCAGAGGCATCGTTACCGGCGCAATCTAAGAAGGCTGGCATGAAAATCGTCGACCTTAGATAGGCACTCCTCAGCACTGCGCATCAGCAGCATTTGCGCCAAATAGCAAGAGAACCAAGACATATCCTAGCTATTCTCTTCGAGTTTCTCTTTCACCTGTTGGTCCTCTCTTTCTCGCCGCCTCTTCTCCTGCCTGGCCATGGGATGCTCGCCATCTTCTGGGGTCTCGCCAGGCTTGAGGCCCAAGGCTCTCCGCAGTCTTTCACTTTCCCGCTCCTTTGCTTCTGCCAGCTCATGGACTTGATAGCTCTTTAGGCCTTTGCCATCTGTTCTTTTCCCACCCGATCGGTTTCGGTCCTTGTTGCGCTCCATGTCTGCGGTCAATTGTTCGCGCAGTTTGTCACATTCTTCGTCAATCTTGTCTTCGTCCACCTCGTCATCTTCTAGCTGTTCTCGCAATTCTAGGACTTTGACTTCAATCTCTCGTAAACGGTCGTGATTTAGGATTTCTTGATCTGGTTTGCGAGCCTTGGGCCCACGCGCAGACGAGTCGAGGCTGTAGGGTACACCAACCCCAGTGTCCCTGGGTTTCAGAAGAGACAGATTTCGCTGAACATAGCCAGAGGTGCCTGACCCTCGAGGTGTGGAAAGACCGACGTTGGACGACATGTCGAATGGTTATTTAGGGATCGATGAGGAACCTGGCCTGCCAAAGCCCGACTAGTTGTGAGACAGCCTTTGAACTTGGGAGAGTGATGTGAACTTTTGGGACGGGAAAGAGTCGGTGATAAGATAAGATGGGCCAAATGAGATCACGTGCAGCACATGGGCGGCAATCTGCCTGTTTGCCAGGACCTTTCCACGGTTTCATACAATTTGCTTCGAACCGACTTGCCAGCAGCCAGAATACTATGTACTTACCGCCCCATGTGAGGACGTACGGCGACACGCAAAAAGTTCGATCAAGGAGGCGTTGTGCGCCGTGTATCCCTAGAACAAGCCACCTCCGGCTGTCTCGGCTTGTACAACATCCACTCCCAACAATAACCAGGTCTTCATGACACTCCAACGCGGACGACCTGCTCGTGGCGATGAATAAAAACCATACAAGTCACTGCCCAAATAGTGACTTCCCCATGGCCCATCGAGCTTGGACTGCGCAGAGTTCTAGACCATCCACACCATCTCCCCAAAAGACAACTCACGCGGAGGACAAGGCTAGACCTTAGCCCTGTGTTCATAGACTTTTATGTGGCAGTTGACCAGTCATACGCCTTTTGCATGGAGTCATCATGAGTCTACCCTCTTAAGGACCCTGACGATAACCTCCATGTTTATATTATGCCGCTAGATCCCAAATGGCTAGCCCATGTATGTGCGCATGCTAGCGGACAGCATAACAGCAACTCGCCATCACGGCTGAACCCACACGGCAGGAAAAGGGTTCCGGCTGGCTGGCTAGCCCCTTCTCTAACAATATGCCTGGAACTAGAATTCCGCCGCCCACCTCTTACCTCGTATATATAGAGTCTTTTCTTTCCCTCTCCCCTGGCGAACGGCCGCCTCCCAAGGAAAAGCTTCGTGTTTATTGACCTGGCCGACTTGTTTTTCATACTTGCTGACAATCCTCAGTCTCTCCGTAGGACTGGGCTAACGCATCACCCAAACCCGCCTGGGCCGTCCTCTTGTCTATTTCAGCCTCTTTGAGCTTCATGATGCTCCTCTAGTCTCCTGCTTCAACTTGCGGAATCGTGTTCTCCGTTTCAAAGATACCTCGTCTTCGTATTTCGGCAACCGCACCAGCCATCTGACAGAGGTCGCCCTATCCACATGCGCTGTTTGCTCTGGCTCTCCTCAGCAGCCGATACTGCAAGTCCGCTTTGGCCACAGCGACGGCAGGTCTTCAAAACCAAGAGCCCATTTGGGCTTTGATGTTGGTTTCACCTGCGACGATTCGGCGGATTGAAGCCACTGCCCCCGCCTGGGGGCGTCGTGTCTCTATACAGGGCTGCAAGATTGCCTGGCCATGGCAAGGTATCTCCGTCCACAGCCGTTGGCCGACCAGAAGTCCATCCTGCTTGATTTGCAGATCCAAAGGCATTACCTTGCATGCTATCGTGCCGTTGTTGCCCCATCTGCATGGGTGCTGGCCCACTTTGGCCGTCTAAATGTGCCGGAGTCTGGAAAGCCATTCCCCCCATGTGAGCGTACATTGGGGAATGCATATTCATCATCCCCATACTCGCTCCCTGAATCATTGAAACGTCGCCAGGGTCATCTGGAGGCTGCCGAAATTGCTGACCGAGATCTGCAGGTATACCGTCGGCTTGATGTTGGGTCGACATTTCTTGGGGCCTCGAGTGCACCTCGTCCGAATCTGACACCCCGTCAACATCGTCTTCCTCGTCAGCACCATCGACTCCGTCAACACCGTCAACACCGTCCACCCCATCCGTCCCATCCACCATATCACCATCTTGTATCGACAAAAGCGGCGTTTGTCCTGTCGATTGTATCGACGGACGAGGTGTAAGCTTTGGTGGCATGTCTGGCGGCTGATACGACCGTTCGGAACGTGCGTCGACCCCGTCCAGTAATGAATCCGATTGACTCTTGACAGGCTTTGAACGCTCTACCGCAGGAGATTCCAGCCCTAGGCCGCGAAGGATGGCGTCGGTGGAGACACGACCGCTGCTTTCGTCTGGGATTACGCCAGGAAATCCGCGACCTTCTCGGCATGCCCAATAAAGTCTTTGCAAGGCTTCATCCATCACATCATGCATCGTCCAGTACCTGAAGATGGACACGGTTAGTGTACACAGTCACACTCAACTACGAGCAAGAAAAATGGGAAGATCAATCGAGATGCAACTCAGGAGACTCACCAGTCCCTTGCTTCTCTCCGCCTCCTTGCGCTGTATTCGCAAATACTGTCGCTTGCCACACAGCCAGAACATGGAGTGTTGCCATCACACTGTAAAGTGGTCAGCGACTTCTAATGTCTCAGACCACTCATGGAGCGGCATCACTGATTTCTAGCCAACCTTCGACTTCTTTATTTTACAACGATCACAAGCCCGCCCTATGCGCACACGAGATTTCGACTGCTCGAAAGTCTCTGACCTTGGAGGCATACGGACATCCTGTCTCTCCTTGCGGTTTGGCATTCCGATCCCAACTACAACCACTCCAACGACTGTCTTTTTGGTGGCCGAGGTTGTTACTGAGAAAAAGAATTGTCTTGCAGATGTACACACTCTGTGTTGACCGCCCCCGGACGGGCAAGGCAGCCGGCCTGGATCTCGGATGACCCCCCACAAAGTCGCCGATGGTGGTTCATTCCTCAATCAAGGGGCCCTCTCGTGTCTGGCGCATGGACTAGATTTTATGCACTGGAGTCGTGTGGTTGTTCCCTTGTTCGCCTGGATATCCGGCATGAAAAGCTGTCAAGGTGACATTAGCCAGGTGTCGTCTTTTTCCGTACGATCGGGGCAAAATCAACAGCCTCCCGCCGACCAGGTCAAAGAGGCGAATATGGAGATCTGGACAGGTCGAGTCCCGTGCGCTATCCAGAAAGGTATGCGCTAAAGGACATGGTTTCAAGTGGGCTCGTCGCTGACCAGCAGAATACACCATGCGGACCCGAAGAAGTGGCGGTCTTACTTGATCTTCTTGATCAAACGCATTTTTCCGAACACAAAACAATGCACGACCTCGGTTGTTGACGACGGCTATCGTTAAACCGGTGCAGATTCTTGATTACCATGTTTCTTTTGACCATCAAAGTACGCCCAAAATTACATACGGCCATCTCCCCCGCGGAAACAAGGAATTCGTCTCCCGGAGATCACATCCACGAGACTGGTGCAAATTGATGGGGCAACCCCCATGCCACCAATTCCTGTCACGCATCGTACGGCCAGCAATTCTTGCTGCCCAGGGCGAGCAAGGAGTGGCCCTGAGTGGTGCACAACTAAATCCTGCGATGTATGGCTCTTGCCCAGAGCCCTTCCTTCAGCCGTGATATGGGTTCGATTTTTTTTGACGGCGCCATTTTTCATGTACGGTCTCCTATCAAGATCGCAGCAGGTAACCAATGACACTCCGGAGGCATTGGTAGCCGTGCAGAGTCAAGCCTTTCCGGGACTGGTTGCTGCCTCTACGTTGAGCTCGTGGATGGAATTGCAGCGGAGGAAAGATCCGGTTTCAACTTTGGGCAAAAAAGCCATCTATGGATCATCCAATTAACAAAATTCCTTCTGCTTTGCACGCCAAATTACAACCGGTCGGTAATTGAGTCCCACGGGAGATACAACTCCAGCGGTTGTGGATGGGCCATCGGCATGGCTGGCATGCCTTGAGCGCTGATCCAGAGGCGTTGCGTGCAGCTTCTCCCACTTATCGCATACACACTGCCACCACTGCCACGCACTGCATACAGTACCTCGTACGGAGTACATCTTGGTGCAATCCAGGCAGATCAACCGCCATGCATTGCTGTCTTGCCGCTGCCATTGCTGCGTCCTCAAGGATCCGAGCTCGCTGCGGTATTTCTCTGCCTTCGCATTGTTTCATTGAAACTACCGTACGTAGACTTGTACGGAGACTCTGAGGCTGCTTATCCAAGCAAAATCCGCTCAAAACGACAGCAGTGTGGATGCTGGTTCTGTCACCTTTTTTTGTGGCTGGTCTCTGAAACAGGATTGTGGCCGTCTTACCGGAAATTTCGCCCGGTCGGGAAAAACAATGCAGTCAGACATGGACGACCCTGCTTCTGGCATGCTGTTGGGTCGATCCGCCAACTTCCGCCTTGTTGATATGGATAATACTCGTAGCAGGAAATGATCTTCCTGTCTGCTCGGTTTCCACCAACGTACTGCGTACGAGTACTGTGTACTGACTACTCGTAACTCTGAGGTGAAAACGCACAAATCTCCGAGTCGATGGTAGTAGCCGCAATTTGACACTTCATGCTCACGCAAAAGGAAGCATCTTTCTTGTTGATCAACAAGCCTGGACAGCCGTCTCAATCAGAGAATGCAAGTGTCGATGCACATCGTCCACGAGAGACCATGGAAATCCGCTGCCATGATGGGACACCCCGTAGCTTCCGTGTCAATTGGCATGGGAACACTACCGATGACTACCAACCCCAGAGAAACAACGACTTCAGCAACGACATTGGACTACACCTCGCTCAACCGTGTCACGTTAACGGTACCAATATAGGGGGCTAGGTTTCTCCTGTTTCCGCGATCTCAGCACTCTCTTCTTGTTCTTATATCCGATTTATAAAGACATATGCGCCCTCGGCGGTAAGGTGGCAGCCTACAAATGTCACAGACATAAACATCGTTACGATCAATTTGCCTTCCAACAAACGCTCATATATCGCTCACTATACAGACTGTCTTTCTCCCTCGCGAGTCTTGCGTCCAGAACCACACCAGGCATGATGAATCAAGAATCCCACATGACCTCGCCCAATGCAAGAAGCACCTCCTGCTGTCCTTTCCGGGCCTTGATACTCTCCTCCCTGTCCTCGCCCCTGAGGTTCGCGCTGTAACACAACTCCACCAGCGTCCTCAACTCGTCGTAGCTATATCCGACGTCCTGCTTCTGCGCCTTGCAGTCGCGGACATGTTGCAATATCGACTCTGGTCCTTGTAGGAAGAGATTGAAATATCGCGACGATGAGGTCAACAGGCCCGAGTCATCGTCATCGTCGGGTTGAGGCGTGGACGCCGACACAGTCGAGATGCCTAGACCAGTGGCGTCGTTCGGGTTCGTGCTTTGACCGGTGGTGCGAATGGAGGAGGTCTTCGCTGGAGAACAAGTGCTCGCGAGAATTGCCCTGAGATTCTGCTGCATGACCATTGCGTCGATGCGCACTCTCTCCGCGCCGTTCGTGTTCATCACGCCAATCACATCCGCTGCAACGACGAGGTATCGATCGACCAGCTTTGCGAGGCCGTGGAGGATGAAATTGCGCTCGCGCGTGCCGAGGTATGTGGCAATGTTCGAGTCGAACGAGATGAGGTCGGTATTTAGTTCCAGGATGCGCGGTGATGCTGAAGTTGGCGGCGAAGGCAAAACGTAGGGGTACAGTCCTGAATCGAGCGGCGGCAGGCCAGACGAGTCGCGGTTGGGGTTCTCACCGGGCGATATCGTCGACCCGTTGCTAGCGTCGACTTCGGCCCCAGGGCCGCGCAGCGTGCGCCCCAGTTGGTGGAGGATACCGCAGCGGATGTCGATATGTAAGGTCAACAAACTGGTCTGGGCGAGCATGCGGAACGAAGTGACTACGTTGTCGAAAGGAATGGCGGTCTCAGACGCAAGTGGTAAGAAAACGGGGACTGTGGCGCCGGGGTGAGAGGGCGATTTACCACCGAGTGAACGCAATCCGGTTATCAAAGTCCAGCGCTTCGCATTCTTAGCTTGTGAGCCCGTTCGAGCGTGCCCAGTATGGCTGCTTGTTTCGACGTGGCGGATCTGTGTCAGCGCGGCGGATAGCCATTGCATGGAGTTGTGAAGGAGGGAAAGTTGGTGGACGGATTTCGGGTCGGAAATGATGTCGTATGAGGACAGCGGGTGTTGTTTGGTCGCAGACAGCAAGGCTTGTACTTCCTTCATGATAAGATCGGAACGAGAAGGATTGCCGCTGGCTGACTGATCGTACTTCAGGAGGTCAAGAGCAGCGTCTCGAACTTCTCCCGACTCAGCAAACGCAGCGGCCGCCTTCAATGCCAGGGTGTTGACGTTCTGGTTCGTGGTTGATGGCGCGACTCTGCTGACTAGTGCTTTGTAGTAGCCGTAGCACTTGTCGTAATAAGTGATCAATTGATTGATGATCAATTGAGTGAACATCTGGTCCTGGGGTATCGAGCTTAACATCCCCGAGAATGCACGAACAAGGCTCATGAAGGCGACGGCGCCCTTGAATATTGGGTGCGGTGAGTGCTTGGACCAGTGTGTATCTTCTGAAAATGCTTCGAGGTCCATCATGCATTGTATACAGAGCTCGGTGACTGCTTCTTCCAACTGTGGATGAAAAACGTTGAGGAGGAAATCATCCAGGAAAGAGGTCAGTGTGCTCATGGGGATATGAGCAGTTGATGGAACGACATCCTTCAGACGTTGCAGGAACGTCAGGGACGGAGGCAGCAAGACTGTCATATTGAAGACGCCTGGCTCGATCAGCAGTTTGTGTCCGGCGGCAGAGCTGTCCTGCCCACTCCGTTCCGATATGAGATCCAATCCGTTTCTGGCGCGCGATTTGCTCACCAGCCCAGGCACTGAGCTCTTGAGAATGTCGTCCAGTTCGTCTTCTTCGGCCTTCATGGCCTCGGATTTCTGCTCCATTTCGGAGAGCTTGAACATCTTCTTGTTCTTGTCACGAATGGGTCGAGCAAAGATATCAGTGCTTGTCGTTGTGGTCAATCCAGAGCGCAGAGTCATGCTGCCATCTGTGGCTAGATAGTCATGTAGAAGTGAGCGCATCTCCATCTGGTACAATTTCCATAACTCTTTGAAGCCAGTGGTGTACCTGTCGGGTTTGGACAGTTTCTCCCGCGTGGCGATGCCAGTGATGATTTCGTGAAGTACGCGATGGCTTTCGGCGATGGCCTCGAATTTGGAATACAACGTCCACAAGAAGTCAGAGAGTACTTGGGCCCTGCCCTCATGGATCTGTAGGGACATGACTTTCCGGCTGTCCTTATTGACTTGGCCTCTCAGATGACTAGGGTATTTTGCGTCAATGTCCTGGTTAGTCTTCTCGACCACCTTGTACAGTTCCGTGGGCATTCTCTGTTCGATTCTTGAGATTGCTTCGCCAAGCTGCCCAATCTTGTGCAGCGCTTCCAGGATCATATGGGTGTAGTAGAAAGTGTCTGCCTCCGGGTTTTTGGATGCATCTTCAACCATGGGTATTGAGAAGTCGGCACTATTCAGGTAGTGGTTGAATGGCCGATCCCATACGGCCACACTGCCCATCAGGTTATCCTTGGAGTCTCTCTCCTCGCCATTGGCCTTTTTGCTCTTCCATCTGTCCTTGCAATACGGACTTCGCAGATAGAGATGGTCATGCAATTCCTCGACGAGGATGTCGAGCAGAGTGCTTTCCTGGGTCATAAAATAGCCTCGAAGATCAGAAACGGCTCCGATGCCGTCCAATTCGCTCTTGGTGATAGCTTTGAGACTGTCCATCAACAGGTCGACAGCCCCGAGAAATTTCTTTTCACTGATCTTCTCCTCGAGTTTGCCCGGCACGTCCTTCAGTGACTCGATATTGCTCAGAATGACGAGCATGTGGTCCAGATCGCCGCTCTGCTCAGCTAAACCTCTCAATTCAGGCCTTGTACTCAGCATGCCGCCCTTGACATTCATCAAGCCGCCCTTGAGCTGCCTTACTCGGCTCTGACTCTCTCGAATCGCATTCTGAATCTTGTGATAAGTGCCAACAGCACTGTTGAAGTCGGCATAATGTTCATTGACCACAGTCTTTAGACACTTCTGCAAATCCACGTGCGTTTTTGAAAAATCTTCCTCTTTATCTTTAAGCCCTAACGAGCTGGGGTCCATAAGCTTGAGGGCAATTTTGACAGGGGTGCATTCATCTCCCTCCATATCCTTCCAATTCGATTGAATGTGTCGCAGGATCTCGTCCATACTCTTCTGTGGTCTCCGTGGTGAATATTGCCGATTCGCATTCTCTGGAAGAGGGTAGGCCGGGTCGTTATAGCCATTGGCCTGGCTCTGCTGATTCAAGCTGGGAAGGGAGGGTTTGGGAGGCATTGCAGGTGGAGGCGGCATAGGAGTTCGGATGTCTCTATTTTCGCGAAACCTTGGGTCATTGTTGGCTCTATCTCTTTCTCGTGTCGGAGGTCTCTGCTGCCTTTGCTCATACCCTTGAGGCTCCCTTTCCCGGCCGTAGGAGTAGTCATTCTTGGGAGCAAGCGGTTCCTCAGCATATCTTGGACGCGCCAGGCCTCCATAACCTCCTCCTCCTCCTCCTCCTCCTCCTCCCCCTCCTGGTCCGTAGCCGCCTCCAGCATTCCCTATTCCTGGCCCTACTCGACCCAGGGGCGCAGGGCCGGGCGAGTCTCGGTCTCGCTGTTCATAGGGATTGGATCTGCGTCGTCGCTCCTGTGAGCCAAAACTGTTGACGGAAGCTGAGGACGCATTGTTCTGCTGATTCAGGTAGGGATCTGCATAACGGCCAGAAGAGACAGAGTTGGATGCATTGGTAGGCGCATATGGGTTGATGCCGTTTGCTGAGCCTCCGTAGCCGTTCAGCGCATACGGATTCTGGCTCATCGTTTCAGACGAGCTTCAGCCGCTAGAAGAGGGGGAAGAGCGACGGATGCGCATGGCTCAACGGACAGAGGTGAGGTCGTTTGTCCAGCGGCAGCGACTACAGAGTGCGAAACAAAAACAAAAGGTTGGTCCTCAAGGAGAACCAGTGTCAGATTCGAGGTGATTTGGATGCGCGACATGTTGGAGAAGACGTGAGAAGGCTGCTTCGGCGGAGTTGACGGCCAAGCTAAGCATGGCTAATGTAGCCTTTCAGGCACCCTCGTCACTCCTCGTCAACTAAGGTACTTACTACGTACTCCATCCTGTGGTATGTATTGTCTTCAGTTGATTACTCCGTAGAACTGATTCCTATCTACTTGATCATCTTCAGGGGAGAATGGTCCGCGAATCTGCACAAAGGATGGTCAGAGGCTTGTTGGTATCTCATTCACGTTGCCAGTAACGGAGTATCTATTCCAACAGTGAACGCTATCCATCTGGCTTCTTTTGGGAGCCAGAACAACCCTGAAAAGTCCGGCATAGTACTCCATATCTACGAGCCTCTTTCTCGGTGGCAGTTGTGATTTCAACAGACATCATTGCCTGCCTCCCCAGCTTCAGTCGGATTGTCCACCTCAGCAGCGGGTTGACGGTCGCGTCGCCACGAACCCGAGTACGACGCCTATCGCTCTACTGCTAACAGGAGAGCAACAGCTTCATAAGACATTGCACTATGCCATTGCCGTTTGTTCCCCAGTCATCGGTTGTTTGTTACTCCAAGGCACATGTACGCAAGAATCCGCTTGCCCAAGTTGTGCTTCTTTGGATTTGCGTCATCCACCGGTGCAAGACCTAGCGAGACTCGCCTCTCTCGTTCTTCTCGCTTTTTGTTCTCCTCGCTGGCTAGAACACTGCGTCTGAGAGCTTCGTACTGAGCAGCTTCGCCTTCAGCCAGGCGGTCTTTCGTGACGACGCCGTCGTTGACTGTAACAGCAAGAGGCATTTGAAAGTAATGTTTTGGTAGACAGATTGGCTCATCCAGGAGTTTCCGACACTGTTAAAAGGATTAAAAGGATCGAAAATGAGGCTAAAGTCCCTGCAAGTGGATTCAGACTCGAAGGTCTACCGGGTGAATCTGACAGATGGGAAATACGACTTTAACTGACATGACCTTTGTATTAGAGGATGGCTCTTTTGTACGCCTCGACGGTAAGCACAGCCTCGCGGCATCAAACGGCTGTTGGACCGGCCACTCTCAGCCACGCTACCACCCAACCACTGTAAGTTAATCAGCCCTGGTGACCCCAAGTTTTTGGCGCCTATCCTTGCCCGATGATGCCCCCATAGGGCAGACTGCGGGATCTCGGATGGTAATCTTGAGCAACCATTCGCTCGAAGCCCGCGTCTTCCCAGGTTAGAAACGCGGCATGGCAAGGCTTTAATCAACGTCGACTCTCGGAGCTCATTGCAATGGCCGAAAAGGTCTCCGCAAGGGCTGCAGCTGTCGTTGTTAGGAGATGGATAGTCCCTGGGCTCTGGCTCATTAGGTGATGTATCCAAAACCACTCCCTCTGCACGCGAGCCAAAATTCTTTCACGATGTCATTCGTCTTTCTACCCCCTCGCAAGGCTTCCACTTGAGCAACGAATCTGTTCCTTTGCTCCACCGATGTCGCCTTCAGAGATTTCTCGGTCATAACACCTGCTTCCTCCTTGACTGCTTCTCGTAACACTGTTTTGGTGAGCATAGGTTGCCTCTGAACGGATTTCTTCAGCGTCTCCGACAGGCTTTCAATTTCTGAGCGGGCGCAGTCGCCACCAAGCAGACGGACCAGGAGTGACAGCATTCGGGGTCCAAAAGCATGGAAGATGACGCTGATACGCTGGCTCGTTTCCATGACAAGAGGTCCTCCTGGAGCTGAGCAATCAACAACAGTGGCGAAGAAGGAAGCTGCAGATCGACGTGGAAGAGTATCTGGCTCTGCCATAAGGACTAAAGACAGCTCAAAGGCCACTCGTAACATTTCGTCTGCGTCTGGCATGAAGAACCACGCAGTACCCCATTTCATCATCAAGCGACCCAGAAAGTCGAGGGATGCCGATGCGAAGTTGCTGCTCGGTCGTTGCTGCGCCTGATGGTAAGACGAAAGCGTAGTCTGCTGATTCGTTATCACCGGATAAAGGATCCCCCTGAGGCAGCTCTCTATGTTGTTAGATTCGACGGCAGCCAGGAAGCTCGATGCACATGTCATCGTCGTGTCAATGGTTGGGTTCTCGAGGGTGAGCCAATGGGTGACAAGATCGAGTCCCACTGAATCCGGAAATTTGAATGGTGATGGATGCTGTTCGGTGAATCCAGACTTGATAAAGTCACAGCATGCTTCAATAAAAGTGGTGTCAGCTTGAGGTTGCATTTTTAGTAGAATGGCATGGTACAGGTTGAGCACATCACGCTGCACAGAAGCTCCAGGACCGTTATGCCAAAATATCGATTGCTGGGTGCCTGAAGATTCAAGATCGATGGGCACGTCATGCGGTGAGCGAAGACCTTTCCCTATCGAAGCAAGAGTCTGCATAGCGTCGATGCAGAGTCTTTGACGCTCGCCTTGGTCTTGGACTTCTTCATTCAGAACCGCGGACACACTGCGTATAGATGCCAGAAGCTCTGTGAGTGGTTGAATCTTGGCTTCTTCGGTAGGAAGAGCTTGAATTATAGCGGCAACTGCAGCATATAGCCGGTGACTTTCAGCCTCGGCAAGATCGCCAACAGTCGTCAAAGAGGCCATGAACTGTGGGAGTCCTTCTGTCAACGTGTTCCGATGGGATTCGCAGAGGCTGTAAATGGCTTTTGAAGCAGCAGACGCCGAGGCCTGTAAGTGAAGCGAAGAAAAGAGGAAATTTAAAACCAACACCATGCTATCGGGATGTCGTCGTAAGTATACGACGTTGTCTGCAATGAATCGGATGCCGGTCTGGCGTGCTTTGTCCGGCACAGCGGTTCCAGATTGCAAGACGTAGTGCCACGGTGCGCTGCTCAACACTGTTGTAATGAGGCTGTCGTAGGTGTCGGGGTCGAAAGACATGGTGTCAGAAAAAGCCGTGAGACTGAATGTGGCCGCCTCAAAAGCGCTCCAGTCGGGGTTGTCAACTTGGGAAAGGATGGTCTTCACTATACCTTCGATCAGCGCATTACCAAGTACCCCGAATGCCGACTGGAAGAAGTCATGGACGTCGTAGCGAAAGTCTTGGAACTTGGCTCGCTCATCCGCATCCCAGTCTTGAGTGGCAATGGACATTTGCTCTTGCGGAATTTGGATTTTGGAGAGACATGCATCGCACGCCTCCGCAGCCAGATCGCGGATGAATGTTGCAGTGAGGTCGCCTTCCTCCCAATCAGCGAAACCCTCCACAATCTCGCTGATTTTCTCGAGTGCAATCTGGCAAACGGGATCCTCAATTACCGCAACACCCTCACATCGGAGCAGTCGCCTCAGAGTTTGGACGACTTCATTGTAGCGACCAGAACGCAAGTATTCTGATGTGGTAGTATCCACCCGGCTCATGATCGACTCCAGAAGATCAACATACAGGATTCCTTCCGCACTGAAGTCGCCTTGACCGAGTAAGTACACGATCTCTTTTGCTCTTTTGGATTCCGCAACAGTTGCAGGAAAGTTTGGGACTGCATCTTGGAGGATTTTTGCAGAAGACTGCTGCAAATGAATGAGCAGCTGTAAAACATGGCCGAGGAAAGAGTCGCTGTCCAGGAGTCCGACCGCGAATCTGATACATTCTTTGGCAATCCCTTCAATTCTCCGAATAATATCGCTGTCCAACTGGAGGCACTCGTGTTTTATCGTGCTTGTCCAGAAAGGCATGGCTTGAAGGACCATTTGAAGTAATTCTGTAGAGTCTGGAGCTATTTGCGAGGTTGCTGCTTGCCTATC
The DNA here is from genome assembly GCF_000835505.1 of Exophiala xenobiotica. Lineage (NCBI taxonomy): Eukaryota > Fungi > Ascomycota > Eurotiomycetes > Chaetothyriales > Herpotrichiellaceae > Exophiala > Exophiala xenobiotica. The sequence continues at coordinate 3,035,979 of NW_013562492.1, forward strand.
TTCGCGTTCAATCACTCGGTGTAGGGAAAAGTCGAATAGTTGCCATGCGTCCAGGCAATTGGCTGCCAATCGTCTGGCTATTCTATTCTCCGTAACAGCACTGGAAGTGTGACCAACGAGGTCCTCAGCCATGATCCGAACGAGCATTAGCACACCTTTCAGCTGGTAGTCTGAGCAGTTCGTTGCAGCTTCACATAGTTGCTGCATGGTCGGCAGAGCAGCCTCAGACATATGTTGCCCACCAAGAAGACATGCGAAAAGATGTCGTATTGGATATTGCCATTCTGAATCTGGCTTGGCGAAGAAGGTCACCAGCGTAGAGCAGAACTTCTGAAGGACAAAATTCGAGTCTGGTAGGGTTATGAGTCGTACGTAGTGACTCATTAGCTTTCCGAGTAGATACTGTTTCATCTGCTCGTCCTTGCCTATCCCATCATTGTCCCTGATACGATGTTAGAACAAAGTCGTTACTGAGAAGGTTCCCTATCCATACCAGTCGGCGTTTATTTTGATGGTCAAGGTCAAGGCACCATAGAATCGAATAATGGCTTCGTCATGTTGTAAGAGGTCGAGACCGCCCTGCCATGCAGACTTGTCTCGTTGTAGTCGTTGAATCTGCCTCTGGATCTCATTAATGCGCTCAGGAGCAGCCTGATTGCCAGGGTCATTGAGTTCTCGGATCAGCTGCTCCATACTTGTGGAGATAAAGAAATGGACATAGAGACATGGCCGTCCAGCTACAGGATCTCAAGCGCCGGCCTCCTGGTGTGAATAGCTGAAGAAGCAGCGGGCTGGTAGCCGTGCGAACGGATATAGTTGCTCCTGCACAGCAGAGAGAGAAGGCGGTCTTGGCCGCGGCAGATTCCTTCTTCGAGCAGCTCCTGGCGGTTGTCTCACGTCTCGGAGTAGACCTGATCTGAAGCAGCTGTCTAGCAAAGTTTGATATTGGCAAATGCCAGAAGAAGTTTCGAGTGATTCAATATAGAAATGTGTCCGCCGCTTTTACCTCACCACATGCCGAAGCCTCTGACATACATGGTTGTCCATGGAGAAGCAGAGGTCAGTCATGGATCGAGCTGCCAGGCCATGGTGACTTGTTGCACATAATCCTAAGTGACCTTCCCGTGACCTTTTATACTGCTTTGCTGGCTTCGGGGAAAGAGCGCCTTTGCAGGACATCGCAGCCTTGGTTAAAGCGGCATGAACACAGCGTCAATTCAAACACGTTCACTTCGGCCAATGAGGAATACTTGCACATGCCTTGATACCGAGTGATCAGTACCTACACCTCACTCTTTCCACAACTCGGTGTCACCTCGATGCGCTGGTCAGTCTTCCGTCTGCCTACTCTACTTCGACGCTCGTCGAGCCGAATCCAGCTCCCATCGCCCTCACAATCCGTACGCTCCTTCTCATTCTCCAGTTCCCTGCGGAGTCTCGACATGGAAACGGTAGACACCACCAAGCGATTAGCGCAGTTGCGCGATCTTATGCGCCAGCACAAATTAGACGTCTACATCGTCCCCTCCGAAGACAGCCATCAGTCAGAATACATAGCACCCTGCGACGCAAGAAGAGAATACATATGTGGGTTTACAGGCTCGGCGGGCACGGCCGTGATCACACTCGAAAAGGCTGCACTAGCTACAGACGGAAGATACTTCAATCAGGCCTCGAAACAGCTTGACAGCAATTGGTTACTGCTGAAGCAGGGTATGGAGGACGTGCCGACGTGGCAGGAATGGTATATTCAATACTGCAAGATCTGTGAACATGACTGAGCTGAGATTAGGACCACCGAGCAGGCCGAAGGCGGTAAGACAGTCGGAGTCGACCCCACTGTCATTACTGCATCAGATGCTCGCAAACTAAGCGAGACGCTCAAGAAGAAATCGCATGCTACTTTGGTCGGCGTGCCAGAAAACCTTGTCGACAAGATATGGAAAGACAGACCATTGAGGCCAACCGAGAAGGTCATTGTTCTGAATGAAAAGTACGCAGGAAAATCATACAAGGAGAAACTTGATGATCTGCGCAAGGACCTGAAGAAAAAAAAGGCCGCCGGAATGGTAGTGTCCATGCTCGATGAAGTGGCATGGCTCTTCAACCTACGGGGGAGTGATATCCCTTATAACCCTGTATTCTTCTCTTATGCCGCCGTCACTCCGAATTCGGCTACTCTTTATGTTGATTCCAGCAAGCTCGGACCGGAAGTCAAAGAGTATCTGGGTACCACAGTCGAAATCAAACCATACGACGCTCTTTTCTCCGACCTCACGGACATAGCTGAGACAGCTGCCAATGAAGTGCAGCAAAATGGAACTACGAAGTCACATGAGCCCAAGCTATTGCTGTCCAACAAGTCTTCCTGGGCGTTGAACCTGGGCCTGGGTGGTGACGACAAGGTCGAAGAAGCTCGGAGCCCAATTGCTGACGCAAAAGCTATCAAGAACGACAACGAGCTCGAGGGGATGCGACAATGCCACATCCGAGATGGTGCGGCTTTGATCAAATACTTTGCTTGGTTGGAGCATGAATTGTTGAACGGCTCTTGGATAGATGAAGTTCAGGGAGCAGACAAACTGGAGGAGATTCGGTCGAAAGGCGAGCATTTTATGGGATTGTCCTTTGACACTATCTCGTCGACCGGTCCAAATGCTGCAGTGATCCATTACAAACCCGAACCCGGCAATTGCTCTGTGATCGACCCTAAAGCTATCTACCTCTGCGATTCTGGCGCGCAATATCTGGACGGCACTACCGACACGACGCGAACGCTACATTTCGGCGAGCCCTCTGAGATGGAGATCAAGGCTTATACTCTGGTTTTGAAAGGTGTCATTGCGCTCGATAGGGCTGTTTTCCCGAAAGGCACGACTGGTTTTGCAATCGATGCATTTGCTCGACAACATCTGTGGCGAGAAGGCCTCGACTACAGACATGGTACTGGTCATGGCGTGGGCTCATTTCTCAATGTCCATGAAGGCCCTATCGGCATCGGTACCCGTGCGGCATATTCCGAAGTCTCCTTGAGTATTGGCAATGTCATCTCTGATGAACCGGGGTACTACGAGGACGGCAATTTTGGTATTCGGATTGAGAATATGATCATGGCGAAGGAAGCGCGAACAAACCACAAATTCGGTGATAAACCATGGATTGCTTTTGAGCATGTCACCATGGTGCCGATGTGCAGAAAGTTGATCGACCCAACGCTACTGGCTACGGAAGAGCGCGACTGGCTGAACCACTATCACAAGGAGGTGTGGGAGAAGACCAACGGCTTCTTCAAGAACGACGAGCGGACAACGAGGTGGCTGAGAAGAGAAACTGCGTCGATTTGAAGAGGGCATGATGATGCAGCAAACGTGCGTTCAGTCATAACAGCGCCACCAGGTCACCAAGCTCAGAAACAGGGACTGGTTATGGTCAAGCTAAATTGCTTGACAGGTTGCGCAGAGATATACGAAAGTATATCTGACAATCCCTTCTACGATAAGGAATGGTCCAGATTCATTTACAGTTTCTCCGGCTCTGGTGGCCCGGAAATGTATTACTAAATAATCAGTGTCCTGCAGGGGTGACCAAGGCGCACACTCGTAGCATTCGTCGCAATAGCGGAGCGCCTTCTAGAAGATAGAATACATGCCATTGATGATGCCTTAGGTTGAGTCAATGCTATTGGGCGGTCTCTCATTCACATCGAAGATTCAGTCTTACGCCATAGAGAAATCCTCGGGGAGGATTAGGTAAGTGACCCTGATAAAATGTTAGACGTCCGGGGTAGATCATACAGGATATTGTCAAGATCCATATTACTGCTGGGGTGGCCGCCAGAACGAGAAAGTGAATTTGACCAGAGCGGCTCCAGCTCGACGATTAGTATTGCTGTGTTGATCCTTGATCATGTGTGCCACGCCCGCCATATGATGAAGCATGGAAGGCATCGTAAGCCTGGCCGAAAGGCCGGCTGATCCTTTTTGACTGAACAGCCCCCAATAAATATTCCAGCACGAGACTCACGAAACTAGAGTTACTTGACAAAGCCCGAAGGAATCAAGAAGCCTTGGGAGATCAGTACCCTGTCTTGAAAATAGTTGCGTCGTATATTGCCTGTTCTTTAAAGCATTCTCTACTAAACTGATCGCGCGAATATTACTTGAATGCTCGGATTTAAGATATCCCAGCCAGGATCTATGAGAGCCATGGGGCGTTCCAACTATCGTTAGGACAGAGTCTCGAGAACCTGGACATGCTTAGATTTCCAAGTCAATCATTCTGCATCATCATAAGGAGTACGTACAAGTAGGAAGCTCAGTAAGGCACTGACATACGAGTCTGTAGCTTCAAGTTGTTTACCTGGGTAGGGTCGGTGGGGTCTCCAGCCTCGTGGGTCGAACTAGAACCTGCCGCTATTAACGTACCAAGCCTGATTCAACCGCCAAGTGCCATGCACGTACATAGATTGGCTGCAGGCTCACAAGGCTGTTCATCGTCAAAGCGGCAAGCTCCAATTCGATCCACAAACATTCACCACCTCGCAGTGCAACCTGCCAACCACACATCGCAACCTCCACATCGATTCGCACCTATACAAACGCACAGAAGCTCAGGATTTCACCCACTATTCACCCACTCTTGGCTAAAAGAATTTATAATTATTCCCAGCACATTTACTCCAAAATGGGACTCCAGACGAGACTCCTTAGATCACCCCAAAACTGCATCGGTGGTGTAGCGGTAGTAAGTAGTTTTCACGCCCTTACTCAGGGGGATCTTGCTAACACTTATCCAAGACATTATTGTGAGTTTTAGCCGTTGTCTCGACTTCGATTGTGATCTAACAGCACAGGCCTTCCATGAGGTTTATCTCAAGTCAGCAATAGCTCCGGGTTCGACTCCCGGCCGATGCAATGAAGACATCATATATTTTTTTGCGCTTCCTCCGGTCTGTCCTTCTTTGATCATCGTCGAAGCAGTGGGTGGGAGCCAGAGCCAGTCAACCTAAGGCTGGCATCCAACGGCTGCACAACGCCAACGTTCTTCGGCTTTCCAAAAGCATGTCTGAGTAGTTTACAATGTCATTGTTTCAGATATTATATCTGTTTTATCCATTCCTGTATTGATGTGCGGCTATTTGAGACAGTACAATATATAGGATTAGGTGAGCATTCAGGTAAGGGTGAGCCCCTCGACCGCCTATAAGCTTAACTGGAAGCTGAGTGCCAAGACTTTGCAGCAAAAGCCTTCTTGGTACTTCCATGATTGAAGGTTAGACTCACACATAGAAATAAAGCTAGAACTGTACGGAGTAACTCCGTAGAAGACACGCATATGATGTGTGTATCGAAAGCGCTGCAGGACCATACAACCAGACTTCTTAGAAGTTTGGAGCAGAGCCGAGGTGAATACAAGAGCATAGCAAGTGTCGGGCAACGAGCACTAGGAGCCTGTCTAATGGTAGAATCCTCATCGAGACTGCTTCGCCGTTAAGCTAAACAACCCCTTCGCCAGCGTCTTGGCCACTTTATATGTCTGAGCGCACAAGGAACATGTATGAGACAACCTATCTTTCTGATGACGGATCCCAGTCCGAAGAAGACGATGCCCTGCCTCTCCCAACCCTCACCGAAAGTCCACTGCATCACCCGGACTCCTGTCTAGGACTCTCCTCGAGCTTGTTGGGCACAATTCTTGACATCCTCCAGCCACATAGGATCGCACCAGAACCCTCATCGACAGGAAGATCGACGAAGTTGAAATGCCTATCCATTGGATCAGGGGCAGGACTCTTCGAAGCACTGTTGAGAAACCACGACCCCGGCCTACTCGAGGTTTACGGGCTGGAAGTCTCGTCCTCGACCAATGCGAACAAGTACCTCCCCCAACATAGGCGACACACCGTCCAGTCAACATCAACTCTCTACGAAGAAGCATCTGAATATGATGTATGGCTATTCGTCTACCCGCGGGACCCGAGACTTGTCAGGCAATATCTTGAACTCGCCTGCAGGACCAAAGACACGAGGGTGATTCTCTTTCTGGGTCCGAAGGCTGATTTTCTTCCTCCCCACCGTGGCGATAACGACGTACTTGCCGCTGCCGAGGACAAAGAAAGGCCAGCACAGGAGACGTTCGCCGCTGTCCTAGGTTCATTCTCTGATCACATCGAGGTATGCCAAGAGTTCAGCAGGTGTGAAGACGATCTGTTAAACGTGCCTAGCCAGGAGTCTCAACCAGGACAGGCGCAAAGTGTGCACGATTCGTCTGAGACGAGCCACAAAAAGCCATTCAGATCGTCCATCTACTCATCTTCCGAGATCGGGCTTACGTCGTATGAGATCTTGTGCGTGCTACGACAATGCGATCCTCGAGGCATCTGATTGGCGTCATTCCATGGAGTCATTGCCCCATGATAGCTAGAGAGGACCCCCTCCATAACAGCAATCTATGTCGGGGTATTTCAACAACTGTCTTAGACTTTGCCAGGCCAGAATCGTCCCTCCTTCTTCGCCTTTTCCTCCCAAGCATAATCATGCGCAAACACAACTTCGACCTCTGCCGGCTTGTCCTCTCCATCCACCTTAATCCCGTCTTTCGTCGCTGCATACAATCGTGCCAGTGTCTCCTTGGTCGTTTGAATGTCGACGTGTATACAGCAAATCTTTCCGGCGTCGTCCGTCCATGTCGCAATATCCCTCTCGCCTGACAACAGCCGCACATCATGACAGGCATCTCCTGCTAGGCAGACAAACTTGCTGGCGTGATCCGAGATCTTGCATAGTAGGTTGATATGCCCTGGAAGGTGACCCGGCGCATTAACGATATAGAGGCTACCGTCGCCGAAGAAGTCGATCGCATGTGGGAATGAAGCCAGCGGCTCCCATGAAAATTGAGCGTTGTCAGCGCCGTCTAGAGGTGGCAACTCTATCGTACGCTCGAGTGGAAGCAGATCTGATTCGAAAATCATATGCTTTCCCAGGTCATGCTTTGTCTTCCCGCTTAGAAGGTCAAGGGCACCATTGCCGACAACGAATTTGGTCTTCTGGCTCGTGAAATCTCGAGGAAGTCCAACATGGTCGTAGTGTACATGGCTGAAGATGACGTAGTCGATCTCCTCGTGGCTTAGACCTCCTGCGGCAAGGGATGCGACGACGTCAGGTTGCGTCGTTACCGGTTGGCGGCTGTCTAAATGCGATTTCAATGCTGCATGGTAGAGACCAAGGTCCCGTCGTATACCCAGATCGAACACAATTCGAGTAATCTTTCCGTTAGCCGCATCCGTGTGCTGGATGAGGAAAGACAGCGATGGAACAGTTCGTTTGACATTTGGATCGTTTGGAACGACGAAGAATCTTTCTGGTATCGTAATGTGACCAGCGTCCAAGGCATGGACTGTAACAACTGCCATCCTAGGAGCTGAGTTTGGCAGAACGAACGTCTGCTGCAGCGATCTCCTCCTAGGTGACAAAGCCTGGCTACAATGAGCAGAGTGGTGCCGACTGCAGCAGATAGTGGGAGGCTTTAGTTGTGGGAAGTCAATCTGTAACTTCGACGATGGAGCCGAGTACCCCAATTTCGACTACAGGACAGCAGGCCTTGTGATATAGTACCCACGAGTACCTTTAAATGTGCTACTGCTTCGTAGGAGCATGAATGCTTCCCCGCACAGGAATCGGTGTTCCCAGGCTTATGGTGGTTGCAATGAGGGGAGTCTTCCCCAGGTTTCGCCAGTCTTGACCCGATAGCTAACCGATGCAGACAGGTAGTAGATCTTCTTTCCACTCGTCTTCGTATCATGCTGTCAATTGAGTGGTTGCTGGCTGACACAACACAGATCCAAACATGGCCTGAAATTGTGCGGCGTGAGAAAGGTGCAGGGACATCGAGTCCATTAGCTTCATGCGCTCAGTGGACACTTGCGTCAGCAACTTATCGCTCGGTCAACCAAGGTGCTTGCCATGGATTTCTGATGCGCTGGGGCCTGTGGCGGGCTGACAAACAAACTAGTATCGAGCGTCGCCTCAAACAAGCCTGACTTGATCAGGACCCGGATCTGCCTTTGTTGCGTTGCTTCTTTGCAACACTGGGCGGCACAAATCGTAGCGATGCCATGGATACTTCGAGATCATTGATGGCAGCATCCGAGACACTGATGTCCGATTTGAGATTCGATGCATTTGTTTCTCGTTGTGTTCCCTTGACGCTTCTCCCGTTGTCCTCCTCCAATGCCACAGGAACAGGATCATGCTTGCTTGTCGTCTTGTGTTCGGTCTTTGTTTGCCGTCGTTGATGGCTGTTTGGCTGTGCTTGGTCGGTAGCAGTGGAAACTCTCCTCCGACGCCCTTCCCGCAGCATAGAGGTCGATTTGTCTATGCCAACGTCGACAATTTGAAAGTTGTAGACCTTCGGGAAAAGATGCTTGTCAATCAGATGCAGGCGTCTCTTCTGCGGTGTCGAGCATTTTCTGTCACAGTCTTCGACGAAACAAGCGTAAGTCTTCTCACCTTTGGCTTGCAGAGCTTCACGAAATGTATTGTGATGCTCGTCAATATGCAGGGCTAAGAAGTGAGCAGTAGGGAAGTTCTTGCCGCACGATGTGCAACGATTGGCATGATCTTTGGCATAGTGAGTCTCAAAATCCTCAACAGTAGCAAACTCAAGTGCATCTCGATGAGGCGGCAATGAACATTGCATGGCAGCTTGAAATGGCGACGTTTCGCAAGTGCTGAGTTTTGCAGGACGAGGAGATTCGAATTCTTCTCGCAAAGAGTTTGTCTCAGCCTCGGAAGAAGCGACCGAAGAGTTGCGTGAGCGCTTGACCATGGCGGTGAGAGTCGCAAGGATCGGTCAGGCGACTAACGCCAGGATAGTACAAGTATGTTTACTTGCAAGATGCAAGATAGAGCTAGACTTCTCCCACGTGCAATCGTGAAAACAAGTCCTTGCCAGCATCAGCACCATAATCCAAGATAAAATTGATTGAAGAGAGACACGGAGCGATGACAAGTATCCAATAGCAGGGACCAGGCTGGCAGGATCGACGAGGAAGAAGAGTCTTGAATGATGGATGGTGGCTAGCCAGTCCCCCAGTAAAGAAGCCAGACTGGAAAAAGGCAAGGCTACCGTCCTTAGAGGTGCATGATGGCGCTTTGCGAGATGCCCCTAAACCCCATGTATCCCTGCGCGCACCCTACCGGACCTGCCTAAATCAAGCCTAGAAGTCTTCCAGGCGGCCACTTATTCGGTTTGATTGGTGCATCGCTCCCTTCCTCTCTCCCTGTCTCTTTGTGTATCAAGTCCGCTGCCTCAAGTCCATGTCACCCTTCAGGGACAACCTTCTCCTCCACTCGTTGGCGTTTCAGGTTTCCAGAGGATGATGCAAGCAGTACGAAGCAGTTCCCTTCTCCAGTGACACAGACACGACAGACCTCGCTTGCCTCGTCTCCCATCCGGACAGCTTATGGGTCCTAGATTCGATCATCCTGCGTATCTCCTGACCCGACCGCATCCTCCTCCAAGAACTGGTCTCGAGTTTCTGAGCGGTTTCAGCTTTGAAAGTCTTTTGTTCGACGCAACATTCCTCTCAGTCTACTGGCACAGGACGCTGCGGTGCACGCGCCTCAACTCGGATCTTGACCTGACATCGATTTTCACAACGCTACTGAAATGCTAGCCTTGTGAAAGGAGGAGGAACACATCACAGTCCGCTTACGCGGTACGAGCACAGGAAGTTGACAGTGACAATGTTGGCCTCGCAACCACCGTACACGGTGCCTACTATTCCCACGACTACTCAACAGGTACCTATTCGAAACTTCGCCGAAGGCACCCAGAGAACACAGATGACTTCGCTGGCTCTCCAAGATGGCCTGTTCACCTCTCCTACCAACTCCGAGTTCTCCGACGTCTACGATGGCTTAGACTCAGTAAGAGCATGGGACGAGAAGAAAGTTGGCGAGTGGCTGCAGTCCATACGTTGCGGACAGTATGAGTCACTCTTCAAAGCCAACAACTTCACCGGCGAAAGTCTCCTAGAGTGTGACCAAAAGATATTGTCTGAGATAGGGATCAAGAAGATCGGGGATCGTGTGCGGATCAACGTTGCGATAAAGCAACTTCGAAACAAGTCCTCGGTACTACGGACGCGGAGAAACAGAGACTCTCTTGCTGTTCTCGATGGCTTTGTTGGTACCCCTTCTTCGTCCGACTCACCTCGAACACACGCGTCCAGATCACAGACTGGAAGCGGCAAGAGATTCTCTCGCCAATTTGATCCCTCGGCCTTGCAAAATTTCAGCTCAGCAAGCACCGGCTTCAAGGTCGGTTCACGACCAAGCTCACCACTAGCTGATGTACATAGCGCAGGCTTGCGAGCACATCGTTATGCTGGGAGCCCCATGGACAACAGCAGGAGTAACCCGACTACCGGCTACTTCAGTCAACCAGGTTCGGCCAATTCCACATCTGGGAAACGACCTGAAACACCTCAGATTGTCAGCGTACCTGCCCGGGCTACGCACATGCGACAAAATTCCAGTATTGACGGCTTGACTGCGGGCGGATTGCCCATAGGTTCACCCGTTATCAAGATCATTCATACTGGCGGGCAAACGAAAGTTGTCAACATCAAATACTGCAAAACTCCAGACGATGTAACCTCGACAGTTCTGAAAAAATTGCATCTTCCGGAGACTCACTTTCGCAATTACTGCTTTTACATCCTCAGTGGTCTCGATCCCGAACCTGCCAACTGTCGTCGCGTGCCCGAGTCTGAATTGATGAGGATCTGTGGCGACTCGACCCGGACTGAGAGGAACAGATTGATACTGAGGAAGATTAATGACGGACTCCCTGACTCCGACGAGCTACGCAAAGCAGCGAAAATTGCGACCGACGAATCACAGATTCTGCATAATAATGCTTTGAGCACGAACAATATGCGCAACCAGATCAAACTTCAGAAATTGACCGGCGAATCATGGCATCATATCCAAACCCCTATCTCGCCCGTTACGACGACCGATCGAAATCGCAATGTCATGGCCACGGCGGATGAATACGAACGCCAGGAAGCGCAACAACATCTTAGAGTCCCGAGCAATCAGAGCTCCAGACTACGATCATTCTTCGGCGCGCGACCTCCAAGCGAGATGATAGTACAAGAGTTGACAACGTATTTCCCGGGTCATCAGCGCGAAGACATTGAGAAGACTATGAGGATGTCAGTGCGACGATCACAGCGCATGAGTCGAGCGGCCAACCGCTTGAGCGTCATGAGCAATGTTAGCTACGCTTCCAGTCTCAAAGACGCTCCTCCCGTGCCCAACATTCCTAGCATTGCCGAGTCCTGGCTTGCTCAGACTCCAGGACAACCTCGGACGCCAGCAGCACGGCCTTTATCAGTGGTCTCTGCCAGGTTCAATTTGCCATCTTCGTCCTTCAGAGATTCTATCGCATCTTCGACTCTCCATCCCCTTCAAGAAGAATCTCCTTTGGAGCCAAATCGGAAATCTTACGTCTCTTTCGATAGCGGGTCTGATACTGCACTGGGCAGTGAGCTAGTCCGAGGGAGCTACATCGATGAGCGCTCCAGCAGCCTTGGATCCGAGCACGTCAACGAGCGATTGTCTGTCATCGTCGCCGAAGATGGCGAAGAGGAGGACCAAGAGCTGACTTCCTTCCTCAGAGGCAATAGCTTCGACAAGAACAACTGGATGAAAGGAGATCTTATCGGCGAGGGCTCTTTTGGCAGTGTTTATCTTGCACTGCACGCTGTCACCGGCGAACTCATGGCTGTCAAGCAAGTTGAACTCCCCAACGTAGCCAAAGGCACTGAAAGCGATAAAAAGAAAACTGCGATGATTGCTGCGCTCAAGCAGGAGATCAATCTGCTTCAGGGTTTGCGCCATCCTCATATCGTCCAATACCTGGGCACGTCGTCAGACGAAGACCATCTCAACATTTTTCTGGAGTATGTCCCTGGCGGATCTATTGCAGGCATGCTCAAGCAATACAACACCTTCCAGGAACCTTTGGTTCGAAACTTTACGCGACAAATCCTAGAAGGCCTGTCATACCTGCATGCCCGAAATATCATTCATCGGGATATCAAGGGCGCCAACATTCTGGTTGACAACCGCGGCGCCGTGAAGATCTCTGACTTTGGTGTGTCAAAGAAGACCAACTTCAATGGAATGAATGGCACGCCTGGCACACGGACCTCGCTCCAAGGTAGCGTATTCTGGATGGCTCCGGAAGTGGTTCGACAGTCGGGACAGTCGATCAAGTCTGATATCTGGTCTGTGGGATGCTTGGTTGTCGAGATGTTCACTGGCTCAAGACCGTTTCCCAGCATGACCACCTTGCAGACGCTATTTGCCGTCGGGAGCAATAACGAGAAACCCACGATTCCAGAGGCTGCAAGTGAAGATGCCAAGAATTTCATGGATAAGACGTTCGAGGCGGACCATGAGAAGAGACCCGGCGCAGATGAATTGCTCAAGGAGAAGTTCTTGCAGGCTATGGCTTGAAAATTCTTGGGAGTTGGACTTGACCGTGCTTTCTGAACAGCAACAATCTCTGTACGGATATGGGTAAAGCTGAGCTGGACTGAACTGCGAGAAACAAATGGACCCAGGTGGGGAACATAGTCCATCTGATGAGTTGTGTGAGTGTATAGTGCAGAGAGTGCGCTGAACGAAGACAGGAGCCTCAAGTGAGTAGGATCTGCCTAATGTATTTGATATTCAACAATGAGCCGTATGCATGCTCTTCCTTGAGAACTTTCACATCTCGCAGACAGGATAAAAAGCATCCAGGGCGGGCCCCCCTTCCCCCGTTCGCGCCTTTCTGGCATACTCTGGTCACAGAATTGGTGCTTGCTCAAGAGGAAATAAAGGCATCCAAGTGGCCGGAAACCCAAGTCCTTCAGATCGCCATAAATCTCGACCGGCTGTGTGTCACACGGCATTAGGCATATAGCCCGCGCCCCGGCTCCAGCTACGATGTGAACAACAGGCAGAGGTATGTGATCTCTTTTCATTTTTCTGCCTGACCACGGAGTATGGATACTACCTAGGTAATTTCATGATTTCATGTGGCAGGTGGCCCCCAAATAGTGCTCGCTTGGGCTGCATTAGCGATGGCTGGCACAGCCTTCATTTGAAGTCGCACACCAGCATCACAGCCTTGATTCAGGTCAATCATACCTACCAAGAACCTGGAACAGCCTCACTACTCGACATGTATTCCGACTTCAGCCTGATCGCGACGGAAGCCCGTAAGGCGGCGATATAAGCACGATGGGTGTCCCTCACGTTGTCGCATCCTCCACTCATGCTTATCTCTCGAACACAAAAGAGACACGACATGGGCAGATTCAATGGCCCATTATGGCTCCGAGCGAGGCCAAGCAACAGTATTTCATCGATTCCGCCATCAACAGTTGGACACCGACTTCGCAGGTATCGATGGCGTACTTTCCTCAACCTCACAAGCCCACTACTCCTCGTCGGCTTTTATGCTTTCATCTGCCTCTACTACCTCAACAGACCACCCGAGAACGGCATTGTACAGACTGACGACACGAACGCACGCTGGGTCTTCTATCTTTGGTTCCTAGCCTCGATTTTCGTCTTGGATTGGGCAAAGACAGCTCTTGCCAAATTCGAGGCTGCCGCTCTCATGGAGCCTCGATTGGCCCCAACTTCCGCGATGGAACTAATGTGGCATGGTGATGCCAACTGGTCAAATTTCCTATGGTGGCTACGGGCCATACGAAGTTTCCTCGTTACCCGTTCCTTCCGTCTGCGGACGAGGACTATGTGTAACCGCCACTACCTCAAGTCGACACCAGATTCTCTGTGGATTTTTCTAAGCACCATCTCTCTGCTGATCTTTGCCGCCGTACCACTCAGCGGCCTGACTATAGAGCTAGCGACCATGTCGTCAGCAGGTCAGCAACTTGCGCCAATCCTAGGGCCGAACCCTCGGACGTTCAACTTGAGAGGCTCACTAGGACCACACGACTTGACGAGAGGCAGGTGGCGTAATGGCGAGCTTACAACACCAGCCGATGCATCTATATTTTATGCGCCTGAAGGAACAGCTAATGTGTCGAACACATACTTCCATGATCGGGTACAAAATACAGGCCTATCTGGTCCTGTTCGGGCATTCCTTGGTCCAGCCGTCACAAATCTAGTAGCCGGAAATGCTTGGGGGGTCGAGGCAGAAATGCACTGTCGCCAGGTCCGTCGCCAAGATCTACAGCTCCTTCAGATATCGGACATCAACAGTACGGGGGTCAAGGTACGATACTCCCAAGGTTGGAGTTCTCCAGGAAACTCAGACATAACCCTAGCCTACAACGAGACAGGGGTATTATGGCAAAAGACTACGTTCAAGCTTATTGTGGCGGCAGATGGTACCTGGTATGGCGACACACCATATAGCGTTGCCGCCAATCATGACATGTCTACCATCGACGCGATTTTCAACCACGCACCGGAAGATCAACCGACGACGGCCGTTTTCGAGGCTTATCTATGGCAAGGATGCGATTCACAAGTCCATGATGCTTTCATGCAAAGCCTCCTAAGCAATGAGTCTAGTCTTATTGACAGGGATGAAACGCTAAACGGTTTTAATGGAGCTGGGTACAGCCTCCAATGCAGCATCAAATCTGCGGTTGGAAATGCGACAGTTGATCCTGGCCGCCGGACCTACCGCGCTTTCACACGGGGCACTGTAGCCAAAACTACCTCTACCGACCAAGACACGTATCCTCTACAAGTCCTAGCAGTTGAAGCGTTCGGCAACTGGGACATCAACAACTACGCGATGAGAGGCCACGACGGCTACAGCACGGATAACTCGTGGATAACTCTACACCTTGCATTGGGCATCCCCCCCTACTTTAACCTGATGACTCTCGGCGATGGCTACCTTGGCGATCAAGCTGATACCTACAGGGCTCTGATGCCGGTGGATCTGACCCTTGCCATCTACAAACTTTTTGGCAACGCCATGATTACAATGATGAGTCCCGGCTGCCAAGAAGCCTGGTACGGAGGCTTGCATGAGCTCGAGTATACGCGATATATCGTCGCGGGAGTTATCGGCTGGCAATACATCCTGGCCCTATTCGGTGTCTGGGCCAGCGTGGTGTTTGCCATATCTGTATGGTTACTCTGCACGAAAAGATGGTCTCCGACGCTAGGTAGTTTCGAATTCTTCAGACTTGGTGCTCAATATACGGCCGAGGTCAACCATTTCGACGAGCCCAGGTTCGAAGCGTGTGCATCGTTGCAGAACATTCCAGGCATGATTGGCGTGTTGCCCGGAGAAAAGAGCGACGGCACTGCTGGGTTCATTGGGCTGAGTGAGAACATGGCAGACCCTGACAAGGCTTATGTTTTCGACCGTAAGCTTGCGGCCATGCATCGAATCGCTTGACGCCTGTGACTATTGTTTGGATATGCACAAGGGTGCCTCGGATACTATCAATGTTGTGCAAGCTTGCTGTCTGAATGCCAGGACCTTGATGCCCTTGAACAACGAGATCGCGGTATTGCAAAGCAGTGTGGCTTGTACTTGTACGACTTTTTGTTTCAGCACAGAGGTCTTGATGCCCTTTGACAAAAAGTCCGTGATATCGCAGAAGATCTACATGGCCTGCATACAGGTATGGACGACGCTGGTCAGGTACCCGATCGTGCAAGGAGCGCAACTGCATTCACATCACCACGGCGGATTCAGAAATGTGCTACTCCCATTCGCAATTTCACTTGCGATTCTTAGTTGTGACAGTCCTTTGAATGGCACCGGAAGAAGTCTGACAAATAGACAGAAAGCTGCAACAACGATGGGGTAAGAGGATCGCGTGAACAGTGTGCACAGGAGCGCCTTGAAGCACATACGATGCTTCTTAAGGGGCGAAACGTCAATAAGAAGAAACAATTAAAAGCCGTAGTAGCCTGTCAAAACCTCTTGAGTCGTTTCAGTCTTTTGTGACCTCTACTGACCAATCTTCTGAGAGCTTTTTCTGCCCTTGAGCTTACTAAACAGCTTCTCTCAGCCATAACCTACCTGCATACAGTTCATGACAAGTCCATTGGCTGTACTGAGTTTCGCAACTGTGATTGCGGAGACGAAGGGACGTGATGTTGCTGGTTCTCAATACCGTTCTGCATGCCCTGGGTACCATTGGCGGGTTTTGTCCGTGGGACAACATCAATGGTGTCCATGAGCGGGATTTCACTAGGCTGCTGTAATGGTTTCAGCGCCTCGCTGGACTGTGGTGCGCCATTGATAGAGGCACCGTTGGTGATAGGTGGTAGAGGTTCTGTAGGTGGTGGTTCTGGCTCTTTGCCTTTCCGATACCTCAATTGGACCACCAGACTCTCCTGAGTATTGTCGTCTTCGCCCAGCTCGTCAGGCTCAAGTCCTTCGTCGCTCATTGCATCGTCATCGTCATCCCCTTCATCCTCTGCGTCAAAGTCCGGCTCCGACTCATCGGGCTCGTCTTCGTCCCCACTCCATTCCTTGCCCGAGGACTGTCCTTCGTCACTTTCTGACTCCGTTCGATTGGAATACTGAATTCCGGCAGTCTGAACTGGGCGTCCTGACCTTGATGTGCGTATAGCTCGTGTTGGTGCGGAGGCAGGCATATCCTCACTAGTCTCTGTGACGTGTCCTTCTCCTGCTGCTCTCTCCATTTCTTTACGCTGGTCGACCAACATGCTCTCGCCATACATTCCACCGAGTCTGGACTTGACCTGTCTGCCGCTGGCAGTAACCGTGGGACCAGCCTCGAGAGGTGTGGAAATACGCGTCGATCGCCTACTCGACAGTCCATCGGAGCCATACTCATCATCTGAATATGTATATCTCATTCTCTTTCCTCGGGTCCGTCCTTCATATAGCGAGAATCCAGGTTCGGGCCGAGTGAACGCGGCTTTCCGAGCCAAACGGTATTCACGGCGCTTGCGTTTCTACAGCCTTGTCAGCAATTGCGCTCGCCACTGTTCGACATGTTCCATACCTCTTCGCCGGCTTCGAATCGAGGTATGGCCGCTCTCAATTTGTCACCGTTTAATTTCGAATTCTGGGTGTGTTCTTCTGCAAATTTGTCTGCCAGTGCTGCGACTTCCTGAATAGATCCTGCCACGCTGAACCAGGTGTTTGTTTTTGCAGTTTTCCCGTCATTTTCCCTATATATTCTGAAGTATGAATCGTCTAGTCCTTCAATGAGCCAATATTTGCGCCGCCATTGATCGGAAAACCATGGTTGCACGCTTCGTGGCTGATTCTTGTCATCGTCGCGTCGCGTCTGCTTATAGGATTCTTTAATAAGGCGTTGCACGACTTCAGAGGAGTTTAGCGACCATAGGGCGAGTGCTTTAAGGAGGTTTAGCTGTTTGGCATGTCAGTAAAGCGACATGCGGACCGGCAATTAACGTCCGTACACGCTCTTCAGGGGTCATGTTGTTGAAATTCTTGCCCCCATGGATTGGGTTCAAGCCCTTCCAGGCTGTTATCCATTGGTGATGGTTCGATGAGATCGCGTCTTCGAGAGCCCTTCCATGGTGACCACGTCTGTATCGAAGATCAGCTCAGGTGTCCGGCAAGAATTGTAGCGGCTCTGGGACAATGACTAACTCGACCTCTTTCTTTCTGTTCAGCACAAGACCAAGCAAGGCACATAGCAGTTTCTCCATGAGTTCATCGGGAAGTTCGCCAGAAATTCCTCTCTCAATGTCTTGGGGACCAATTGCCGTGAGGTATTTTGGGAATGCTTCATGAAAGCGGCTCGCGAACATGACAATGAACGCGATTGCATCGTTGTCCGCGAGAGTATATTCATGGGGAGGGGAAGGGGCTCGCTTGGGTGGTGGTGGTTCTGGCGACTCGGCTTTTGGCGCAGGCTTGAAGTAGCGGCCTATACCGACAGGCTTTGACATTTTTCGGACCATCTCCTCGTCTTCGGAAGACGGTGCCGAAGAGAGGGAGGAAGTGTCTGAGTCGGCCATGGTGGCGGTGGTGGACAACAGACGCGAATGTTGGGATGAGGAAAGAAGTATGGAAGCTACGAAGACAGGCGCAGGAGCGGTCTGGGAGACAGCCAGATGTTAAATTGACTTGGCGCGTGCGAGCCACGCGTGGAACTACCTGGTACTTCAACCAGTACAAACTCTATGCCGCCGGCGATCTTGGTCCGACAAGCTCCCTGGCCGTAAGACCATCGAGAGTCCATGAACAGCAATCCATCCTTCAAGGGCCCCTTGCCAGCCTTGAGTCGTTTGCATTTGGCAGACCGTCCATCCACCAACCGCTATTCGGGTGATACATTTCGACGCGGTTTGCCAGTGCCAAGCATGAACATCCGCCGCGAGAAACCAAACCCTGGCGCTTCGCCGCTCTGTGTCATTGTCCTGATACCCATTACCACCATGCGCAGAGCTGTGCGCACCAGGCATTTCTTCATCTTTGCCCCCAGGTGGACGCCTGAACAAGAAAGACACTGGGATTCTCATTCGGGGCCGCTGCTCGAATTCCAGCTGGCTGACAATGCGGGGTTCTCCGCATGATGTGCGAGGATTGCTGCAACAAAATTTTCCTCAGACATTGACGCGCATCAAGAAAATTGATGGAGAAGCCTCCGTTCTAACGGAGAGTGCGAATGACAGGCTGGCTGTAGGGCGTAATACGCTATAGTGATAGATGGACAGTTTGTTGAGGCAGACCTTTGGCAGAGACATGCCGCGACACTGAATTTGACGGCGCGTTTCCAGCGGTCTCATAGGTCGTATTAGCATCCAAGCTGTGTCGGATCGGTGCAGTGATCTGGCAATCCAGAAGCGGACCCATATGTTCCATATTTTGGCACACGGGTGACTCTGACGCAACGCAGCCCAGCGTCGAGACGGGATTCAAGTTAGGTCATAGGATGTAGATGCCCGGAAGCTGAATTTGGTTTGTCGTGGACTGATCAAAGACAATGGATGAACGTAGAAAATGTCATACTGCTTGAGCCAATCTGCATGATTGGCCCATTCATGGTAGTGCTTTTCCGAGGGTACCCCCATTGCCGTAGGATTTTGTGCCCACTAGAAGACGCACAGAACTCACCATATACCTAATGTCAGCAAAACCAGGCAGGAGTGTCATGGATAGACCACATAAAAGACACCGCGCTCAGAGGCTGCATAACGTCTGATATTTGACTTACCAAGGGACACAAGAACTGTGACCGTTTCGAACTCAATGCTCTCTCTTATGAACTGACGGTTGCACGTTGAGTCCGAATTTATCAGGGTGGCTGCGGTGTCGATTGATGGTGATAACACGATGGATGTCACTCCGGATTAAGTTGAGGTTTGGAAGGAGGTTCTGAGAAGCTGGAGAGCCAAGGGAGCATCGGGCTTGGCGCCTGGCACGTGATGCCAAGATTTTGAAACGGCAACCGCTGCCCACAGTTTGGAAAATTGAAAGTGCGCAGTCTAACATCTCTCACACAACAGACCTCATCGCAGCCTCGCCCAGACAACGTTGTTGCAAAGTAAGACATCTCAGACAATCGATATTTGAGCATCACTGATTACAATACAGGATGGGTCGAGTCATTCGTAACCAGCGGAAAGGCCGTGGGAGCATCTTCAGTTCGTTATGACCTACTGTATTTCAATCGATCATTTACTGACAACAGACTTGCAGCTGCTCACACTCGCCTAAACAAAGCCCCTGCAAAGTTCAGAACTCTCGACTATGGCGAGCGACACGGTTACTTGAGAGGTATCGTGAAGGAAATCATCCACGATCCGGGTCGCGGTGCGCCGCTTGCGCGTGTGGCCTTCCGATCACCATACACCCCGAAAACCCACACCGAGACGTTCATCGCAAACGAGGGAATGTACAGCGGCATGTTCATCTATGTTGGAAAAAACGCAGCTCTCAGTATTGGCAACGTTTTGCCTCTCGGCCAGGTTCCTGAGGGTACGGTGGTTTCGAACGTTGAGGAGAAGACTGGTGACCGTGGTGCTTTGGGCCGAACCTCTGGTAACTATGTCACCGTTATTGGACACAACCCGGACGAGGGCAAGACGCGAGTCAAGCTTCCCAGTGGTGCAAAGAAGGTTGTCCTCAGCTCAGCCCGAGGTATGATTGGTATCGTTGCAGGAGGTGGACGAACAGATAAGCCTATGCTCAGTACGTGGATGCAGAAGGACCCTCGTTGCAGAATGTTGGCTAATAATTACTACAGAGGCATCTCGCGCAAAGCACAAGTTCGCTGTGAAGCGCAACTCCTGGCCCAAGACTCGTGGTGTTGCCATGAACCCTGTCGACCATCCTCACGGTGGTGGTAACCATCAACATATTGGCAAGGCTTCAACCATTTCCAGATATGCTGCCCAAGGTCAAAAGGCTGGTCTTATTGCTGCCAGAAGAACTGGTCTGCTCCGTGGTACCCAGAAGACCAAGGAATAGACGTGACGATTGCATGGGTGTGGAAGACGGCGTCATTGTAATATGGCAACCTTTGGGCTCATCGTCAAGTCATGAGGATGGTACCAAGCATCTGGCATCGGGAAAGCCAGTCAAAGCAGATTTCAATCAGAAAGATGAGACTCATGAGTGCCAAAGTTTTGGCTGGAATGATATCAAAAATTTCATCGTGCCGCGATATTCCTTTGACACATCTCCCACAGAAAAGAAAGACGTAGCAAGAAATCATCACCCCTTTGTCTGCCAATGTCGAGTCTGACCAAACCATCAAGCTTGGTAATTTCTTTGAAGAGGCGTGACTCGTGGTGCCATTTGGACTGTTCGGAAGCAAATGCTCGGCAGGAACATTATTTGCGTTGATAGGTGGCCCGGCCGCCAATGGATGTCAAGTAAAATATGGCATTCCAGACCTCGCGGTTCTGGCGGCGGCTCGTGGCGTTTGGCGTGGGTTTTGTTTCAGAGACGCAAGCACCACAAGAGTTTGAAGTCAGGGGTAAGAAGCGCAAACGACTGGACAATTGAGCGTACGGGAAGGGAGGGTTGCGCGTCACGATCGCCGCTTCCATCCTTATCAAATGCTGCTTCTCCAAACACCTTTGGCCTGTCCTGTCCATTCTTCCTTGTTTTGACCTGTAAGCGCAGACAATCGTTTTTATCCTCTTTTCTATTCTGGTGCTGCTCACTGCGGCTCGCCTGACTTTCTTTTGGTCGGCTTGTTCTGCCCTTGTAGCGCTGCATTCCAGT
The DNA here is from genome assembly GCF_000835505.1 of Exophiala xenobiotica. Lineage (NCBI taxonomy): Eukaryota > Fungi > Ascomycota > Eurotiomycetes > Chaetothyriales > Herpotrichiellaceae > Exophiala > Exophiala xenobiotica. Next base: position 3,057,231 of record NW_013562492.1, read on the forward strand.
TAAATTACCGCGGGGTCAGATCACCCGGAGCCTCCGTTCACTTTCGCTCTCTCGCTCACTGCGCAGCATCAAGTCTCTCTACATAATTATCATCATCTCTACGATCTCCTCAAACCTCTCTTGCTCCAGTCACGAACCTCTGCAACGAACATGAACGTTAACAAGAAACTCGATCGCTTGAAACAATGGGCCGGAGAGCGCATGGGAGGGGAAGTCAAGACCAATGTGTCGGACGACTTCAAGGCCCTGGAAGCAGAAATGGGCCTGCGTCAGGAAGGTGGGCACATCCTTGAGGTCCTACAAGCCACCTGAAAGCGGAAATTCTAACTTTCCCCGTCTAGGCCTGGAGAAAATGCAGAAGTCCATGACAGGATACGTCAAAGCTGTTTCCAAAAGATCCGAAATCGAAGGCAAGGAGAAGACACTGCCGATCGCATACCTAGGTGGAACTATGATCTCGCATGGAGAAGATTTCGATCCCGACTCTGAATACGGACAATGTCTGACGAGTGAGTTGTCGCCAGATGGCATCCCAATCCAACTGCTGACGTTGCAAAGTATTTGGACGGACGCAAGAGAGGTTGGCTCGTGCACAAGAGACATACATATCAGCTGCTACAACATCCTGGCTTGAGTGTCTGGAAAGATCTCTCGTTCAGATGAAAGAATTCCAGGCTTCACGCAAGCGACTCGAGACAAGAAGGCTTGCTTACGACACATCTCTGGCCAAGATGCAGAAAGCGAAGAAGGAAGATTTTCGAGTTGAGGAGGAATTACGGACCCAAAAGGCGAAATACGAAGAATCGGCGGATGATGTTCAACGAAGGATGGAGGAGATCCGTGACTCTGATCCTGAAAGTGTCACGGACCTGGCAGCCTTCCTTGACGCCGAACTGGCGTACCACGACAAGTGCAGGGATGCTTTGTTGCAACTCAAGAGTGAATGGCCCGCTAGGTATGTTGCTCGCCTTCATCTCGTAGGTCGCCACTGACAACGCCATTCAGGTCACAACAGTACCGCGGATCTCGCCCAAACCCACGATCCAGGTCGAACACTGTCAGATCTTATACACAGTATTCCGAGCCAATCGAAGAACCAGCTCCAGTAGTCGAAGTCCGGCCTACAATCAAATCGAGTCGGTCACAGACAACCCGATACGGAGAGCCGCCCTATGAGTCTTCGCCGAGACCACACTTTGCTCGAGCAACCACGTACGACACTGGTCGAGACCTGTCTCCTGCCAATATGGCTCGCATCTCGCGAGTACCAAGCGATTCGCTGATGATTCGCACCGCACGATCACAACTCCGCAACGTTGAGGAACAGGACGTCTTTGCAGACGAGTCAGGCTCTTATACCAACAGCAGTCCTGACCATGTTTATGGCGAACAGTCAGTGTCACCTGCTACCTCACACGGAAGTGGATCGTTCACCCCTTTAAAAAAGAGTGGTGCACCGCCTCCGCCACCTCCTTCTCGAGCGAAAAAGCCGCCTCCACCTCCTGTACCAGCCAAACGGACTATTCTGACGTAGAAACGAGCCAAGTATAATGTCACTTTAGCATGCCGGGTGTTGGAAAGCCTTCTGGATACGATCGGCGAGTACGGCGTTCAACGAGATTTTGGGGAGTTCTGCAAACCAGTAGAACGGGGAGTCCGGGTTGGCTGCGGATGGCAGCGTCTATCATAGATACCACGTTATATTATCAAGTATAGCAAGCATGCATCGATTGACCCAGGAATCTTTAGACCGAACGCATAAGCGAACTTGGATCCTTTCTAGCACAGTCTTGCAAGTCTAACAGATGAGATATATCACGTGACTGTAAAGCGGCAGAGAAAAAGCCAGCTTGGCGTTCTGTTGCCTGAAAGGCGCAAGCGCATCCTGAACCTCTCCCCCTCGTCGCAGTTCCGAACGTGAAGCCTATCCAGGTTCGAAAATCATCACCAACGCGTCGCATCCATCTCTTCCAATCTTAATAAGACACTCTCCGACCGCTGACCGAATTGAGGAGTGCGCCCAAGGCCGGCAGATCACTCTTCGTCCCCTCTTTTCGATATCCTCAGCTTAGCCACCCAACCTCAGCCCAGTCACCAGGAGTTGTTCCATTGTAGAACTGCGCCCAAGTTCATCCATACTCACAAGGCTACCCCCAGTCCCCGCCAATCGATCGTCAACCACAATCTTCCAGTGTAATATCGATGTCTGGTCAGTCACTTAACTGATCGCCTTGACGAAGGCTGCCAAACATCACCCAAGTCATCGATCACGGACGAGTCACCATGGCTTCGGTCCAGTCTGCACCAACCATGCAGGCCCATAACACCGCTCTGCCACCGAACCTCTCCCAAGCCCAAGTGCAAGAAGTCTATCAGGTAAGACCATACCCTAAACATTGCGCAAGCACCAAAACTTTTCAGACGCGCTCCGATTCATTAACAGGTTGACAGAAATTTCAGCGCATGAAGGCCCAAAATGTCCCCGAAACCGATCCTGAGTACCTCAAAGCCCACCGCTTCCTTGCCGCGGTCCAACAGCAACAAAACTATCGCAAGATGGCTGCACTGCAGGCCCAAAAACAACAACTTCAAGCCCAGCAACAACAACCGGCCGCCCAACACCAACAACAACAAATGTCACAGCAGCCTCAGGCTCAACCAAATGGACAGCAAGCAAACGGCAACGCGAGCCAGCCTTCCACGAATGGTACTAGCATTGCTCAGCCAGACGGTGCAGGTGCGCCGGTGAATGGCACATCATCAGGTCCTAATCAACCTGCGACCGCGTCCAACAATGCCCAGACTGCCGTAACGCCAGCGCAACGCGCTGTTGCTCAGGCGAATGGCAGTTTTTCACCAGAACAGCTGAATCTGTTAAGGACACAAATCTACGCGTTCAAGATGCTGTCGAAGAATTTGCCCTTACCTCCGAAGCTACAACAGCAGCTGTTCCCGTCACTCAAACAACAAGCCGCTGCCCCAACCGACAAAGCTTCAACAATCGAGAAGGGTGCGGATGCTGCAGCAGATAAGGAGGATGCCGTGTCCAAGGAGCTTGCGCAAGCGAAGGCTCATTTCGACTCTTATCAATCTCCTTACAGCCTCCTCGCAAAAATGATAAGTTTTTCAGATCATGCTCAGCGTGGCAAGCGACAGAAAATCCCCAGCATCATGCCCATAGGTATTGACATTGAGCAAGTGCGAGAAGAACAAGAGCGGCTTCTCTACAACCGAATTCAGGCTCGCAAAGCTGAGCTCGCCTCCCAGTCTGCGAACGTAGCGTCCTGGGATGTCAGCAGATCTTCTGAGCCACATGCCGATGACAGCCTCAAAATCAAGGCATTGATCGAGTTCAAGAAATTATGTCTGGTGCAGAAACAACGCGATCTCCGACGAGAACTGCAGCAGGATCTGTACTATTATGATAACCTGGCCATGACAGCAAATCGATCGATGCACCGCAGAATGAAGAAACAATCACTTCGCGAGGCTCGAATTACCGAGAAGCTTGAAAAACAACAACGAGATGCAAGAGAGAACAAGGAGAAGACTCGGCAGTCCAATCATTTGCAGTCGATCATTGCACATGGTCAAGACCTTCGCAACAACGCCATCAGTCAACGTGGTCGGATTCAGAAGCTTGGACGCATGATGGTTACTCATCACCAGCACATGGAGCGTGAAGAACAGAAGCGTATCGAACGCACGGCCAAGCAGCGATTGCAAGCCTTGAGAGCTAACGATGAGGAGACCTATCTCAAACTTCTTGGACAGGCGAAGGATTCACGTATCACGCACCTCCTTAAGCAGACTGATGGCTTCTTGAAACAGCTCGCTGCCTCCGTCCGACAACAGCAACGTAGCGCCGCGGAGAGGTGGGGCGAAGACAAGTACATGGAAGAAGAGGAAGAAGGCCCAGGTGACTCCGACGACGAGGAAGGAAGCGGAAAGGTTGATTACTACGCGGTTGCTCACCGCATCAAAGAAGAAATCAACATACAACCTTCGATACTGGTTGGAGGTACTTTGAAAGAATACCAACTGAAAGGTCTTCAATGGATGATCTCACTCTTCAACAACAATCTCAATGGTATCTTGGCCGACGAAATGGGTTTGGGCAAGACGATTCAAACCATCAGCTTGGTCACGTACCTCATTGAGAAGAAGCGGCAATACGGCCCTTTCTTGATTGTTGTACCCCTGAGCACTTTGACCAACTGGAATCTAGAATTCGAGAAGTGGGCTCCATCGGTCAAGCGAATTGTGTACAAAGGACCTCCAACCACTAGGAAGGCTCAGCAGCAAAGCATTCGACAAGGGAACTTTCAGGTGTTGTTGACCACTTACGAATACATCATCAAGGACCGGCCGATCTTGAGCAAGATCAAATGGGTCCACATGATTGTCGACGAAGGTCACCGTATGAAGAACGCGCAGTCAAAGCTCAGCAGCACCATTACCCAATACTACACCACCCGTTACCGTCTTATTTTGACTGGCACGCCGTTGCAAAACAATTTGCCTGAACTCTGGGCACTTCTGAACTTCGTGCTTCCTACCATCTTCAAGTCGGTCAAGTCATTCGACGAGTGGTTCAATACGCCTTTCGCCAATACTGGTGGACAAGACAGGATGGAGCTTTCTGAAGAAGAGTCACTTCTGATCATCCGTCGTCTGCACAAAGTGTTGCGTCCCTTCCTCCTCCGTCGACTCAAGAAAGACGTGGAGAAGGATCTGCCTGACAAGCAAGAGCGCGTCGTCAAGTGTCGATTCTCAGCACTTCAAAACAGACTGAACGTGCAGCTGATGACGCACAACAGGCTTGTCATTGCTGATGGAAAAGGTGGAAAGACCAGCATGCGTGGTCTCAGTAATATGTTGATGCAGCTGAGAAAACTGTGCAATCACCCGTATGTCTTTGAGCCCGTCGAAGATCAGATGAACCCTGGCAGAGGCACCAATGACTCAATCTGGCGAACGGCAGGCAAGTTCGAGCTGCTCGACAGGATTTTGCCCAAATTCCGCGCTACTGGACATCGTGTCCTGATGTTCTTCCAGATGACTCAGATCATGAACATTATGGAAGACTTTCTGCGACTGCGGGGCATCCAGTATCTACGTCTCGACGGTGCTACCAAGGCGGAAGATCGTTCGGAACTGCTGCGTGTCTTCAACGAGCCGAATTCTCCCTACTTCTGCTTCTTGCTCTCAACTCGCGCTGGTGGGCTGGGTCTCAACCTGCAAACCGCAGACACAGTCATCATCTACGACTCCGACTGGAACCCCCATCAAGATCTGCAAGCGCAAGATCGTGCTCATCGAATAGGACAAAAGAACGAAGTGCGAATTCTCCGCCTGATTACGTCCAATTCGGTGGAGGAAAAGATTTTGGAACGAGCACAATTCAAGCTTGACATGGATGGCAAGGTCATTCAGGCTGGTAAATTCGACAACAAATCTACTGCTGAAGAACGTGACGCCTTTTTGAAAACCTTACTTGAATCCGCCGAAGCTGCCGAGCAAGCGGCGGAATCAGAGGAAATGGACGATGACGATCTCAACGAAATCATGGCTCGTACAGAAGATGAATTGGTTCTCTTCAAGCAGATGGACAAAGACCGTGAGCTGAATGACCAGTATGGACCTGGGAAGCCATTGCCGCGTTTGATGGGCGAAGATGAGCTTCCAGAAATCTACATGACGGAAGACAATCCTGTTCAGGAAGAGGTGGAAGAGTACACCGGTCGTGGAGCTCGTGTCAAGACTCAAGTCAAGTACGACGATGGCCTTACGGAAGAGCAATGGCTAGCTGCTGTCGACGATTCAGACGACTCTATCGGTGAAGCGGCTGCCCGCAAAGCTGCCCGAATTGAAAAGAGACGCACCAACAAAGCGAAGCGTGAGCGTGCGGCGACAGGCGTTGGATCCTCACCGGAGCCAGATCCCGAAAGCTCCGAAGAAGAGGAAGAACCTCAACCCAAGAAGAAAGGCCCGAGAAAATCGGCTGGACAAAAGCGGAAAGGTGATGACATTGAAGAGGAGACACCGGCCACAAAACGCAAGCGTGGCAGACAGCCCAAGACCACGGACACTCTGGCTCCGTCGGACCGAAGTGCTCTGCAGAAAGCGCTCAAGAAAGTATTTGAATCAATCAAAGCTTTGGAGGTTCCGGACTCGGACCCAGAAGACCAGTCGGAGGATGAGAGCGATGATGAGCCACCTACTCGATTGATCATTGGACCCTTCTTGGAACTACCGCCCAAGAAATTGTACCCGGACTACTACAATTTCATCCAAGATCCGATCGCGATGGACATGATTGAAAAGCGTATCAACAATCATCAGTACACCACCCTGAAAGACTTCAGCAAGGATGTTGCCCTTCTGGCAAAGAATGCTAAGACATATAACGAGGACGGCAGCATGCTATACAACGACGCGATAGCCATTGAGGTGAGTTTCCAACTTCCCCATGATGCGCAGTAGATGTTGCTAACAAGGAAACAGAATCATTGCAACGAAGAAATCGCGAAGCAGATTATGCACAATCCCCATCTGGCCAATATTGGAGACAAGTCTGCACAAGACGGTGATTCTACTGCAGCAGGGTCAAGCGCTGGGACACCCCGAGGATCAGTGGCGCCAGTAGGAGGCACCAAGTTGAGATTGACATTGGGAGGCGGCAGCAATGGGTTTGCCACGAATGGGACGACGAGTGGTGCAGCCAGTGGAACGGAATAATGTACTATTGTACCATAAAGCGATCAAGGGATTTTGGAGAAGAGAACATGACCATTGGGACTTTGACGGCGTCCGGTGATATTGAGGAACTGCAATTGTGGCATTGGCTTGGTGAGCGGGATGTCCTTATGACAACCTGACGAGGGTCGTGGGCGATGGCTTCGAATTCAGATAGGAGATGACTGTGAGACTAACTACCGCATGGACCCGCATGAACCAGCGTGTTCATGCTGCAGCTAGCTACTCTTCATGCTTGCTTGTTCCCAGACACACCACGATCCAGGCACATGCCCGTGATTTTTTGATAAGTGATGGCCAGAGGAGGAAAAGGGGCGGGAAGGTCGATTAGGCGAAGAGGATGGGAGGATCGAGGGCCGCGTCGCCAATCAGTCCGGCCAGTGCCATGTGCGGTGGAGATTCCCCTCTGCCTTGTCTTCTTAACAGCCTGCGGTGCGCCTCGTCTGCGATATATTGTAGGTACAAGCACAAAGGAAACATTGTCGCAGTCTGTGCCCCAACTCCGTCTCGCCTTGCCGTACATCGCAAGTTCATCTGCTTTTTCCACTTACTCGAGCGACAACTCTTCCGGATTTCTCGGTGGTCGCCCGCTTGCTGTGCATTCTCTCCGACATGCTCATTCTGTCGAATAACGTCGAATGATCATTCCATCACCTGCGCCCAAATGGCATCCTCTCTCGTTGGCGCAACATTGAATATCCTTCGTAAGAAGCAGAGATAACTCTCGGATGCGACCATACTGACAGTACCTTAGGCCGACAAGACGAAGAGATAGACCCTGATGGTGCGGAATTCTGTACCTCCTCGCCGTCCTCCAGCGCTAACACTTTGCAACAGAGCCCTCCGAGGCTGGCCAGAAAGAGATCTTCTCATCATGGGCACTTTTCATCCTGATTATGCTGCTGATCGCAGCCCTATTCACGAGTTATATGTTACAACAGAAGAGGATTCAAGCCGTGCATGAAACAGTCATATCGATATTCACTGGTACGTAACAATGGAAATCCAAGAGGCAGAATCCCACTGATGGTCTTCAGGAATGGTCGTCGGACTGGTAATACGAATCACGCCCGGAACAGCGATACAAGACACCGTTAGCTTTGACTATCAGTTCTTCTTCAACCTCCTCCTGCCGCCTATCATTCTAGCTTCTGGGTATGAGCTGCATCAGGTCAGATATCCTCACAAAGAGTCGGCCAGACCGTGGCTAATTCACAGCAGGCCAACTTCTTTCGAAATATCGGCACGATCTTGACCTTCGCATTCGCTGGGACATTCATATCAGCCGTTTCTCTGGGCTTGATTCTGTGGTTGTGGACGAGAGTTCCATTTGATGGCTTGACAATAACCTGGGTTGAAGCCATTTCCGTGGGCGCTACACTGTCCGCCACCGATCCTGTCACCATCCTGGCCATTTTCAACCTCTACAAGGTCGAACCAAAATTATATACTGTCATTTTCGGCGAATCCATCCTCAATGACGCCATTGCTATCGTACTGTTCGAGACTGCCCAGAGGTACAGGGAAGGGGCCTCTGGGAATCTGAATGTCATCAGCCTCTTTGAGGCGATCGGGATCTTCTTGTTGGTCTTCTTTACCAGTTTGTTGATCGGCGTGATTGTGGGTGTCGGCACTGCTTTGACCTTGAAGTACACGCTTGTTCGAAGATTCCCCAAGATTGAGAGTTGTCTGGTGGTTTTGATCGCATATGCAAGCTACTTCTTCTCAAATGGCGTGCATATGTCAGGTATGGAATCCAGACTCTACCACAACCTTGAAGGTGACGGGCTAATCCACGACCAGGCATTGTGTCCCTCTTGTTCTGCGGAATCACCCTCAAACACTACGCGTACTACAACATGTCGAGACGCACTCAACTCACCACCAAATTCATCTTCCAGATCCTTGCTCAACTCTCCGAAAACTTCATCTTCATCTATCTCGGCTTGACTTTGTTTACGGAAACAGACCTAGTCTTCAAGCCTCTGTTCATCCTTGTCACCGTGGTCGGAATTTGCGCAGCTAGATGGCTTGCAGTATTTCCCTTATCCAAGGCGATCAACTACATCATCCGTCTCCGCGCCAAGAGAAGGGGCCAGGAAGTCGCGGAAGAACTCCCCTGGCACTATCAAGCCATGCTCTTCTGGGCTGGTCTCCGTGGTGCCGTCGGTGTCGCTCTTGCCGCCGGTCTACAAGGAAACGAAGGACCTGCTCTCCGCGCAACAGTCCTGGTCGTGGTGGTGCTCACAGTCATCATCTTCGGCGGTACAACAGCACGCATGCTCGAGATCTTGGGCATTCGGACAGGTGTTGTCGATGAAATCGACTCGGACGACGAATTCGATATCGAGACAGCCAACGGCGGCACCTACTACAAGCGCTCAGGCACGGCGTTCGGGCATAACCCCCGCCCCTCAAATATCGGCCTCGACTACCTCCAGAGCGCTCCCCACAACCACTCCGGCCGTCCAAACGGATCAGCTTCGCGTCCGCGCCCAGATAGAGGGTACAGCAGCAGTAACGGTGCATCCCCACCGTTCGACAAGCCCAAGCGCGGTGGCAACCATCGCAAGAATTCGAACATCAGCCAGCGTGAGCGCGAGCTTGCGGCGCAGCAGGGCAAGCTTTTGGTGGAGCAAATCAGCGGCTCGACCAGCGATGATGACGAAGACGCCGCTGATCTCGACCTACCTCCTGCCGCACCGAGACGAAAACCTTCACCGCTAACCATGGGCAATGCCGGCGGACCGTATGCGAATGATCCACGCACACGCTCCGCGCCAGATGTCGTACTCAACGGTAGCGACGAAGGGGGCGCTGACGGAGATATGGGTGTCGCTGGATCCGCCACGGGAGGAACGTCGTCCGGCCCGATGGCGAGCAGTAGTATAAGGAATCTCCTGCGTGGGGCGACGGCAGACCATACGGCCTGGTTCAAGCAGTTGGACGAGGATTTCATCAAGCCTCATTTACTGCTGGATCAGCATCAGGGCCAGGGGAAAGGGCCTCCTCCTGTATAAGGATCAATGAGCGTGTAATTGGGTTTGGGACGGGGATTTTTCTTCCGAAGGGTTTCAGTTCGGAAGTTTTGCACATTTAGACCTTGACCTTCGGCTATGAGTCTGCAACGGGATGGAGGGGTCGGTCCAATGGATCGAGATGAATATATGGACTGATTGAGTTGCTTAGGGGCTGGCCTTCGGACCTGCTGGGCGTTTTTACAAGATGGATGGCATATCCAAGGCGCATCACCGCGTAATATCCCCGCGGATCCTATCTACGCGAGTGCGCGGTGCAGGGTGTAGAATCGGGAAATGAATACGGAGTATTTCTAGCCTTGTCTTTTGCTATACGCCGTGATCCGGTTCCAGTCGCATACATATGGGTTCTCGAGCGACCAGAGCAAAGCATTCTCTACAGGCTGAACGGGGGTTCAAGTACGATGCTGCACGTGGTTGTGGATGAACTTGAAGACACTCATTTTCCGAAACGGGCGTGGTCCGTATGAGTGACTCGTGCGAGAGTAGTGAAAAGTACATAGACACGGTAGGTTGGTGGTTAATCAAGAGATGCTCGCCTCGAGAATCCGACTTCATTCCATTCTGCGCGCTATGCCCACAACATTCAATAGTGCTCAAACCTCGATGCCATCCAGTTCCACTCCATGCTCATGGATCTGCTTTCCCCAACCGTTTGGTAGTCTCACAACGCTTGCGACAAGTAATATCGGGGTATCTTCTCTCGCCAAGTATAATAAACATCGCATAGTGCGGCCAAGTGCTAAGACACCAATCTCTGAATCCAAGATAAGACCTAATCCATACAAGCAAGCATGGTACTCTTCCACTCATGGACCCCCAGCTTCACGTCGCACCATCTTCCTCCTTGCCCTCTTTGGGATCGTCCCCGGGTTCGTCGTCCGGTGTGGGACTGACAACGATAGCCGGCGGAGGCTGCGACCAGCTTGGACTCAATGTTCCTCCTGATGATCGCTTATCATCCGTTGTCGTCTCTTCATCTCCGTCCACCCTGGTCTGCTTGTCTTCGCCATCCTCATCTGCCAGCTTCGTGGGCGATTGTACAGAATCTCTTGCGGCGACGCTCTGGTGCGCTGTCCGTCGTCGCAGTCTACGAGCTTTCCGTTCTTCGTCGGCGCCATCTCGTCGTCTCCTTACGTCAATCTCGTCCCCGGTCGACGGTGCTGAGCTTCTCATCTCCTGGAGAGCTCTTAATGCTCGGTCGGCGACGTCTTCACTCTCGCTCACATCACCCTTGCCGCTGGTGCCATCTTCAGCACTGAGACCATCTTCGTTGGCTTTTTCTCCCACGCTGACCAGGCCGCGGCTCTCCTCTAGACCCTCTTTCGTGGGCAGCTCCGGTAACTGTTGGCCACTAGCTACCCGCTGATCATGCTTTTCCTTCAGCCTAGCACGTCTTCTTCGATCGCGCTGATCCTTGACTTGTGGTGCTGCAGCTCGAAGTTTGGCCAGGAGATCCTCCATGGCACCATTGGCTGGAGGACTGCCAGGAGTTTCTGCACCACTGGCTCCACCACTAGAGCTTGCCCCAGCTTGTGCTCTCTTTCTGGCCATACTAACTTCGAGACGGCGCTTCGTCTCTTCCATAGTCGTGTTCTTCTCTCTGGACTTCTTCCATTCACTCACGAAGCCGCCAAGCTTGCTGAAGAACTCTCTTCTAGCATTCTCATCTTGATTGTCCTCGCCAAAGTAGGTCATGATGTCGTCGTAGGTCCTCGAGGTCTCCTCCAGGTAGAGCTGCATCTGTTCCGCCTTTCGTCTTGCTTCCTTCATTGACCTTTGCACTACCTGAGCAACACGATCTTGAGGATGAAACTTCTTAGGGTCACTCAAGTTACCGGCATCTAAGGAAGCTTGAACGTTCTTGATGTTGTCAATGTACTTCTTCGCATCTTGGCGCAGTTGGTCGACGTGGAGCTTGGAGGCAGGTACAACAGCCGCTATATCTTCGACGAAGACTTCCCATTGAGAGTACTGGTTGCGAACAATTCGCTCAATGAGGTCTGCGAAAGTTGTCTCGTTCTTGTCATCTTTGACCATCCCTAGACGAGCAAGCGAACTGAGTTTGAAACCAGTGGCTTGCTTGTTCGAGTCGTTCATGTAGTTTCCGATGTCAAGGATGAGAGCAAGTACGCTCATTAAGGAGGTCGAGTCGCGGATTGCCTCGGAGACATTGACAATCTCCTTCAATTTGCCGGAGATCTCATCGTACTCATTTTCATAGGATCTTGTCAGGGCCAGGGCTCGCATTCTTGCCTTCCAGTAATGGTGCAGCTCGTAAGCAGTCTGTAGGTAGATCTGATCCTCTTTTGTCAGCTCGGACGGGTCCTGCTCACGCTTGGATGTCAAGGCATCGGGCCCTGTCCAGTCCTTGCTGTAAGGCGCCATCAATTTCGCAATGTTCTCCGGTATCGTACAGAGATCTTCCCTCTGAAGGAAGTCCATCACCACGTTGTTATCGAGCACTTCTCTGTCACAGTGGATGATCTTTCGCACAACCTCATCGGCAGAATCATTCTTGAACTTGGCCATGGAAACATGGAAGTTTCTCATCATGTCACTGCTGATGATCTGCTTCTTATCGTTCTTGCCCTTGCCAGCACCAGTGCCGATGATCTTGATCTCCTTGGCAATAAAGAGCTTTTCAACTTCATCTAGGACACCCTTGCGCTGCAACTCACGATACTTCTCTTCTCTGGCTTCCGTGTTTGCGTTACTGGCCCACACAGTGACTTGTGGCGTATCCACTTTATCCCAATGGAAAGCCTTGAGCTTCTTCTTGGGACGCATGATAGGGTTCTTCAGCATAGGGACAGGCGCGATGGGTGACAGAGGCAGGTAGTGGCCATGCTCAGCTCCTGGAAGAGGCGGAGGAGCAGCAGGGGATATGGGACTCATAGGTAGTGAGCCAGGAGGTGGTGGAGGTGGTGGGGGTGGGGCCCCAGAGAAGCCAGGCAAGGAGGGAGTTGCAGGAGAAAGAGGCATTCCTGGAGGAGGGGGCGGCGGCGGCGGAGGTGCGCCAGCCTCAAATCCAGGTATGAGAGCAGGCGTTGGAGGCTGCGATGAACCTGACGGTGGTGGTGGTGGAGGTGGAGGAGGAGGGCCAGTGAACTTGGCTTCGGCCTGTGCTTCGTCAATCGGCGTCCTGGGCGATTCGGACTCGAGACTAGGATGAGTAGGTCCAGTTGTGATACCGTCGTTCTCTGCTGCTGTATCGTCGCTGTCGTCGTCCATTCTCTTGACCTTTGAAGTAAGTTCGCCCATGAGACTTGACTGCTGTTCTGCGTTGATCTTGGGCCTGGAGTACTCAACCAGACGTGGCTTCTCGTAAATTATTGCTTCCTCGTCTGCAGAGTCATGCTCCGTTCCGGCTTCCTCGCTAACAGCCAAAGCCTCCAATGCAGCTCTTCTGGACCCCTTCAGAGCATTGCTGCGATGGACACTTCCCATAACACTATTGGTGAGATGTCTCCTAGTCTTCTCCTGGAAATCTGCGTCGACGAGATCATCCATCTTCTCACGAAGCTCTCGGAGTCTATCTGACGGACCTTGCTGGCCCCAGACTTTCCCTTCGAGCTTGAATTGGGTCTTGGTGCGCTCAAGGTTCCGCTCTAGACGCTCCATCAACTTTTCCCTGTCCAAAATACCTTGCATTTGCGCAGGGTCTTTGTCAACCACTCCCTCTTTGGCTGCGCGTGAGGCCGCAACCTCTTGGGCGTCTTTGAGCATAAGATACAACTCTCTCGTTTCGAGCTCGTTCCTCTGCAACTCCTGTGCTCTGATTCGTTGAAGCTCCGCGACTTCAGACTTCAACGCCTCCGCTTGCCTGGACTGCATTTCAATTATGGCGGCCTGCTCCTCAATCTGCTTCTGCAATTTCGAGACCAGGCCGTCAGCACCAAGGGAGACTTGAGCCGCCATCTCATCTCGTTCAGCAAGTGCAGCTTCAGCGATTTGCCTTGATTCGGTGGCTTCGTCGAAAGCAATGCGAGCTTCATCATCGGTATGCAATCTGTCTAGCAGGCTCTGCACTGTAAAGTTCAAGCTCTGCTTCAAGTCCATGTCGGGTAGGCGACGGTCCATGGCCACATAGCTGAGCATGGAATCCACTAGCTGAAACATCCTCAAGCGTTCATCAGCATTGTTCTCTCGGAGGAGCAGCATGTGTTGCATGGCCGAAATGAAATAATCTTGAGTCCTTGTACCCTGGACTCGGGACATGATGGCATCGGTAATCTGCATGGGATCTGTCATGTCCCTGACTTCGCCCTCGATACTATCCACCATGCTGCTGCCTTCTCGTTGTAGCAGATCTTCATAGTCGATGGCCTCATTTTCGCGAAACTTGGCGACTTGTTTGTCGATGACATCGTATTGGAAGGACTCCATCTTGACCAGGATGCGCTTGATGCCGCAACCGATGAACTGAGCTCTGATGTGGCATCGTAGCTGCAAATCTCGTTCGGGGGCGTCCACCAACATGTTGATGAGAACCAATGTTGCGACAGCATACTCCATCAAAAGGTTCTCCATACCAATACCGCCGCTGCGGACTTCTTCGCTGGCTCCCACCAGACTACCCATTTTGCCTCGCCCATCGATGGTGACTTCAACTATGCGCATCCAGGCGTCGAATCGGCCGTTTTCATTGATCTGATTCTTTACCATGTCCATTGCGTGCAGTACCTTCAGATGACCCTGACCCTGATCCCAATGGCAAAGAAACGTCAGCACTTCGCTGACCAGTTTCCTTGTCGTGAGCCGAGGTGATATCAAACATGTTGCCAATGCTACTGGGATCTGCTCATGCGTCAAAGCATCGTCGGCACCGTATTTGTTGTTCATCAGCGCTTTCAGACATTTCACAATATCGTACTCCCTATCCAGATCCTTTTCCGCGGAGGTCGCTGTGCTGATTGGTGTCGGCCCGCTGGCCTGACGTCGGTTGATCTTCAGTAATACACTTGTCAAGGCAATCTGACCCTGTGCTTCGATGAATGCTTTTACCCAACTGATTGGTTGGGTTCTCAAGCTGACGCTCAAACTTTGTAGTTGTTTCGCAGTGATACTGTTATCCAAAATCTTCTTGACATACCACTCGGGCGTACCATCTACGTCTCTCGAGGTCGGACCATCAATCGTCCCCGTCTGTCGAGCCTGTTGCCTCCGCTTCTGCTCCCCTTGCCACTCGGTCAATTTGTCTTGATGCACAAGAGTCCATTTCTTCGTAGGAGCGTATGCCATCATCTGGCGCTTAGCTTGTTCCGGCAAATTTTGCCAACCACGCTTGTGCATGAGCTGTAAGAACAACTTCTCAATTTCTTCGTCGCTTTGCGGTTTGGGAAGATAGAATCCAGCAGGGGTGAAAGAGGTTGTTGAACTGAAAGGTGACGTTTGTTGCGCCGGCCAGCCGGCATGCGAACTAAGCTTTGATAGCCGAGAGTGAGTCGGAGACACTACTGACGAGGTGTCAAAGTCCTGCCGTGAAGGCACCGCTGTTCTTGATGATCTGTCGGATGAAAAGAGGCTCGACCCTCCTGTAGCCGAGGAGGCGGTTGATTTTATACTGGCACCGTCAAACGATTTCCGCCGGCTCCCTCCATAAGAGTCACTTGTGGAAACTGAATCGTAAGCGCCATGTTCGGGACCATTACTACTCCCCGGCCGACCCCATTGCTGATATTTTGTCCCGCGATCCCCAGCCTGGCTGGAGGCCATCGTAACTCCATTGACATTTGTATGGGGTGGCGGGCGCGGCCCGGTAGGATGCGAGGCGCCATTCGCCGGTGCATTAAAAGCAGGATATTGATGGAAATCGGTTCCGCGAGCGAGTTGGTGCGGCTGCGGCTCTCTCCTCGCGGAAATTTGGTCTTCTCGAGGCAGGTATTCAACGGAGATGGGAGTTTGCGATCGATCGGTTGCGGAGTAAGGTATCGAGGTAATGACACCAGCGGTCATGTTGAGGCCAGTGGTGTCGGCGTCCTGGCCGTCGTTGGAGACGACCGACTCTTTTCTCGAATGCCTTGAAGTCCAGGAACCATTTGCGTTCGACTCCAGGGTACCAAGACCCCCTCCATCGTAACGGCTGTCTGACTTGTCTCGATGCCGTCGACTGAAGAAACCTTTGCTCGCGGACGATTGTCTGGAGGCTTTGTCCGATTGTATTATCGGGGGCATCGTCTCTGCTGCGCAGGCTGAACAGGACGCATGTGTGTGAAGTTGAGATGCCCCAGAAGGGTGCCCACTTCCGGAGACTTGTATTGTCCCCCTCGTTACAAATTATTCTGACAGCCAATGTCGGAATGTCTCTATCCTTGCATCGTACCTGCCCTCCCCTGATGCACTCCGTCTCTCGTTTCGGCAGGAGGGGTCGACGTTCACGTGGGTCGTCGTGCGTTGAGTTGGATCAAGAAAGATAGGGACGACAGGGTCAGGTGTGAGGAAAGCGGTAAACAGTCGCCGGAAACAAAGAAAGCCGAGCTGGACGCGGACGTGTTCTGTGCTACCTGCAACGCGGACAGGCGACGCTGGAGACTCAAAAAAGAGACTGTCCAACAAGTGAACAAAGGCGAGTCAACCACATGGGAATTTCTTGAGAGTGATGCGAGGCAAGTGATTGACAGCGTCCGCGATGGTGTTCAGTGGTCAGTGTGTCCTGGACTTTCGCAGTCCACAGCGCCTCAAGGGGTTGAGTGGTTTGCAGATTCATGGCACCCCAAGGTAGCCAATGGTCTGCCCTCACCACACGTACCCGCTCTCTAAGATTCTTCCACCAGGCCATGATAGGGTCTGTTCAAGCCGATCATCGCCACTAAAATATGGCCGCCAAACCACTCTTCGGCGTCCTGGCTGCACGCGATCCTGCATTGATCTCGCTACTCCGTACTTTTACATACTGCTTGACCATGGTCAGAGATTATTGTTATGGCGTGCAGTTTTGCTCTCGATACAGCCACGCCATACCGATTTACACTATCCCACCGTGGCAATCATGCATGGCTCAAAGTGGATGGCCATCTATCCTCAAGCGCCTGAGGAAGCCCTGGGGATGCTAAACTGGACACGGGGGCACCCAACGGGCTTCCACAGCACCCACCCAAGCACCTGTATTATTAGGCTCCACGTGAGCTGCCACTGCTCCCCAGTCCTGCCAATCGTGTCGGCCTCGGTCACTTCAAACCTGCCTGAGGGAGCCTCAAACGGACTGCCTAATTTCACGTCCTTGATTGATCAGAACCACTATCTCGCTCTATATATTTGCTCCATCGTGCCCTGCGCTTCCCCAGTCGCCAGTATGGCGGCATCATGAATCTGCTCAAACGCTCAATCCCGAGCACAATAGCCTCGACCAAAGGAGCGCCACCTGTCCCAGTAGACGTCAGCAACAAGGACAGCAACATGGCCGGTTCCGGCTTTCTCAACTTCACAAAGGTACAGCAGCGCTCAATGAGCATTTCTTCGAATTCACGACACTAACGGATCAAATCTAGACCGTCCTCATACCAGTCTTCATAGCCGCAGTCCTTTATCTCGTCATATTCCACGCCCTCCTACCTCTGTACCGGAGACACCGAGCCCGCTATTCACAGTACCTTCCCCTCCAATCAACTTCTCTATCTTCACATCTACCCGAAGCCCTTCAACCCTCGTCTCTCCGCGATCGTCTTTCGACGGTATTCCTTCGCCTCTTTCTGCCCTCGACATGGGCTTTCCGCAACCGCTTCAACCGTCGCGATAGCGTGGTTAGCGCAGACGGCGAGCTGTTCGACGTCGAGTCTGGGGAAGCAATGGTCGGCTTTGACGTCCAAGACCGTGATCGACGGAGAGATGGCATGGAACGTCAGATGTCCAATATGGTAGCAGCGACACGCACTGCGAATCAGGTCCAAGACGCAGCTATGGACTCTGACCGACGGTTGAGTCGGGATCTAGAGGAAGGGTTTCGTGATGATAGCGAGGACGAGAGAGTTACGCATCAGGTCTTGAGTGGGGGAAGGAACACACCCGCTCGGAGATGAGGACGCCTCGAACAGATGCAAAACATGAAATGATACCATCTGAATAAATACAGTCGGATTTTGCTCCCAGGTATATCTATTGTCTCAACTACTACTTTTGTTCGTGTCCTGATGCGCCCTGTTCGCGCTTCTCCGTGGACTGGAAATTCACATGAAGAGCACCTCAATGATACTGGATTTCTCGCCAGCACTCTTCCGTAAGTCACACAACTACTGGCGTGGGAGGAAATATTTGAACACGATTGCTGCTATCAGTATCAGCATGACCCGACAGCCAGCCGATGTCCAGGGCATGAGGACGGAGGGTAGGAGCCGACGGTTGAACTACTTAAACATGTAGTCGAACCTCCATATATGATGCTGTAGGCGTCAAATACGAAAGAAAACTCATGGGACCAAGTCTTAGATCAACTTCTTCTCTCCGCGATATGCAAAAGTGCAAACGCTCAATAAATGGCAGCTATATGTACAGTTGGTCCAGGCAGCGCCATGTCTCAAGATGGCCACAGGTCGGAAGTGACCCAAAACCCCCTTTTTCAAAAATCGTTCAAAGAAATTTATACATCGACAACCTCAGCAAGCCTCCCAAAGTATACCACGCTGAGGTGATCCTAGCGTGTAACGCCTCGAAAAGCGCTCCGTTCAATGCTTAAGCGTCAAAGCGTCTAAAGAGGTCATTGGTCGCCCTCGTCGCTGCCTCGAGGGCTGGACTCTCGTTGATCGTGAGTACATCATCTCTTCCTTTTACCAATCCTCGCAAAAGTGCGCAAGAAAAACAAAACAGCACAACATCTCTTCGTGTCAGAAAATGGCTACAGATTTTGCAACATGGAAGGTTGGACAAGTTGACTGGGTGCCATCATTGGATGTGACATGGGTTGCATGAGAAGCGTTGATGGAGGTGGCATCGACATGGGCATCAGACTAGACACGCTTGTAGGACGTGTGACTTCATCAGGAGAAGAAAGCTCGTCCATGGAGCCGAACTCGGCTTCTTCGTTTTCGAGCTCTTCTTCGCTGATTACTGGAGCAGATTGGCCATCTTGTTGAGATTCATGGGTGCGGCGGTGCCTGAAGTGATGGTTAGTCTATCGTGAACAAGAGTAGTACTGATGTGTACTCACTGAGCAAGGTTGTCTGAGCGCGAAAACGCTTTGTTGCAATAAGGGCAGACGTAGGGGCGTTCCTGAGTGTGGGTTCGAACATGCCTAGAAGGGTGTCAATAGGTGCGCCAACGCAGATCACAAAGGGGTTGTCATACCGCTTGAGGTGCTCGAGGCGCTTGAAAAGTCGGCCACAGCTGGGGATTGGGCAAGAATGTGACTTGTAAGGTACACCAAGCTCCATCATGGTCGCACTTCGTGCTCTCCGAATTGGGCCCGGTCTTTCTAACCGAACCGCAGGACTGGCCTGCATCGAGGGAGGATGCATATCGTCTCCAATGAGGCCGGACATGCCTTCAGCGCTAGTCACCATGTTCATCGAGTGCACAGGATCTTCCTCTAGACTGGCCAGGGGAGTTGTGTGACGCGAAAAGTCATGGAGATGATCCACTTTGTAGCTGTGTGGGAGTCCTGGTGGCGACTGACCTGCATGCTCATCTCCCTCGGCAATCGGCAGGACGGAGCTGGACATGGAGCGTCGGAGGTCACTGGGTCTTTGGGGCATATGCGTCTTCATGCCATGGGTGACCTGGGCGACGGCATTGGCTGCAACAGCATTCATGATCGATGAAGGAATCGAGGAACGGCGCCTCCTTGCTTTATAGGTTGGGGAACCTTCAATCACAGAGTAAACGTTTGCCGGTGGGAAGGCGCGAGGCGCGGCTGCATAAGTTGGGCCTGCGAGCGTAGAGGGTGGGAGTGAAGCCATAGGGTTGTAAGCATGCATTTGCTGCATTTCCGGGATGGCCGAATACAGGCCGGTATCTTCGTTGGCAATGTAGGCAGGCTCGGAACCGACCGGCACCGCGTGCTGAGGAGGTGTGATGGGCTCATATGATAAACCTCTTGTGCTATAATCCTCAAAATGTGAAGACACGAATGAAGGAGCAGGCGAGTATTCCATGTAAGCAGGCATGGAGGCATGTCGCATGTGCGAGCGGTCATAGGGCATCCCGTTCCGATCGTAGGCAATGGCGGAGTAATCCTGCTCCCGCGACATCGCTGTGGTAGTCATGGGAGTCTGCATAGCCATGCTAGTGTACATGGGATGTGGTTGCTCCTGGGACCTGGGCATCTGAGGTACCATTTGCGGAGGGGGCATCGAGTCTGCTGCACGAAGGACGGGGGAGGTCGACTGGGAGTATGCCACATTTGAGTTGGCAGTTGCGAATGATGATGAGTTGGCCTGTTGGGCCTTGGTGAGCTGCTCAAAGAGCGATTGGGAGGAGTCGAACTCGAATGAAAGAGCTGGCTCAGCCACGGCTTTTGTGGTCGCCTCCTGGCCCATCTTCTCGCGCTTCAAATCCCTCTCGAGAGCATCGAGAAATAGGCGGTCATGAGGCACGCTGTACCAATAGAAGACCTTCTGCTTCTTCTGCGTTCGGATGCAGTTGTTCTTGTACAGGAAGTCCAAGAAAGGACTTTTGGGTTCTTCCAACGACGCGTCTGTCCCTGACTTGAGATTCCGCAGATCGGAGAAAATTCCTTCCTCGAATTTTTTGGGGTTCTTGACCGGGCGACCGAAAGCTTGAAAACGGAAAGACAGACATCTCACGATGTCAGTACCGGAGATATGGAAGAGATTGTTCCATAGCACACAGGAAACATATTCACCGGTGGGCAGGAGGAATCTTCTGATTAAAGAGTCGGGGCTCCAGTCCACAGGGGCGGAGATCAGAAAGTATTTGAGGTTGTCAACTTGCTGCAGGGCGACTTGCGCATCCTGGGGCAAGCTCTGTTGTGCCTCGTTCGAGAGCATAAAAGTTTCGGGCTTCTGCGGTTGAGCCATCGGCGCACCGCTTGAGGGGTACATTGGACGCGGATGGGACTGTTGACGCGGCCAAAAATGGCGGTGGTATGGATGGGGTGGGTAGTCGTCACTGACTTTCCCGCTGCTGCCGCTGCTTGATGTGCTATTCAATACTGCACAGAGATGTCCCAAGCTCTTTCGTCAATGATCTTGAAGCGTGGTGTGATTGGCAGTAAGGACAGTAGCTGCGGAAAGGGGATGGTAGGGAGACAGATCAGGCCAGAGAATCGGCGAGGAGCAGGCGATTGTTATGATGCTTTGTGTATAGCGAACGTTGGTACCGATGATGTAAATGGAGTCAATGCGAGAGACCAGCTTCCGCAGTACGTCCAGACGTGGTGAAGCTCCTGTCTCGAGTGAGAGGAAGCGAGGACAGGTGAAACGAAAGTGGATAAGGAGAGAAGCTAGTCTCTCAAAAGTCCTCAAGGACAAGGCCGAGGACGGGAAAGGAAGGATGTAAAAGTTGGAGGACTTGCAGCAACGGAGGGTGAAACAGATGGAGGAGTGATGAGGCTTATGAGGGATAGAAAGGGAGAGATAAATGTGTGTGTAGAGTCGAAGGGTGACACCGGACCAGCGAGGAAGCGAGCGAGAGACTGAACGAAGATTAGGTGGACGGGAAGCAATTCTCGCTGTGCTGGGGACTGGGTCTCATTGAAGTAGTTAAGCTCGGTGACTAAAGCACTTTAGCTTATAGGGGAGGAAAATCGTGGGCCGGGCTAGACGGATGGAACTTAGGCGCTACTCTCTCAGAGGCTCGTAGAAATGGCCGCCAATTGAGAGGGACGTGCCATCGAAGCCATCGACCAGGGTAGAAAGCACACATCTTGTCCATTGCCATTCAGATACTACCTCTGGTACTCGTAGATGCTCCATCTCCTCCACAACGGCTTCCTTCTGCTTTTTCCACTCGTTCTCGAAGTCGGTGCTGCTCTGTCCATGCAGAAAGCACTTGGACCGGTCATCTGCTTCTCGGATTTCTGCAAGGGTCACCTTTGCCGCTTGAAGAAGAGCCTGGAGTCATGACAGATGCATCTCCCTTGGACTGTTCGCTCTATCTTTGGGGTAGCGCGCCAACGACTCGGCCAGTAGCCTCTCCGTCTGTTCCACGGTCAATTCGCGCTAGAACAGGTACAAGTACGACCAACTCCACTGTGCGCTTTTGTTGACCTCCCCGACGGATAATGGCCGTTGACTGGTGGGTTCTTGTCTCCCTGCTCTGGAAGCAGCCCGCAAGCTTGCATGGCCAACTCCCAGAGCTGCCGCTCTTCCTCCATGATTTACATGTGCAGGGTATCTCTCCTCGGGAGGCCGATCGTCCGTAGTTCAGCAAGGCCACGGTCAGCGATCTAATCCTCAGATAAAACAGATAATGCTTCTGATTTTTTGGAATGCACATGTACAATTGCGTATGCCTTCTTGGAAGGCTCAGAGACGATCTGTCCCGGGCGAGCTTGAGAGCAAACAGCATCCTGGCCAGATGCTGCGTGCTGTTCCCATCCAGACTGGTATGAATGACTGCGCGATTCAATGCTGATTGCTGCTGGAACATCGGATGGAAGAGGCACCAAATCATTACCCAAGCCAAGCATAACCTAATCGCGGCTCGGCAAAGTGATCCAAGCTCGCAAGTTGCTATTTTCATCCAAAGAGGAGAGCCCTTGGGCGCATCCCTCATGGCGAGCGTGTCGCTCGAACATGGTCCGTGAAGGCTTGCGGTCAAAGTGCTTGAGTTGACGCAGAATTGGTGAAACGAGTGGCTGAGAAGGCCAGATCGGTTGGACGAATGGTAGTACTGCAGGCGGTTGCATGGGTTCCGCTCTGAGCCACAACTGTCCTGTGACTCGATCATTTTCAAACGCATCTCAAACAAACGCCGCATAAGCACGGCCAGTTTCAGCTTGTGCTTAGATCATCGACCCAGTCTTGCTCGCTATGATGATGGTTGTTGGAAACCTAACGCCCATATCCGTATACGAGTAGCATATAGCTGCAGTCGCTTCTAGCCACCTGTTGCACCCGGACCAACTCCGTATCCTAGCAGAATACAGCATGTACTCCGAAGTCAACAAGGGTTCATTTGACGGATGCCCCTTTTCTTTTGGACACCCCGAACCAGGATATCACCAGTGACTTTGACACCAAGACCCGCAATTGCATAAGCGTAATTGACTGCGCGACACTGGCTTGATGCAGACACAGATTTTTCCCTGTAATAAATCCAATCATATTGCTGAAATATTAGCGAATGAGGCAACTGCTCACGATTGTTCAGCTCGTAGGGGGTATGGAAATCCTCTCGTATATACGTGGTGGTGAAGGGCTGGCGCAAAAGCACGGCAGAAATCCCCAAGTGATTGCGGCGGTAACAGTAAGGGTCGAGAAAGGGCGGACAAATCGCCGTTCAGCACACGTGATGGAAGGACCATCGCGAACCTGCGGGTTTGTCTTCGTCCCCTATCACAAGCTTTGCAGCATGTCTCTTCCTCCATAGTCACAGTGATCCCCACAACCGTACTAGAATGACTACCGTTCGCACTGTTGCTCGCCTCGCACATTGGCGAGAGACGAACCTCTCAAGCCTCCAATAACTGCACAGAAGGGTCCGCAAATAGCCCTGTCGCAGCCTCAAGGGTTGCGATGGCTCTTCGATTGGTGCGCGAGTTCGGACTGGCGCGCTTGCCTCAGCGACAGTTTCATGTCTTGGATGTCAGAAGAACAGCGAGAAGTAAGGACTCCTTGCGGCAGGTCGATGATCAGTGTGCCTCTTCGAGGGATTGGTCTCTCCAGAATCTGCAATGCACGCGCCACGCCCTAAGTCAACAAGATGGCGCTACGTTTCAGATATTTATTCCTTCTGCGGCCGCATTGGTCGGGACTGGTCAACGTTGACTCCTGTCTGCACAGATGTCACCGCATTTTGAGATGTCCCTATTTCTCCGTGAGAAGCATGATTGGGCCATCGAGCTCGTACAAGCAAATGTACGGCAAAGATGCACATCATTTTTGCATGCGCAGCTGCTCCTCAGCTGCACGAACTGCGCTGCAAGGCTTCACTATCTGTTGGCTCGTTCGTGAACTCTCTAAAGATGGGAACATGCGCCCGCCATCGAGTTGGTCGAGGTGCCCAAAGTATGAAACAAGGCACCACAATCATCACCGTTACTTCCAGTGGCGTAATCGTAACGAGCGCCCATGATCCTGGCAAATCTCCGACAGACCAAGAAATGGCCCGCTCTGTCGTCTATGAGAGAAGGTAGGGTCACGTCGCGGACATACCAAAGCAGTCAACGTCCATCATCACTTACTGTTCTTGGCCACCATGTGAACTCAGCCACCACGGATGAGGCCGAAGCCGACTTATGGTGAGACCTTGAAAACGGAGACGACGTTCAATGTTGACTGGACAGGCTGGCTCGGATATTCTTCCTTGCCACGCTTGCCTAGATCTCCAAGGCTGAGGCAGTGGTGCAACAGTAAGGAATGTTCTTCGCCCAAAGCAGCGCCCGTCAAGATCGGGCGAGGGGTACATGTTTCGAAGTCTCCATGTCCACCAGTGATGATGTCGACATCACTCCGCTCATGACAAATGTGAGTTGGCTCTGCCATGGCGTCGATTAGGCGTGTAGGCCGTTCGGAGGCCTTTCGTCCTGGCCGGACCAGCCCGAAAGCCAGCCGAAAAACCCTGGCAGAATACGAAACACGTCCCTCTGCGTAGCGTCCAGAGTGAAAAGGAGAACAGCAGAGTACGGGCGGCTTGCCATGGACTCCACGTCGTCAACATCATCAATGCCTCAACGAACAGTGGCGCTATCGACGACCCTTCTTTCCGCCACCTCGACCCGGTCCCTGGATGTCGAGGATGTCTGTCCTGCTAAGTTTCAAAGTGCCACCTCGGAATCTGCCCACTGCAGGTACATCGACGCCACGCTCCCTTCGGACAGTCGATCTGGCTTTTCCGGAGGGCTTCTCCAGTATGATACCATTCTCCTTGGCTTCCTTTCTGCGCACTGCCTCGCGGCTTGTCGCCTTTGCCAGGATACCCTTCCTGTGCGATAGGGGCATTTTTTCCTGATGAAACAAAGAGTCTTTGGACCCTAGTGATTGCATTCGCATGTCGACAGCTTTATGTCGCTGTGTTCCAGGTGCCGGTGATGACTTTGCTTGCTCCAATAAGTGGGATTCTTTCAACAAACGTTGGAGATCCAGGTCATGTTTCAAATTCTGCGCTTCGAATGCGTCTTCATCGTCAGCTCCTCTGTCGGATGTTTTGCTTGCCGCCTGCTCTACCTCCTTGGGCGGCTTTGTGCTCTGTTGTCCATGTCAGTGTCTGCCACGAGGGTGTTTTGCCAGCGTACCGCTACTTACCATGAAGGTCTTGTATTGCTGCCGTTGGAATTCAGCATCTTCCCTTTCTTCGAGGAGCGCCCGATGTTCAACTATCTCCACGTTCGCATCTCTGTTCTCTACATCGGAGAGGCCTTCCCACGAAGATTCTTCCTGCGCTGACTCGATTCCGTCGTCCTCGTCCTCTTCCTCGTCTGACAGCGAAGGTGTTGCGGTGTGAGATTCCGATAAGGGCTCGAACGTGGATTCGAAGTATTTGCGAAAGACGTCTCGATCCACATCAGGTGCAGCTGCAGGAGTAGGTTTGTCGTCTGAGGTGCGCTCGCGGTGTCGTGTCACGACTGCGACTTCCCGCTTTCGCTTTCCAAGCACGTCCATTTGCGCCGGCGACCGCGCATACATGTAGAAGTCTGAATCTTAGGCCGCAACGCCTTCGTCCCGAGTGCAACAATTTTCGTCCAGGCGGATGCGCCAACTTTTGGAGTCCGACATTTGTGCCAAGGTCAAATAAAAAATTCATGCGTCAGGTCGTCCGGGGCGCGTCTGGAGAAGCCGCTCCAGTTGAGGCAAGGCGCCCGGGTTATCAGATTGCCGAGGCTAGCAGGCCAAAACAGACCCCAAGTGTACACAGTAAACAAGCACATTCCCAACACTGACCGCTTCCAAGCTTCAAATGCATGTGAGTAAGATACAATCTACCAGAAGAAAGCAACATTCAATCACAGCACTTTATCCGAACGATGGGTAAAGGTTGTGGTGCGGTAAAGGAGAATATTCTAGAGATATCCGCTGTGAATAAAGAGAAATATTCTGAGGCGTAGCGAGACGCAAGAAGTAAACATCTTCATACACGTCTCTCTTTGGCTTGTTGTTATATGAACCCCTAAGTACAGTATGAGAGGCTGACGGCGTGAGCAGGTGATTATGACAGGTTCGTATTCATTCATCCAGTCAAACTTGCCTTCCACCAGATCTCGAGTACGCTGAAGGTGGTCGAAGCCCTTGTATGCACAAATGCAGTCATTGCGCTTCTCTGTCCCTTGATTTCCCTTATATCCTGTCCGTACACTGTAGAGGGCCACAATATGTACATATCTCTGACCCGATGCTGCGGTGCACCCTTCACAAGTGAACCCCGGAGGAAAGACGATTCTGATTTTGGTGTTGTACCGTTGTCTTCTAAAAAAAGGGTGTCGTCAGCGAACATGAGACGAGATGCAAAGTGCGCGACGGATCTGCAAGGACTTACAAGCGTACCGCCTACTCGGCTTCTGTGTTGACCCATATCTAGAACAGATGTAGAGAGGTTAGTCCACAAGCAGAAATGACTGCTCCTTCCCAGAGCTGCACATTTCTCCTCTGTTATGCCTGATACGATGTTCCATATCGTCGATGTGTTGACCAGCCATGTCCACGATTAGAAAATCCCACCGGATTGATCCTCTCTGCAGCATGCACGAGCGTGAAAAAGCTTTGTCACGTGACTGACAAGGCTGTCCTCGGCTAACTTTCTTTCCTTCACCAGCTTCGATTTTTCTCCAGCTCGACATCAAACAAGTCCCAATGCATTTTCACCTTTTCCCATACCATAATCAATGCTTCGCACCAGCGCCTTGTCGCCTACACCATGACCCGGTTTCGCCCTTGCATTGATCTGCATGCTGGCCAAGTCAAGCAAATCGTAGGCGGGACCCTCAGTATACGCGAGTCTGACCTGAAGACGAATTACATCTCGTCCCATCCAGCAGGCTATTTCGCCCAACTATACCGCGATGCGGATCTTCTCGGCGCGCATGTAATCATGCTTGGACCAGGTAATGAGGCCGCTGCGAAGGAGGCACTCGCCGCATGGCCTGGCCATCTGCAGGTCGGAGGTGGCATTACTGATGCCAATGCAAAGGAATGGATCGACGCTGGTGCTGAAAGGGTGAGTCCTGGTTCTCTGCTCTCACTCTTCCTTTATGACTTGGCGGGTGTATGCTGATGTGCAAGCAGTAGGTCATCATAACTTCATTCCTCTTCCCCAACGGCCGGTTCTCGTTGGAACGCTTAAAATCTGTGCTGTCATCCCTGGGTAACGATACGTCCAAACTCGTCATCGATCTCAGCTGCAGACGGAAGGGCGACACATGGTTCGTTGCGATGAACAAGTGGCAGACTATTACGGAAATGGAGATTACCAAAGGTACTTATCTCTGATTCGTCTCTTCCCACTGCCAGCGACTACAGAAACCCTGACCGTAACCAGAAAGCATCTCCATGCTCGAGCCATACTGCTCCGAGTTTCTCATACATGCCGCCGATAATGAAGGTCTCCAACAAGGTATCGACACCGATCTCATCCGCAGGCTGGCCGAGTGGTGCACTATCCCCGTGACATACGCTGGCGGCGCGCGGACAATCGAAGACCTCGACCTTGTGAAACAGTGTAGTGACGGCAAAGTCGACTTGACCATTGGCAGTGCCTTGGACGTGTTCGGTGGCAGTGGCGCCAAACTCGAGGATTGTGTAAAGTGGAATCAGGACAATGCCAATTGAGTATCATCAAAATGTTCACTTTTCCGTGTCCTCATTTCAGGCGACTGAACATGATTGAGTCGTAATTTCAGGGGTATACTCGGTCGCTTCGCAGGCTGTATTACCTTTTTGCAATTTGTCCACGCAGCCTGGAGCAGTTTCTTGGTCTCTGGTCAAAGGTTCATCTACCGTGGCGTCATCCACAGCGAGTCGGTCGGTATCAATAGCGAAAACCCTCCCCACAACTCCGTCTCCGGTCTTTCCGCCATGATTGTCCGACGCGGCCCTATCAGCAGGCTTCCTGACTTTTCTGCGATATCCAAGATACAACGTTCGTTCTTCCGCTTCTGCGCCATCTTCGAGCCGCCTGTCCAGCCGAAATCCACCCTCAACGTCTTCTACGAACTTGCCCCATCTTGCGGCTTGATTGACCTCCAGCTGACACCATACCACCGCATTCTTTGCTACTCTCACGTTCCACTTCCGTCTCTGGTGCATATCCTGACTCGTTTGAACCACACCACGCAGCAGTATGTCCCAGTGTGTCCCATGAACAGATGACGAATCCGCGGCTGCTCCTGGTGCCTGTCCGTCCTTCCGATGATCCAGGACTCGACGATTTCGCCACGTCAAGTACGGAGAGACCTCGTTCCTCTCCCTCCACAACATCATGCTCGCACACAGAGCCTTGATATCCACCTGTATCATCCGTCATTTAGTCATTTAATTGATACCCACTGGAGCCTGGGGCAATCGAAACGAGACATACCTCTGCCGCCGCCGAAGCAACCCTTCCAATCCACCAGTCAATATGAAAACCGATTGTCTGCGGCATCCTTGCCGTCGTTGTGAGTTTGTCCCTCATGTCGCCGGTGGATCTCCATGACGCGCAGTATCTGCCTTGTCCACTGTTGGCATTGTGATTGTCTTCCTGGCGATCCCTGCTCTTCTTCCTTCTACGATGTACTTTCCCTGCATCTGCGGCCTCCAAGAACTCGCAGGATTTGGATGGCGTACCCAGCTCGGGAGCATCGAGGTAAGTCGAAGTGAAAGAACAACGTAAGGGCGGCAGAGGCATATCTGTTGAAAGGTTGGGCAAACATGGCGAGAATGAGCGTTCGAGGACAGTTTCGCCAGGAGATGAGGATGGATCATGTCGACGTGGCATGGCTAATGGATGACTACTGCATTGGTGGGAGTTGCTTGCTCGAGATGATGGCGAGGAATGTTGCCATCCCATTTGATGTTCGACGTTAAACTATACTACGAAGGGTGACTTAGGTAGGCATGATCACTGCGTTAGATTGTGAATGAACTCGTCCACATCTGGATCACCTCGTGCTCGTGCTTTTTGAGATCTACTTCACTCGGGGAAAGTGGAGTTTTGTCTCATCCCACGGGTAGTGAACTGTCCCAGATTCGAAGAGACTATCAAAGACCAAAATTTACTGTGGGAAGAATGGCAGGCATGATGCACATAAAAATACGGGAAAATAGGTGTTTGTTCGTTTGTTCAAGGTATCATTCATGACTACCTAATGAGGTGTCATATGCTCTATTGAGCAAGAGTCGTATGAAATACATGTGTTCCAAGCTCATAAAACCCGCGTATCGTGCCAGGTGTACTCAATGCTCGTTGCATCATGAAAGCCAACCTCATCTCCTCTGTTGAATCGTTCTTAGGTGCTGTTGCAAAGGGATATCATAGGTCGAGGTGACTGAGTGAGATGCTTAGTGGGTAGCAGCCTGCTTATTGCCCTCAGCAGATGCCTGTGACAATGTTAGTGAACGTAAACATCACGAGAATCGTCAAAAACGTACGGAGTTCTTGCTCTCATCAACCTTGTCACCAAGGGCGTCCTTTGCGGCAGAGGCACGGGTTCCGACAGATGCGTCAGAGTCCTTGGCAACGTTCTTGTTGGCCTCTTTGGAAGCACCAGAGGTGGCTTCGTTGACCTTGTCACCAACGTAGCTGGAAGACCAATCAGTATACTTGCAGGCAGCAGGAAGGCTGGGAGTAGAAGACGTACTTGGCGGTGTTCTTGATGGATTCCATTGTGGATGGTAGTGTTGTTTGGTTTGAGGTTTGATTGGAATATGTTTGACTTGAGGATTGTTCGAGATTGTGTGATAGAGAAAGTTGAAGGTGAAATGGGCGAAGAGAGGAGGTACTTATAGGAAGATGTTTGCAGGCAAGTGACAACGGCTCACCCATGGAGTGGTGCTGCCTGCCATGGTGAAGAGAGACAAGTGAATGCCCCGCGTTGTTGGTTATTCCATGTTTAGTCCCCACTAGTTCATTGCCTTCCTACTGTCTGATTGCTTCGAGAGGGAGTAGCCGAGGCAAACCGAGCTCTAATTGACCCTTAGTCTGCTTCAGATTCATTTCGTTCAATTCTTATGACGTTTGTCTGGCCAGGTGACAAGGAGAAAGTACGATTGTGATGGGTCAATGAAGATATGCTGGTGACATCACAGATGAAAGGAGCAACCAATTTGAGCCAATCACATCAAGGTCACAGCCACAACCCTGCACCGATTCGGGTGTGGCGCGAGGACACAACGATCAATCTTGGTGGCTACGTCACGCTAATCCGAAATCTGGAGTTCGGTTCTCTTTTCCGCCCATACAACGATGGTGAGTTCATCATGACGTATCAAGAAAACCTCGTCATTTCCTGGCTTCGCTGTTGTTCAATCTGCTTTCGCCATCGGTGCCCTCGTGTTACACTGCTCGTAACCATGAGGCAGTGTGACGCAAGCTCTCACATGTTCCAAGACCGAGAGACCACGGTTTCCTGGACTGAGACGGCATTTCTCTTGATTCGCATGTTCGGCCGCAGACGGCATTCCCGCGATCGATGAAGCCAAGGGAAAATGAATGCATGTGAAACTGCTACCCCTGATGGTTGTCGGTCCTCGAAAGGCTGTGCGTCGTGATCCTGAGATAGTACCCATCGGGATCTACCAGCCTGAAGTCTTTCAACCCCCAGGGCTGAGAAGCAATGTCCGCATCCAGCGTGCTCCCCTTGCTGACGATGAAGTCTCTTTCTTTCTCCAGATCTTCAACTTCTATTACGATCTCGACACCTTTGTTCGGCCGCCGATAGCTTTCTTTTTCCTCGAATGTCTCTGAGGATGGGGTCTCAACGGCTCCGATGAAGACGTTGTCACGCTTCAGGTAGGCGTAGTTGCTTTCGTGCTTCACCAGTTTGAATTGCAACACATTGGAATAGAAGTCAATCATCCGTCGAAGATTGCTAGGGAATATCTCGATTCTCAATGAGGCTGGCATGATGGACGACCACGCGATGACCAAGTTGGCAGCCTTTCTATCACTGCGTTCTGCTTCCGCATGTAAGGCAGACAGTGTCAAGATTTTTATATCTGCATGCCACTTCCAAGACACACTGAGAGCCGCGTTTCAGCCCTTTCAAAGATGAAGGCTTCGACTTTGTCAGCGAGAAGTTCTAGACCGGTTCCAACGCAACTCTTGGCAATTTTTGACTGAGATAATCTGGGGGAGCTAACCCGGCCTTGTGTATGTCTCGTCCCGATTGGATATCAGCTTGATCTAAAAAATGCATGCCAGAGGGAGTACATGCCGGGCCAAATCCAGCCAGGGAGTGATACTTTCGGTCACGGCGAAGCGGAAGAATGTATGACCCTCAGGAGCAAACCAAAAGGAACAGAAACATCATGTTGTAACTACCCATTGTGTATGAAGCCATCAATGCAAACGCATGTGGATGTCAGGCTATACAGCACTCATATCTTGTTCTCTCCAAGAAAGTCCAACATCAGCTTGCCTATTTCATGAGTATGGCTCTCGACCAGGAAATGTCCACCATCCAGCAAGACAAGTTTCAACTTCTTCACGTCTCTCTTGAACGCCTCAGCACCCGGTGCTGGGAAGATGAAGTCGTTCTTTCCCCAGACAGCTAATACCGGAACCTGGCTCTCACGCAAATAACCCTGAAACTTTGGATAGAGTGTCACATTGCTTCCATAGTCCTTAAACAAGTCGAGCTGAATCTCCTTATTGCCTGGGCGAGACATCAGCGCATAGTCGAGATGGTATGTGGCTGGGTCGTCGATCTTGTCTGCGTCAGGCTCGCCATGCAGGTACTGGCTCTTCGTGGCTTCGAAGGTGAGGACGGCTCCACTGACGGCTTCACGGATTTGTCTCTCTTGTTCGGCGTCAGAGGTCGCCCAGAGCTTGCGCAGAGGATCCCAGAATGAACTTAGCCCTTCTTCGTACGCGTTGCCATTCTGTGAAATGATGGCAGTGATGGCCTCGGGACGTTCGAGCGCGAGGCGGAAGCCGGTAGGTGCTCCATAATCAAAGACATAGACCGCGAATTTGGAGATTTCGAGGGCGTCCAGGAATGAACCAATTGTGGTCGCGATATTAGCGAAGGTATATTTAAAGTTCAGCTCTCCTGGGATTTCGGTGAAGCCGAATCCAGGCAAATCTGGGGCAACGACATGGTATTTCTGGGAGAGTATGGGAATCAGGTTGCGGTATTGGAACGACGATGCTGGAAAGCCGTGCAGCAGCAGGATGGTTGGGTTGGAAGGCGATCCGGCTTCGCGGTAGAAGACGCGGATGCCATTTGGGAGGGTGGTGTACATCTTGCTGAGTGCTCAAGGCGTATGACTTGTCACACAGGTTCTTGTCCTCAACCAAGGATGTGTCGAACTTTTGCTCGCTGGATTGCTTAATACAGGACTCTCGGAGCAGTGGACTTACCTCCTATATATACATCTCTCAGCCGACCTTGGCTTGAATAAAAGCAAATACCTGAGGTCAACGCCCGTCGGCAAATGATACGCGGCCTGCCATTCTCTGGTATAGTCTATCACCTTACTAATCGGTCCGCAGAGCAAGAGCATGCAGGTCCATGCAGTTATAGACTTGGCTGGTGGAAAGGCTCAAGAGGTGACAGGGAAAGACAGGAGCCGCAGACATCCACACGAGCCCGTAAAAGTGCCGTGAATTTCTCAGCTTAACAGCAACAGTTTCCACCCATAAGAAGCAATATTACCGAGATTTGAGTCCTAAAAAAGGCACTGATCGCCCGGCAGGCTCACAGAGGCTTTCTGGGTGAACGGTTACATAATCAGCCAAGTACTTACGCTAACCCAAGTAAAGAAGTACATAACCTGCCGCTTCTCAACTTCCATCTTGCCGTTATATCAATCTTCATCAGCATGAGATCTCCTTGTCTTGCTTACTCTTGACGTAGCGAGGATGTGTGAGGACAAATTCCCGATCTGGTATCGAAACTTGCCTTTTGCGCCAGCATTGACACAAATTCATCATCCAACAGCCCCGAATTCCTGCTGTTTTTAAGCGGAGCCTGCTCGCTGGCCTAGCCCACCGGGTCCACGAGCCTAATGAGAGCACGCGAAGCGTTGTGTGATGGATTCTACACTGCGGAACATGCAGGAGCCTTCCCAGCTTCAGAAAGGGCAAGGACGCGGACGTGGAATAGTGCAATTGGGGGTTCCAGTGTCAGCGCTGCTCTTCGGACTACCGTAACATCGTCTGGAAGGAATGATTCAATCTACTCTTCCTCTAAGCTCACCTGGTACACAAGCGACACTGAGACCACACTTCCCGAACAGTGCTTTTTCGTTCTACATCGTGCGTCGATACCTATCCTTGGAACATGCCATTCGCACCAGACCAGGTTTCGTCTACCCAAATCTCCTCATCACACCCATCCGGTCACTCGAGGCTAGCAAGAGATTGCTCCTCACGCTACTCGACAAGGCTCTCCCACGGGCAAACGTTTACAGTTTATGCCTCTTCTCCCCACTCGCAATCTTTCTAAACTCCTCTTGTGGCGCACCCTTCGCAAACCTCGCCATGCCCTCCATAACCTCGCGGACGCCCTGTGCCTCCAAAGCCTCCAAGAAAGGCCGCCTGATCAACTCCTTGATTTTAATTAGACTCTCCTGATTCAAATGCTCGCCCAACTTGTCCTCAACCTCGTCCAACACCTTCTTCAAGAATCCATCACTATCATTCTGGTCCTTACCCTGGAACACTTTATTCACGAACCCGCATGCCACGAGCTCGTCGCAGGGTATTCTCCTTGACATAATCAGGGCCTCATTCGCCTTCGTCAAGCCCAGTCTCTGCACGAGCCCAATGCTCGCTCCTCCTTCAGCAACCAGCCCTAGCGAGGAGAACGGCGTGAGCAGGAACGTGTGCGGTGCCGCGTATATAAAGTCACAGAAACCCAGCAACGCCGCAGACAGGCCGACGGTCGGCCCGTTGAGCGCGGCGATCAGGATCTTCGGGTGCGTGTAGAAAGACCGCGTGATGTCGAGGTTGTTGCTCACAAACCCCTTCAGAATATCGCTGCGTGCTTGATCTTTGCTGATCCCCGGCCCAACACCGGGCCGTGTCGTTGTGACATTCGCACCAGCCGAGAAGAAGCGGCCTGATCCTGTCAGCACCGTGACGCTGACGTCTGGGTCTTCTGCGATCTCTCGGAGGAGACACGAGACGCGGTAGTAGTAGGGCTGGGTCATGGCATTGAGTTTCTTGGGCTGATTGAGCGTGACAATCGCCACGCGGCCTTGCTTGCGATAGAGGACGGCTTCTTCGGGGGATGCCATGTCGGCCATCGTGAGACTCGGAAGGAGGTATAGGGAAGGTAACGTCAAGCGGTCGAGACAATGGACGGTATTCTTCCTAGCTCGTTAACGTCAAGCAGGAGCAGAGGACAGCGCACAACAAGCACAGGTCAGCAGCTTCGGTTTACAGGAAACTGGGGAAAGAAAAGTCCAAGGAACCCTCGGGTAATCGAGATGCATTGAACTGTACTTGACTGAAGAGTAATCAGTGCGCGAGGCCCTGGAAACTGCGGAGATAGAGTTTCTGGAGAAGAGAAACGCCGCGTTGAACCGAGGTCCAAAGTCCTCGGCGTTCAGCCTTTCTTTTTATCCAGATTCGTCCTCGGCAAGAATAGCCAATCGTAAGGCATACTGTCACTAGCCAGCCTCAGCCTCGTCTACTTTTGAAGAACCGAGTGCTTGCGGTCACCAACATTGCCATGCGAGTGAACATATACGAAACCACAGAAGGCGCTTCTACGGGGTTTGACCCTCAGCGAAAGAAGATACAATGAGAGAGGCTGGATGTCATCTTTAAGCCGTTCGTGACACTTCTTTTGTGGTGCACTGACCGACGGTTTGGGCAATTTCGACGGCAATAGGAGAACACGCCCCGCAATTGAACGCAACATCCTAGACCTGAGCCTTGAGACGAGGAGTATCAGCCGGCACATTGAAGAGATGGTCGAAGTTGAAAGGCCTCACGCGACTGGAGCGGGCTCGTGAGCCCAGCGAGTCGCATGTATGAGAAGATCATTTTGTTCTTGGCTGCGAATGCTTCCTTCAATGCAGCAGAATGAACGAGTGGTAGTTGTTTGCACCCGGGCGTAAGGTGTTCTTCTTGTATGGTACGGTGTGGAACACGATTGCCGCGGTCGACCGCTCGTCTCTTGAATCACGGACGCACACTTGCGTCAATCTCTGAAGAGTGGCGTTAGATGCTGCTGATGTATCATAGGCGTACAAGAGGAAACCGGTAAGCCCCTGGCTTTAGGTCCTGTGCTTGGGCTGGCAGTCCATGGGCTGCACTTCAAAGGTAATGCTTCCGCACTCGTACTGCAAACGACGGGGCATCTCAGCGGACCGCATGAGCAGGAAACATCAGCTACTCAGCGGGCTGGTTTTGAGGATGCCATTGATAACTTGGTCGTTCCTTATTGCTAGGGTAGCGGATGCATTTGCCGCAGAGCGAGCTTGGAGGGACCCCAAGATCATAATTCAGAACCTGGATGACAAGAATTTCTGTTCAGGAGGAGGTCAGGCCATAAGGCTAGCTTGCCTTAGACAGCCATCAGACATGCTGGCAGTTCAAGTACAGGCCTTGTCATACGATTCAATGAACAATTCATGTTATACTCCATCAGTATGTTATTGGTAACAGACCGGTGATGAATGTATTGGGAGGGGCGTGGACGGGTTCCGTCGTGTTCTTGGAAGCGTGATAGGATGCGGAGTACGAAAATAATGAGAGTGGTGGACTGATTCGCGGAGCCTCACCTGCTTGTTGCCAAGCCCGGAATCATGGGCGATGGCGATACAGTCTTCGCCCCTCTGATATTCTAATTGACCATAAATACTCTGAGAGCTTTGATAGCCCTTGCTAAAGTCGAAACAGGTATACCATCAGCCCGAAGAGTGTTCGGACAGGGGTGCCGGTACGATGGTGTTCAACTATATTTTACGGTCCCTCCGCGGGACGAATCTCGAAGTCTTCAAGGTAGGTACCACTCGTTGTCCACGCTCTACCAATGCGGCTCTGACAGTTTGCAGTTCGGCATGTACCTGGCCTTTCCAATAGGGTATATGTACTACTTCGGCACCAACCTGGAAAACCGATTCTCTGTGCCCGGCTTCTGGCCAACACAAGAACAAAGTCACAAGATCCCCTACGAGCGAGAAGAAATCAGAGCCGAGGTGCAGCGAATACAGCAAAAGATGACGGAAATGCGTGCGAGGTTGCCTCTCGAGCAACAGCAGAGGTTGAAGGATCGGGACATGGAAGCACCGGAACAGAATACTAGCGGGTAGGGCTCTGAGCTCCGAAGACCTCCAGCAAGTGTCCAAGTTAGTACGACAGAAAGACAAGGAATCTGTTGCGCGGATTGGAAAGATGAAGGCGGACAGACGAAGAAGAAGCAAGACTGTTTATCACAGTTTGAGAGACCGTTTCTGACGCATTACGAAGGACTTTGAGGAAGGACCTGAACCAGGCCTACATGAGCCGGACGGCCATCGACACACTCATGACCCAGCGTACATTTCGACGCACAGGGGAAATGCCGCTTTGTACACAAGTCCCAGGTCGACGCAGAAGCAACACGTTTGCGCAGCTCTGCGTTATCACGGTGTTGAGAGCAGGAAAATGGGTAACCTCAGTCCACTCAATCATGGGCATTGTCTCCAAATGGGTTGATGGCTACTCTTTGTGGATCGAGGCCAAAACGAAAACAGGCATGGCCGCCGTGCCGCGCTCAGTACATGGTGCAGCTTCGACGGAGTCATGTCGTTGTAATGGATTATATGAAAGCCGATGCTACCAATGTCGCTGCCATACAACTCCTTGTAAAAGAATAACATTAGGGGTATCTCATTTTACAACTCTTTCAACGTGGCTGTAGTCGATTCGACAGAGGCCGCCTTCAATGCTGCTGCAGTGGTCCTCAGGCCATCTGCTATGTAAATGCTCTTGTTCGCTGCTCCTGCTGCCGCTGTCTTGGATGCCAACTCGCCCTGCAGATAGTACCAGACTCGGTTGTAGATGATCAAGACATGGTTGGGAAGATAGTAGTACGCGGCGGTGACGAGAAGAGAGACGAGCATGAAGAGGATGAAGTCTAGAACAACAATGATTAGCTTAGCCCTGCAGTGTCGAGTACCCAATTGCTGTACGTACTGAAAATGAACCGCTCGGTGGGAGTGAGCATGTACAATGAGAAGGTCACCTCATATTGGTACTTTTTCAGGCGCAGCCAGCGGACGAAGGACGACATGGGTGATGTTCTGTTCTCTCTCGTGACTCTCGAATAATCGGACATGGCAAAAGTAAGAGTGGGAGCAGGCATATGGCTGCAAGGAATCTCGACTCGACAGAGGTTGATGGAGAAGTGGTTATGTCTGTCGTTTTCTCAGGATGATTTGTATCGTTGGATTTGGACGAGCTAAAGTCAGATCTAGTTCCACGTCTGAAGCGTATCGAACGTCTAGCGAGTCGACTGTAAACGAGTGACGAGGTGGAAGGCGTATAAAGGAGGACGAGACTCAGCAGCGCGTCTGGCTGAGAGGAAAAAGGTTGTTGAAGATTGAGGCTGGATCTACGGGGCCGCCAGAAGAGGAAAGGAGGCGAGCTGACCGGTGTTCAACAATGAGAAGACAATTATGGACACGGCGGTTGAAATGGAGGCCCAAAGTGCAGTGCAGTGCAGATTTTCCGATTCGATTCCCCGTCGCTTCCTTTCTCGAGCTGCTGCTGGCAACCATGAGGCTGGCCTTTTTTTGCGCCTTATGCTCTTCCCACCACGCGTGGCTCGATACGCGGGTCGGAACTTTTCGACGTGCGATCAGCTCATTCGCGCGGTACGGAGGCAACGCCTATCAGCCCATTTCTTAGCCCCATCGCTCGTCTAATGCTCATAATACAATTCTATTCTCGGACACTCATTGAGGGTTTGTGTGCACCTCGGATGGCCTTCCTCAGATCTTTCAAGAGCCTTGGGATGCAGTATATCGGCCCAGATCGAGTTGAGGTACTCAGTGCTGCCTTTTCCTCTTCTTGTCCTCCTACCTTTCCTCAGGACACTGACGCGAGGTGCCTTGAGTCTTCACCTCTTGCGCCCATCGGATTCCTGTATCCAAAAGTCTACGCGCATAAACTCGACAAGCACAGTAACTCCGGCTCGGATCGGCTGTCATTGTGCCTTCCGGTGTCATCCATGGCGCTCGCATCGTCCAGAGTCGTGAATGCGATATTGTGCTGGTGAAATCGGAGGCCATGCATTGCTCCCAGCTTCAAAAAACATCATCAGGGTCGACCTTGAAACTCTCGCCGTTCTCTCTGACGTGGATTCGGTCCTTGTCTCTGTCCAGAGGCTTTCTCATGTCCAGCGCATCTTCTCCTTCCGTAGACACGCCTGTTGGATCATCCGAGTAATATTTGACCACTGTGCGAAACGTCGAATAGCCCATGCTCTCG
The DNA here is from genome assembly GCF_000835505.1 of Exophiala xenobiotica. NCBI lineage: Eukaryota > Fungi > Ascomycota > Eurotiomycetes > Chaetothyriales > Herpotrichiellaceae > Exophiala > Exophiala xenobiotica. Next base: position 3,095,702 of record NW_013562492.1, read on the forward strand.
TACATTTTGATGGCATTGCGGTTGCTCCTCCTCACGAAAAGATCCACAAACCAGGCATTTTGTTGGTTACATGCCTTTTCAAGAGACTCGCTCAGGAGTTTACCATATCCGAGCCTTCGATACTGAGGTGCTATTGACAGCGCCGTAATATGGCCATGCCATGGTAAGAAATGTGGTGAACCTCTGCGAGAGCTTCCTCAGACCGAGCTCCTGTAGGAAAAATTGAAATGACTTACTGTAGTTGAGCAGGTGATGTTTCAACTTTGCCAATGATATACCCGACTATCTGATCGTGTTCTTCGATGCATTGGAATAAAGAAGGCCATCTCATCAGATATGTCAGGTAAAAATTCAAGTCATAGTTTTCGGTATATGGATCGAGGTTGCATAAATTTAGGTGTAGAAGATCAGAAGGCTGGACTCTCCGAATGATAGGCATCGCAGCTCATATTCAGCCCGACTCGGGTCAAGATCGAAATATCGAGGATAGAGATGCCTGCCAGTGAATGCGATAGTGGACAGTCTAATGTCAGGCACAGTGAAGCCGTCAAAACCCTCGTGTGAAAGTGTGGGGGACTTGGTTGGGTGAATACGAAACGCGCCCCGTCCCGATGGGGGCCAAATACCTGAAGAATCTCGAAGTCGGGCATCGCTTGCGGTCTTCGTAACCAATCTACCTCAACCTCAACCACTTTGTTAGATTATCTGCTTTCTCGAGGACTGCACGCTCATCGCGATGCGTCCTTGCACATGATACGATCATCTCAAACCCTCGACTTCGATTTTTATCAGCCGTCACCTGCATTAGACCATGACAGTGATATCTCCACCAGCCTCCCCCTCGACACCTTCAAGAAAGCGCAAGTCGCTAAGACTGTCCAATGTCGATTCATTATCTCAAGAAGCTTTCACGAGTCCATACACGAGTGGAACAACCAATGGCACGACATACTCGAGACGGTCGTCACGTACATCCCAAACCTCCTACCAGCCACGATCTCCGGTGACACCGCGGCCCATGTCGGCCAAATCCTCTAGACCGCCGTCTTTCTCAGTGCAGCGAAGGCCGAGTCGGACGAGTATACGCAGCGCGAGAAGTATAGAACAGATAGGCGAGAATGGTCTCGGAAATTTGGCCGATGAGCTAGAACAAGCCTGGGACGACGAGGACGAGAGTCAACCGAATTTCCTGGAGGGACTTAGAGAAGGCGATATAGAGCAAGAGCCGTCAGCTATTGGGCTCCAAAGCCCATACGGAATCAACGACATGCACGACTTCGGCTTCGGCATGGTGGTGCAAAGTCCTCACCCAGCGCAGTACGATGTGGCGTCGCCCACACTGCATGTCTTGCCGCAACCCAAAGACCTGCGTTCACCTACGGACACGAGCCGCGGACATGAGAGGCATGAATCTGCCTACGATGGGTCAGATTATGGACCCGAGTCGGACCCCGACGAAGAAGGAGACTTGCTACCCCCAATTCTCAGAAAGCGCATACACGACATCCAGAAGTTGACACGCATGTGCGTCAACCCCGAGGACGCGGTCAGCGAGGGCGGGGGAACCATCAAAAGAACAATTCAAGGCTTGAAAGATCTCGGCCCCCAAGGAAACATTGAGTACGGAGTCACACGGCTGATCACGGCATATACCTCGATGGCATCCCACCGCACGAACAAGACGCGCGATCTTTTCACCCAAAGCCACTCGCTCATGTACGGTGGGATCATGAATCTGCCGGAAGAAATGATCGACCTCCTCCTCGACGAAATCAAGAGTCTCGGCTCGACCGTGCCGTTTCTCAGGCCGCAGAACCCTCTGTTGTCTTTGCAGATCCTCGCCTCGCAAACAGAAGAGCTGAACCACACCCTCCGCTCGCTGACGGACTTACTACAAGAATCCCGACTCGCTGCGAACGCGGCCACCCGGAAACTCAAGTCGGTCCGTGATATGGTCGAGGACATGAACGTCGAAGAGGAGCTGGTGGAGAACAGCATCCTGCTTATCCAGGCCGGCGACTGGGACCGACGGTGTAGAACACGACAGGCCGCGAAGACGTGCCAGGAAGTCTGCGCGGGATTCGCAGATCGTTGGGGTCTGGACGTCAACGTCGACCTGACCGCAAAGCGTAAACCGCCTCAGGAAGTGTCGGTGCGATCTTAGGGCATCTTGTTGGAACATTGCATTGTTCAAAGCGAATTTTTTTTTGGCCCGCGTAATGGTTTTTCATGAGTGGTTACAGCATCGAGTACGCAATTATGGATTTGCTTGACTTGGGTCATCAAGGTATATATAGCACGGGTGCTACTGTTAGAAGGGCGACCCTTGGTAATACTGTCACTGTCCTGTTGCTTACAGTAATGAGAAATACATACAAGGATGAATACCTATGTAGGTACGTGCATGGCACATGTTTAATCGAACTTTGGGTAGTCAGAGCGTGCCAGAGTTACACTTGTTGAGAGATGGCGTCGAGATATAGCAATGGACAAAGGGTCCTCTTCAACATCACGTCCGTATCGATGCCTTTGACTAGGTGAAACGGCACCTTGCTCATCGCCAGCTTCTTCACGACTGGCACCAGGCGTCCTTCGGCTTGCAGGTTGTTTTGACTCCTTCTTTTCTTGTATAAAGTCACGTCTGGCCATCCTCAGGAACCGCAACTGCCAACTGGGACCTCGTCATCTTGATTTCGGTCTGGCTGAAGTCCCAATTTAACACTGATAGATACTTGACATACTTTAGGTCCAGCGAGCCAGAACCTAAGCCGGAGCAAATTGATGGGCCCGATGATCATCTCGTCCAAAACACTTACTGTGGTACTCGTATATTCTCTCACAACAATGCTTGACCAATGCGGATATCAAACCGCCTACCAATTTAATCCCCGACGATCTTTTTCATTGACTGAAATGAGTTGACCGCGTTTGATAGACACACGGACCAGCCGATGCCGCAGCGGGGCACAGCATGAAGTCAGGCCAGAGGTCAATGCTCGAGACGGCGGCCGGGCGGTGCGCCACAACATACTCTGCTGTGACCACCAGTGCCAATTCGAAGGAGCAAGTGAAGGGAAATCGGCCGCTGTCGCTTGTGCTTGTTACGGTGCATCAATGTGAGCATGATTCTGGCTTTTGGTCGTAAGAAGGGTCAAGCTCAATCCTGTCGATCTAGGTGAAAGAAGAAAAGCAACGCCATGCACATCCGAAACGTCGAGCATAGTAGAGCAAATAACGAGGACAGCATTCTTAGCAAGATGACTTCTGCGTGCCGTGCAACTTGAGAGGATCCTGGACCGCCTCCGCGTCTCGTTGAATTTGGCGCAAGGCGTAGTCTAGTCGCACTGCACAGCTGGGCAAGATGTAACGTGTAGCAACAGCAGTTTGGATCGTCGAGTGAGGCAGGTCAGATTTAATCTCAAGATAGAGACTGAAAGGAAAGAGAAGAAGAGAATGTTGAAGAGTAAGAAGTCATTAAGGTAGTATATAACCAACTGTCAAGATAGTCCCTGGGTATCCCCACCAATATGTACGCGAAGATTCTTGTACGCAATGCACATAATAATATCAGAATTTTCTGGTCAGATCATGCAAGCTAGACACCCCTTTTGTTCCTGACCTTTAGACGTTGGTAGGATGCACAAATTCCCCGAGTGATTGTGGAGATCAAGTGCGTGGCGTTGTTCCACAGCGTGCTGGGCGTTATGTAAACCTTCGCAGTTGCAGTTCAGCCGGAGACTTTCTTTCTGCTGGCTTTGATCTTCGACGCTGTTCGGACTCCTGTCCTCATGCCGGAAGAAGCATTTATGAGGGATAGGTGGCAGGAGGCAGGCCGTACTCGTATGCGGTGTAGATGCCGATGGGGCACTCGTCCTGATCCTGGAAGAACCAGAAGTTTGTGTCATTCGTGTACTAGAGAGATACCGAGTCAGCTTGCCATTCCGGTACAGTTGAGACCTCTAGCCAACTAGCTAGGGTGGCTTTCTGGACGTGAGAAGAACTTACTGTCATGCCTGCCACACAGGTACCAGCACCGACGAAGCAAGGACCAACGTCAATGGTGTAGGCGTTGCCAGGTTCCATGTGAACTGGTGGGAAGGGAGGGAAAGGACCGGGGGCGGGCTGGTTGTTCCAGGTGGTCTCTGGGCCAGGGCAGCTGCCTGGGTTGTAGCCAGTGAAGAAGAATGAGCCACCACCTTCATACTCGAAGTTGGAGGTCTTGAGTTGCGACTTCAAGGGGAAGATGAACTCGAGAGTGCAGTTGGCATCGGCGCGCGACGCGGGGACGTCGAAGCTGAAGATCGAGCCAATGTCGTTGGGGGTGAAGACACCATTGAATTGAGGTCCGAAAGCCTTGTCAGGCTCCGACTTGGAGATCTGGGTGATGTAGTGAGGGAACTCGAATTGGCCTGCCTCCAACTCGCGAGGGCAGGCGCTGTCCCGTTCTGACAAGGCACGCTTACGCAGAACCTCTCCGGGGTAGGCGGCGACAAGGCCAGCGAACATGGCAAGCGCGGCGAAGGACTTCATCTTGACGTGCTGATATTAGGTATAGCTATGAGGATGGAGGGGATAAGGGCGACGAGGTGTTAAGCGAGTGACTGCGGCGAGATTGAGGGTAAAGAGCGAGAGTGTAGGAGTAAGAAGCAAACCATATGAAGGAAAATGGCGAGTGTGGACATATGGACGTATTTCAAGCTGGGAGATTGCTTTGGAGCCCCAATCGCCGGTGCCCCAGCGAAACGTGTAGCTTGCCAGATGGATTGACGGGCCGTCACAACACCTTCTCGCCATTCTGCGCCCGAGTGGACGTGAGGCTGAATAGAGAAGCCCAAAAAAGATCGGCTCGAAGGTTGCAGACCATCGAAATGCATGATCGGGGTCTTAGTGAGACATGGAAACCAGGAGCGTTACTTGCTCAGGGACGTCGACGCGACCCATCCATGGTGTTGACCAGAGCAAAGACGGATAGTGGCACAAGCCACGTTGGTACTTGTGCCATGTGAAAAGCCTTATGATTGGAGCTTGATGAGTTTGGCTTGATCAGCAGACGCCCGGCGGCATAGACAAAGGGGCCACAAGTGGACACGGCCGGATAGACGGCGAGGCGGAGGATTGAGGGGCTTCATCTCGTGTAGCACTTCTCATTTGCAGGCTTCCTGTAGATGGGGTCATTCAAGCATTGCGATCGCCGCGAAAAGTCGGCCAAGCGAAAGTAGACAGCTTGAATGTTTTGCTTGTTTGTTCGAGGGTTGCACTTCCATGTACTGTACAGCATTCGAGGTTGAACAGCAACCGGCCCATAACCTCGGTCTGGGTGAAGGATTGAGGCGTGAACTTTCCATCTCGATGGAAGGTCTTACTGTGGCTTCCGGATGGTTGAAGAAGGTTTGTCCTCAGCCGTGAGAGCACTTCTGTTACGAGGAAGATTGCAGGTTCAGCCAGTCTCAGGGGAAGAAACGCACGCCAAACAATGGCACCAAGCCCATTCCGCTCTGGAGACAGCCACAATCTCTCCAGCCCGTGCGGCGTATCCAATCTAGCTAGGTTCCTGCTAAGCGTCGCCAATGCAGGAACTCGGCACCGCCTGGTCAATTTTTAGAAATCTCGAATACCTGACAGCCAACGACAAGTCGTCCATGTGGATTCTCGACCGCAAAAAGCTTCTCGAAGAACAAACTTCAAGCAGTATCGCCATAACCAGCAGACAACACCGCTTGAGTTTTTCGGGCTGTCATAGACGTTAGGCGTTCTCACTGCCGCAACCCAAACAGGCAGGTCGAAGTCTCTGCTATGTAGAGAGCCACAGAGCTTTGATGGCATGCAGTGCGATAGCATAGGCGACGGTAGGGCTCTCATCTCCCCATCAACGACGGCTGCAGTTCTGCCGGATCAGCACGGTATATTGAATTTTCTACCCCGTACCTTCAGTTCTCAATTTAAATTCCAGGAACAGGGTAGTACTCCCAATGATAAGTATCCATAAGACTGCCCTTCTTCTTCTAATTATATATCCAGAGCAGTGCAATAAAAGCCATATGCAGGAGAATACCGAATCGTGGTGTTCCAGACGGCGACACCCGATTAGGTTCGGAAGACCTACAAGTATGTTCGCCACCATGGAGGATACCTTGATTCGATCTCGGAGCTCTCTTGCGGGAAACGGCTTTGGGTCCCAGTAATCATGACGGTGTGCTGGTGAATTGTTGGAGTGTCTCTTAGCAGCCAATATCTCCCCAATTGTTGCACCGCAAGCAATGGCGCTGGGATTGGCACCAAAACTGTCTGTCTTTGAAGTCTTCGAACTCATTAGACATGGCAAGGAGCGTGCAGTGCAAGTACTGCTCTGCTATATTTTCGCACATATTGACGGCTTTTCCACTGGCGCCGTGGTGGAAGGATCTCGCACACCGACACCTCGAGATCAACCACATATATTGGCAAGGATGCCCAATGTTCATGGTAACACTTCGCGAAAGGTCGCTTCATACCATGTCGGACCGTCCGGCCTGAGAACCGTCGAAGTAACTCAATCCCGAACGTCTCACGGCTGTCAGTGAACACAAAGGTATGTGAATGCTGACCATAGGCAGTGTCTCATGACAACATGCCTTTGAAGGGGCGAAGGAGGAAAAGGCTGGGGAAATGTATTCTCACAGGCACCTAGACAATATGTCCGAGCATAATTTTATAGGGTCCCACTGGCCTAAAGCAGTGCCTGGCCACCCTTGCTACATTACAATCCACCATACCGCCGCTCAAAGGCTTTGCCAGACCTCTCCCCAACACCAGGATCGCAAGGCTCAGAGGCCTTGCACAAGATCCTCCGAGTGGAAAGCGATAGTCCTCGATCCAGCGAGGCATGGCAGCAACTCAGAAGTCAAAACTCCCAGCACTGATACAAATGCAAACGAAATGTGTGGTTGATCATGCCTTATGTTCACACGAAAACTCCAGGATTCCAGGGGCTGTGACCTTGAGGTAAGAACCCCGACTCTCCACCCACGCCGAAGGCGTTGTTGCTTTCCCAGCCGTAGAAATTCATTTCGCACGTCGCCTCGACAAAGTTCTCCGCGCTATACATTTCAAACCCGGTGTCGAGTGGGAGTTGGATCATGGACTGGGGATTCTGAGTTGCATCTCCGGTTTGGGCAGATTGGACCGAAGCCGAAGATCGACGCTGAGACATGTTCAGGTCGACTTCTCGCTGGTCCTGGCTTGCAGGCTCGCACAGAGTCATTGGCGTATGGGCGGGAGTGTGGAAGAGGTCTTCAGCAAAGCCCGGCGAATCCCACGTCGATGGTGTGCTGCAGCTCCCTGTCCCGAACACACCAGATCTCGATTCCGAAGTCGATGGCGAGGCCAATTGGGCCGTTTGGGGGCGATACGAGGTCCTAGGGACATGGACCATCGGAGGAGTTCTCATCTGGGATGGCGAGATCGGCCTCTGCAAGATGCGCGCTTCCGAAGGCTTTTTGACTCCTTTCTTGGGGCTCTTGTTGGCCTTGGATGTCAGGCGAGTTTCTTGGATGGGCGCCAGGTCCGGTCGTTCTCTCCGGGTCTCAACATCGACGTTGTCGTCAAAATCTTCTTCACTGCCTATCACCCCTATCCGTTCCAGGATGCAATGGACGCTGGGGGAGCCGTTGACTTCCTTGACAGGAGATCCCTCCCATTGACCTGCATGGAGCATTTTCGAGTATAGCTTGAGGACACCTGCCGTGAGAGCAGAGTGGTGTTGAAGCAGCAGGTTGGTGTATCTTGCATGGGGTCAGCAAAAGAAAGGATGACCACAAGGTCGTCGACATTGATCCTGGGCAGAGTAACTGGCTCACCTTTGAGTGGCGCTTGCAGACTCAGGTTTTCGTCGTACTTTAAAGGAACAAACAGCACTGTCAAGATTGCATCTCCGACATGGCCTCTCGCCATCGCACTATGATGAAGGTGAAGTGGTCAGCCAGTATGATCAGCAGGGGGCTGAGAACATTGGGGAAACGCCGGATTTGGTCGCGACGTTGCAAGTATCGAGGACATGTTGAAGGTTAGGTGGTCCGATTCCTGCGCCTGTCCTGCAGGGACATAGAAGCTAGTTCTTGATGACAAGAACAGCTTCAAGCATCCCAAAAGAAGTGTCAAGTTGGATTTCAGGCGGTACTCGTGTGAGTTCCCAAACACCAATTCCGGGAAAGGAGTTCCAAGCCAAAGCGATCTTGTGCGCGATCCCTCCACTTGACTGATAGCTTACCTTGGCTTTCTTTATGCGACACCTCTCACAGGCCCTAGAAACTCTCGGACGCGTGCGAGCATGTTCCTGCATGCTCTGCATGGTACGTGCTGAGGGAACGGTACAATCTTCAAAGTGGTTGGCAAGGACCCTTGAACGGCAATGATTTCGAGAGACTAGTGTGAGGCACCGGCAGTGCGACTCAAGTGCCGAATTTCTAGGATGTCAAAGATCGGACGTTGGAAGATGAATATAAATATCATATGTATGCATTCCGGGATTGTGATCCATGGGCCAAGGGTTGGATTTCTCCTAGGAGTTCATCCGTGAGGAGAGAAAACTTCTGGGGCTTTGATGGATACTAGTACTGGTTAGTGGCTCATGCTCATGCATATATCGGAAGATCTTTGTCGAAGCTGGTGGCTGTGGTGGTCCGGGATACAATGTTGACTAAGAAATCCTGCTTGGCCGGAAACAGTATATTGTATGTCACTCATGGCCAATAGTGCATGCCACAGCTAATGCCGGCTCAGGGAAGGGTGCATACCTACTCTTGCAAGAACCTAGATAATTCGAGTGACCTATCTCATGTCAGACGTATCCATAGTGTGCCCAATCGAACAGGTTGCAGCAGGATCCCCGTTGTCGTAAGAGCCAGCATGGCCACCTATTCACTGCGATATATTGCATGCAAGGATGTTGTTTGATCATCGGCCTTTTGCACCCGGACGACAACTGTCAACTCCCAATGTGAGCAGGTAGTTGAGGCGGGATTTGCTCTCCCACTGCATTTAGGAACTCGTCGAGGGGCATTGGGACCGGACAACAGGGATGGTGAAATCCGTGAGTACGACCCGATTGGACTGAGTATAGATCATGCAAAAAGAGCCTAGGCTTGCGAACAGGGTGGTGCCACAGTCATGCGATCCTGGCGACTCGTACCAGACCCTAGTCGACAATCCGTTGATCACGGTCATATCGCAGTTTCATTGGTTCATGCCTTAACAATTGACCTGGGATCGTAGATGGCCGGATATATTTTGTAAGAAGGTCGGGTTTCTCGTTAAACCCCCTGGCAGGAAACCGATTCTGACTGTGATAGACTGTTATGTGCTAGCAGCAGCAGCTTCTCTTCGGCACCGCGAGATGGAGACCGGGTAGATTATCGGTACGCTGAAGGACGTTGGTTTCCGCTCTGGACTATTGTGGAGCCGAGGCAGCCTCGCTACTACCCACTGCTCTGCTCTGCTGTACTGGACAGTCACAGTACATACTCAAGCACACCGGAGCCCACATGCGGCACGACATAATCACATGGCAATCAGCACTCGGTCAGCCGTTGGGGCAGCTTAGACATGTGGATTGTGATTGACTCCCCTATCAGTCGTTATTTAGACCACCTCAAGCTTCCTATCAGGGACTATACTAGCGGTAATGAAGACAGGAACGGAACTGAAAACAGCACATGGAATTTGAGGTACTTGCGGAATATCCACAACCAAAACCATGACTCGCGGCTCCTCGTCAGTATTTTGTCCGAGGGGAAATTCGTCATTGGCTGCATGATCATGTCCTCTCCTCTGAGGGTCCTCGAGACGTACACCTTCCATCAGAACCGGCACGGCTGGATGTTCGAAAGCCAACACCCTGAAGCAGTCAACACCATGCGTCCCATAAATCCATAACGACCGTGATGACTGCTCAAGCTCCCGTTGCCAACTCTTTCGCGATTGTATCCGCCCACTTGTCAATTTCCTTCCAGTCGCGAAAATCGCCAAACCTCCCACCCAGACAACGGTACAGTCCCCGAATGGGACTCGGCCAGGATGATCCGTCGTCCTTACCCGCAAACAAGCGGTGCTCTCTAACCTTCGGCACTTTCGACTTGATCACGTCTTCGATTGCTTTCTGCTCCTTCCTCGCAACCCGCTGTCGTATCCAACCGGGCATTCCCCCGGGAGCCGAACCCAGACTGAACGCCCAAAGCGGTTTTAATTGGAGTCCCATGGCCTCAACGTCAAGAAACCTCTGAGCGTCCAGTAGCCATTTGGCGGCGTGGACTGCACTCCCTATGATGACAGCACTATAGTTCTCGACGCTGTAGACGCGATCGACTGGACGACAGTCGACAGCAATGCCGTCGGCGTGAAGCCTTGAAGCGATGCGCTCAGCGACTTCTTTCGTCGAGCCGCGAGAGGTGGCGTAGGTGATGAGGACCGGCATGGTGGTTGTCACCGACATGTGAGAGGTATTTATCGTTCAGATAGAGAGAAAGCTGAGGCAATGTCGATCAGGCTGTTGTTATACTCAGTCCAAGAGTCGGGATGTTGATGATTATCTGTGATGTTGTTCGTAGCAATAGTACTGTTCGAAGGGTCATTGTACGTTGTCTTCGTTGTAGAAAGCACGTAAATTTCGGCTCCGAGGAATGCCAGAGGCGAGGTTGAAATACCGCACAATCAGCTCGGGCATAGTCATCTCACCTACCTGGCTGATTTTTGCGTTAATCACCAAACGATCCTCATTCGTGCCAATCAGAGGAAGAGGAATCGTGGTACGAGGTCGTGTTCCCAGCATCATTTGACCCGAGCAAGACAAGCTGACAATAAGAATACTGGCACTTTCGAGCCAGTTCGGCCTCTGGCCATTGGCCTCGCCACGCATTGCGGGAAAAAGCGTCTCCGAAGGCCGCCTACCCCCGGTGCTTTCTTTTTCAATCGGCAATCTTGGGCAAGCCAATCTACAGCTTCATGCTATGTTCAGACCGTGCCTCTGCTCGGCATTCGGACGTCACATGTCGACGAGGCCGAATAGAATTTCTGGGCTCGTGCGTGGAGAGATCTTGGGGAGGTTGGCCCTATCCCGCGGGCATCCGGATGATGTCAACCTTTGATTTTCTGGGGTGAAGAAAGGCTAGATACTAGCAGCTTGCTAACATTGGAGGACCTAGACGCTGACGAAGCTGTAGACTTGACAAGCCTCGGAAGTCGTTGCAGAGCGACAGGAGACAGGATCGCAACCTCAAGTCGAGCCAAAGGACAGCAACTCTCGTGCATATGTTTTTAGCGATTCCACTGTAGAAAGGGGTGGCTCGGATCGAAACTTTGGAAACAGCAAGGCTTCAATTTCTCAGATGCTGTGAGGGTGGCATTTCCCCACGAAACAAAGTACTACCCCTAAAGAGTGGGAGTACACTTGGATCTGCAGCACTCTACTATACAGTTATATGTGCTTCTCCGCCGATGCAACGCAAGAGGCCAGCAGCATCAGCATCAGCATCAGAGCGAGGCTGACGGTCGAAAAGTCGCCAACGTGTCATTTCGTGTTCCCAAATCCTTCCGTATCCCATTGAACTCCCGAGAAACTCCAAATCCCATGCATCAAGTTTCATTCGACGACTGTCTCACCCCAGAGCGTCCGGGGTCGCAAGCAGATCTATCAAATCTGCATCTTTGTCCTGTCCAGCGAGATCAGCCTCTCCACTCCGAGAACGCAGCCGCAGTTGTGGCGGCGAAAGAAAGCCGGTCAAAAGTCGCTCCTCTCGATCCATGGCACGCGTTGATACGGATAGGGTAGCGAGGACGGGTACGAGGAGATATTGCTTACCGCGCAATATATCATGAACGCGCCCACCGACGTCAACGCTCCCAGCGCGCCGTAGCTCAGTCCGTCGCGTACCAGAATGGGAAAGGATGCAGCCGAGATGTGGGTTGAAGCAGTGGCTTTTGCAAGAATTCGCGCCGAAGGTGAGTGGTGAAGACTTGGTAATCGGTGGGCGACTGTTCTTCTTGAGGAGTGTGAAGCGAATGTTCTGATGCCCTGACTAAGTTGAGTCACGGTCATTCGCGCAGGAGGCATGTTGAGTATTGTGTCTCGTGAGGATGTCGAGGAGGTTCAAGATTTCGGTTTTACTTCTGGAATTTGGTCTTGTGCAAAAAGCTCTCGGAGTCGAGTTTCACGTCTCGAGTTGAGGCTATACGTGTGTTTGGTAAGTTGCGATCTGGTGTTAGAGCTGGTTGTGCCATGTCCAATGAAGAAACTAGCCATTTTATCCTGGCCTACGGACCTAGTCGCCGACATTGGAGCACGCATGAGGTTCGAAGTACACATGACCTAGGTGTTCTGATCAAGAGAACAGCCCGTGTTGAAACACACTCCAGGTGCCGGATACAGGCGATCACCTAAGCTACCCCAGAGTCTCACCTCACCGATACCAAAGAGGGTACAAGTCACGAAAACGGAACATTATGGCCACGAGCGTGAAATGCCGTCTCACGATCACCTACTCCGTACTGTAGTAAGGCTACTGTCAGATTTCCAAGATTGTCACCTTACAAGTACCAAGTCGTCACACCACTGGAGACTTTGGTCTAGAACCCCTCTCGTGAGTCGTGTCAATACTTCCCCTTAGCGTGCGAGTAAGGGATAAGGGCGCGGATATCGGCTGTGCGTCCCCTGGGCCGTCGTGCACGTGCGTTGCTGTGCTCTGGCTGGTGACGACGACATACTCGTAGCTCGACAGCAAAGTCTCCCGAACAAAATACGAGATATCGCCTCGAAGCCGCAGGCTGCAAGCCACCAACTGGCACGGGCGTCCACAACCTCGCCGGAACGCCTTATAGACTCTGACACTTTGTCTCCCTCTCCTGCTGCGGATTCAACACAAGTACCTCGTACGAGTACACACAGTGCGGTAACGCAGCGCGCACGCCCCGCGGCTGGGAGGTCCGCGCAGAACGGCGCTATCGAATCACAGTACTCCGTACAGGGGCTTTATAAGTCTGCACCACGTCTATCATCGGGGATCTTCAGTATTCCCGATATGGTAGTTGCAGTCTTGACAACTATTGGTTGCTTTGATCAGGCGAGGTCCTACCCCAGGTCGTTGTGCAGATGACGCGCAGCTAGTCACCCCAGTAGTGCTTCTTGCACAATTTGGCAATTTGCGGCTTTGGACAAGGGTACCTATGCTTTAGGAGCCTGCATATGATCCAAACTCCGCTTGCAAGTTCATTGTGGAGTATTGCTTCACATTGTTGCTACCAACAGCTAACTCTCCGCAAGGTAATATCCTCCTGCTTCAATAGATCCAGCACAGCCCAGCCCCTTCTTCACTCCCTAGAGTTCTCGCGCTTCATCTTCCCATTGCGGAAGTTCCTAGTTCTGGCAGCTCCGCTTGATACGCCCTCGTCTCATTGACGACCTTGCGGATCTTCGGTGCTATGAGCGTCCCGTCTGTACTACAGTAACAGAGTTCAAAGGACTATTGCATCGCCGACATGACGAGTCAATCCCACCCGGCATTCGGCGGAGGGGACAATCTGGACGCTGGCACTAAAGGCCCGACTTCTTCCAGAAACCCGTGGGATTGTATGAGCCAGTGTGTGCACCATGTGAAAGACCATGTGAAAGAGTGATAGTGCTTTCCACCACAAGGCGCCAGCAATGATATGCTGCGACTACCGTTGTGAGGAAGGAAAGTTACAGGCTCCATGTCTTCGTCACTGATTGCCGTTGCCGAACCTCGGACAAAAATCTCCCACTTTGCTACGAGTGAGAGACAGCTTCTGATTGAAGGCTGTTGATATCCGTCGAATTCGAGTATTTTTGCGGCCGATCTTGTGTATCTCAGCAAGGTCGTTTGAAGGCAAGGTGTGTCTGATGATGTTGTGTCGAGTTGCAACTTCGTGTTTCTCTGGTCTCCTCCGTGAAATGAGATGCCATATCGCTATGATGGTTCCCTGCCCAGGCTGCCAGAAACGCGATCTCTTGTCGTATTGTGATTGTGAAACCGGGAGTCCTCGCTTGATAACAAATGAACTGGTGTGGTCCTGCTCCTCTCGAGCTTGTGAATTTCGTTCGTTAAGAAAATTGGGGTTTATTGTTGTAGGCTTCTGCCTTAGAGGTTCGACGTCTCCATAACAGCTTGACGATCGCTGGAATATACTGCAACCCGTGTAGTATGTGTCCGTGAGTGGTCCGCCGAGGGGTGAGAATCAGTGCAGTCAAGAATATATATCCATACACTGCTACAGAGCGATATTGACGCTCAATGTAGGTTTGCTGACCAGTGCTCAGGCAGCCTTGTTCTGCTCGAGAGTCCTTGACTCCCCCAGAACGCAGGCGTCTTCACAACGGGTGCAGCCTTGAAGGAAAACGCCGGTGTTGTTGGGTGATTCCTGTATAAGTACTATTCCGACTCGAAGTCCTGAGATTATGACTACTTTGAAACAAATTGTCAGATGTTGCGGAGTGCATTGGTGGTCGAAACATCGCATGACTAACGGCCGTCCTGTGGTGTCTTCCAGGTAGTACACATAGGTCATGCCACTCGTTCCTCCGCACCTCCTCCTGCCTCGCAACACCAAAGTTGCCTGATGGTTGGTTTCGTGTCTGTCTTCGCGCGCCGAACATTGAATCTCGGAATTGCGGCGATGACTGTTCCCAAACCGACTCTCAATGGAGAGAAAGGGTCCATGCAGGGACAAGTAGCTTGTCAGAACTTCACGTGTATTTTCAATTATCTGGTTCCCAAAATGGTACCGAACCCATTCGTTAGCCGGATTAGAGGTCCTGCACTGATCTGATGATTGTCATCATACTGTTGAACGAAGCAGTACTCTTCGTTGGTCTGCTCAGAGATATGGGACCCAAACAGCGTGCTGGCTATGTCGGCTTTCCAGATATGGACCGTTGCTTCAGCAATCCGAAAAATTGGTAGAGAGGTGGTTTTCGAGACGCAACGCAACATAGCCAGTGATTCCAAGCAAGACATCAGTTAAAAATTGGTATCATATCATTATAGAGCTGCGACTGCTGTGCAGTGCGCCCATCGAAGTGTTAATGGCACATAAAATGGACTCAAGCACAGAAAGTGCGAGTCAAGAATATTCGTTACATTCGTCAAAAAGCAGGTGTCCCATCCCCGAGATCCCAATGCTCGTGTCTGTCCCACGTTGAGGAGACCACAGCCCAGATACCAGGAGCATTTCCTCTCTTCCTCAAGCCCAGGACACAGCAAGACCCTTGTAAGGTCTCCTCCAAGACGCCGCGCTCAATGTAAGAGCCGTCCACCCAGCCAATGAAGCTCCTCCGGGCTTCATTTTCCCATCCCCCATTCCCGAACGCCGCTTCTTTGTGCCATTTTCCTCCCATTTTTGTAAGTCAACATGAAGAAAGTAGTCGGATGAGTAGTGTGTCAAGAGGAAGCCCAACTTGGCCGTTCCCAAACCAGGCCTGAAAGAGATGTGCCAACAATTGTTGCGCATTACCCGAAAACACTTTTTGAAGCGCTCAATTAGGGTGTTGTTGCTGTAATTGTAACCGGACCATTTGCTTGAGCAATGTGCAGTCTTCGCATTTCACGAGCTTCTCCAGTGACCGGACTCTCTCGTTGAGACGGTTGATCTCGTCCGACATGTGGCGAACCTCGACTTCGGATTGGTGAATGTAGTTCATCGCATCAGTCATGACATCGGACTTTCGCACTTTGCCCCGATGTTCCCGTGAAGTGTAGAAGTCTTGGTTGGGCATGCCAGTCAGCCTGGAAGTTGCTTCGGTCGCAACCAAGGCACGATGCAATTGCATGATCTTCCCATTGAGGTTGTCGCGATATCGCCGTTCCACGACTGAGTGCGCTTGCTTCGCCCGTAGTTGCGCTGAGTCTTCGTCACTAGAAGAGCCTTTATGGCCGCGTTTCGTTCGGACCTTCCTTTCCCGTTCCTCCTTGGGCCTTGGAATTGATTCACGGGAATTCGAGCGTGAAGTCTTTCGAACAATATTAGAAGGGAACACAGTATTTGTGTCCGTGGTGAGACATGGTGTAGAATTGCAGTCCTCGATCTCCGCAAGGCTGGTCAACTGCACGCAGGCCGGTTCCGGTCCACATCGTTGGGGACTGCATTCTCCAGATTGTCTGCGGAGTCCACAGCCAAAAGAATCATTCCGAGACAGGTCTGGTTCGAGCTTGATAGGATAGCTGATGGGCGCCTGGGGACCATTGAATCTGTTGGGCGAAATGTCTTCGCTCGGGACGGAATATGAGCCAACCTCGGAAGAATCGAAGTTCAAGAATTGTGAATAGTTGGGGGAGGGAGCATTCTGATTGTCGTTTGGTAGGCCACTGAAGTCGTAAAAGCCTGTGTCATCTATTGACTTGAAGTTGTCGTTGGGTGGCAATGAGGTGGTGAAATCGACTTCATTCCAAGGCTGCTCAAGGACTTTTGGTCAGCGAGGCTGGCAATGGCATTCCGCCAAGATACCACGTACCTGGTTATCATAGGGGGATGTGTTTTGGTATTGGTTAAACATTTGTGAGTAAGGCATATTGCCTTCTGGATTGTTTGACTGTCGAATGTGATGAAACCAAGTTTGATATTTGCAAGACTTTTTTGAGATTGCGGAATCATCACTCCACGTACGGGAGGGTGACAGTTTATTATGTTTGTTTGAAAGTTCTCAGTGGAAGTCCTGGCGTTCGCTTAGGGGCCCTAAGAAGCCCGGCGCAGAGGATCGAAGATCGATTATTGACATCAGGCCACTGAGCCTACCACAGAACGGTCGGGGTTTACCGTGGGCACTGGGCAACTCTAGCTTAGGCATGTGGGCTTCGACAGTCACCCCTGTGCCTGTCTAGCGGCAAGGCATGTGCATCGGCATGCCCAGAGCTTTCCAGGTGCCGGGTTACGCTGCGAGGCTGACGGTTTGGACTAGTGACAACACCCAAGCCCTCTGCATGTCTTGGACTCTTCCATATTGGTGATGTGTCCCCCGAAGGCCTTAGCGAGGACCCCGCATGGCTCAGCAAAAGCCCCTCGCAAAGAATGCTTTCGGGCTTGCTCGGACCCTATATGTGCTGTCAGGAGTCAGATACTAGTAGACGACAAACGAGCGATTGCTGAAAGCATCAACTTGCGACGACGGATACTCGGCCATGGCAAGCATTGAGGGACGAGCGTGAGGTTATTGTTGGCAGTACTGGTCCTTGGAGTGCCTCGTATGTACCTTGGATGGTGGTGGATCGTTGAATATCCACAAGGCCGGACTTTTGCACCTTATTGCGTTATTCGAAAAAGCCTGTACGGAATAATCAGGTCGATCTATGCAGCTTCACACTCCTGTACCATAGTAGACCATATGATATGATTATTTGCACAATTCCAATGCAGACCGCTACGCAAGCACGCAAGCAAACTCTGATCACAGATCTCCTATCCACCCGGAAAGTTCTAACTTAGATGTCGCCTTTCCGGGATCCATGCAAGGGTAACCCGTCGTCCTACACGCGGCTGATGAAGGGACCATTCATTCAAAAAGGTATGATCAGAATGGGATGTGACTGGTCCGCTCCGAAAACCACCGTTACCCAATGAAAACAACCTTGGCTTGACATAAAAAAAGCCAGGTTCTGCATTCTGGCGGATGATGCTACTTCGCCCGAAGATCGGTATTCCGAACTCAGGTGTTCAGGCTCGTATATCGAATGGTCTGGCCCGAGCTCGTATTCTCGTGTTTCGGAAGCTGGCCGCTTCGCAAAAGGTCACACCATTCCTCCTTTGGTCACGAGCGTCATGCTGTGCACTTGAAGACCATGACACCTGTACTGTGGTAATCTGCAAAGAAAATGCCGCCATTGAGCACGGGATCGAGAAAATCTTTCGGCGTAAATTGCAAGTAATAATCTACAGGGCATGAGGACAAGATGGAGAGCCCAGTACGCCAATTACTATCATTGAGTTGACTCTAAGCAAATCCTCTTTTGCAAACACCATTACTAGTACGGAGTACTTCTGAAAACATGAAGTTCAAGATTAAGACCAGAGAGCTCGAGCTCACAAAGGCCCTCGATGAGGTGTTCTTACGACTCTGCCTTATGGCCCTGCGCGTCTGCCAGGCGGTCTTCTCGATACCAATTATTGGTTTCGCGGCAGCATTTACCAGCGCACTTTCCAGCGAGGACCAGAACGTACCTTCGAAGCTATCCGCCGCGATTGCCATTGCCAGCGTCTGTACAGTCTACACAGGCCTGACATTCCTACCAGTAATCTTCGAGGGACCTCTGTTTTTCACGATTGTAGCCATCTTCGACGCTCTGTTTGTTGCTGCTTGGAGCAGCCTCATTGGAGTCTGGGACAACGAGGGGACAGGGACCTGCAATGCTTTTATCAACAAGTATTTCGATGCACGTCCTCGAAAATCATACTTCTCGACGGACTGCAGCCTTGTCAAGGCGATGTTTGCTTTCATGATCATCAATCTGTGAGTGCTGGCGCCCAAGCGCAAGTCTCTGCCTTTCGCAGAATCACTAACTGGACAACAGATCCGCATTTGTTGCATCCACGGTTGTATCGTTCTGCTTGCGCCTGATCGAGCTCGAGCATACGATGGGCTGGAAGACCCTTCCGATATTCAACAAACGCGAAGAAAGAGGACGTCATTGCGCCTGCTGCAATCATGACAAGTATCATCCTTCCCCTCCATCGAGTGTCAGTGGTGAGCGGTTGACAACACCTGTGTGAGTCACATTCTCGGAGGTTGACTTTAATGGGCTGTAACTTTGGGACAATCGGGAGATCGGGAGTGCCTTTCAAACGCTGCATCAGCGTACGCAAGCTCAGATTCTTGCAGGGAACAGTGGCAATGTATTATAGACGAGATATGGATACTGGTGCATTGATTTAGCGACGAGTTTCTGGGCCGGTGAATGTGTCAACATCGAGATTGGAAACTAATTCCCTAATATAATACCATATGATTCGCATTTCAAAATGAAGGCTAGAATTACTACTGCCCGCAAGACCGTTAACACAAGCCGCGAAAGCATCATGTATCCTTGAGAGCTCTCCCCACGGCTTTGTGAGTGGAGGCCCATTTGGTGCCATCATAGCTCGACACCCTAGATATACCGGGTGTCGGGCGCAATGAGACTGCCCGTTGAGGATTCAGAACTCCACAAGCTGGATGTTATTGACAGCATCAAGCAAACAACACAGCGAGGCCCCAAAAGGGCAACGCAGGAAAACTACCCTCTGTAGTCACTTACAGCGAGATGCGGATCCATTGAATGATCGGTCGTGCAGTAGAAAAGGCGGTGCACCCGTGACTGCTCGAATATTGTGTTAGTAACGTCTTCCGGGCTTCTAACGTGCCTATGGCCTCATAATGGCGAGCCTGGCAACAGTGAGGGATTTCCCGCACGTAAGGGTCTGAGCGAATACATGTCGGATCCCATTCCCGTGGTGCCCGTTTTGGCTTTCCCCATAAAATCCCCCCTCTCCAGGCCAGCCTTGCGGATCAGGCTATGGGAGACCGATCCTGAGCCTCTCCCAGACGAGTAAGCCATAGTCCTTGTGGTGTGATGGATCAAAGCCAAGTATTAACCACATCCCACTTTGCACAGCCTTCCACACCCGTGTGCTTGCGGGCTTAATCCAGCTGACCAGCTTTCTCTGCGGAAAAACACGTACAGCCTTCACGCCATGACCTTCCTACTCGCTCGCCAGCGTTGGAGAGCCAGTCAATGCACGTCATCCCCTTAAGAGTTGCCTGTCTGGCACACCACCCTTGTCATGCTAATAAGGTCTGCCCGTAATTCGATCAACAGCACAGCGTTATCGATTTTCACAACTCTGCAACAAGCAATATGGCTGAATGTGATGACCAGTACGACCTCTTTACACGTCCTCCAACACCGCCGGACTCGCCTTTGAGATGGAAATTCACTCCAAAAGAACTTGCCAACCTGAGGCATGTCCCAACTCCTCCGGGGATCGAAAGACCAGAAGCAGACGAAAACGATTTGGGAACCTCGCCTCCCTCGAAGTCCAACAAGCCCAAAGTGCCTCTCAAACCTCCCAATCTCGAAGCATTCTTCGCGAGTGCTGCTATGCACGATAGCCCCCCAGAGGCCACCACCAAACAGAATGACTTCATGGAGAGCAACATGTCCAGCTCCTACCTCTCACAACCGCAATGCCTTAACAACCTACCAGAAAATGTGGATCGAGCATTCTCTTCGAGCGAGCCTTACTTCCACCGCCATGAAACAGTCTATAAACGGGTCGTCAAGCATGGAGAGCCTGTCGAGACAATGACACAGACCTGTGAAATTTCGGGCCTTGATCCGTCGGAGAGGTTGGTCGAAGAATGCGAGGAGCAACCCGATGAGAAGGAGGAGATTCTTGAAGCAGTAAGGCAGGATATAAACGCTGAGCAGGGTGGCGAGACCGAGACCACCATGGGGCCCCATGATGATGACGAGTTCGCAGGACTATTCGTCTGAAGGCAGAATTTGATGGTTCAATGCGCCGGGCGCCAATCTAGGTATTACCGCGCGTCATGTACAGCTTGTCTCGTTCATTGAATTGCGCGAACCTTCACTGAGCTTGGATTCGCCCTTTGAGACACTACCAGCTGTATGCTCAACCCGGGTTTGAATGCACTCATGCTGTTGGTGTGACGAAAGGGATTTGCACGTCAATGTGATAGGAGCCTGGAGGTACAAAAGGCTTGTCGAACAGGCAGAAGAAAGCCGATTGCCACAGCAATCGTTACATTGATAGGACAAGAGATGTGATTCTTTGATGTGCTGAAGCAGTGTCAATAATAAAATGGCTAGTATCATTTGAAACAACAGACAAATCTGGGTATCATAGACTAACTAACACTAATCAATGGCCAACATCGAAGTCTGCCAAACAAGTCATAAGTCATGTCGGGGTCAAAAAGCCACCCAGCGCCTTGCTTAGAAAGAAGAGCCTGGAAATCATACTGAAAGGCCCAAAGGCTCACTCAGCCAAATGCTTCGATGAGCAGACTATTAGCCTGACTCTGAGTCATGACTTGAGGTTGCTGTGACCATAGCATCAGGTCATCATCTTGGGGTCGGTATCTTGGTTGGCTGGCCCCGCAGATGTCGACGATCTTGCGATCGGAGTACAAGTCCTGAGGCTCCTCCTCGCAGGTTGAGTCGCTCCAGTTGTCTTCCTCATCGTCGTCAGCTTCGGTAGAGTCGCTGTCGTCATCCCACTCCAGATCGTCGTAGTCTTCTGCCGCGATCTCGGTTGCTTTCATCACAAGTACACCTTTCAGGCCACCGTGAAAGTTGGATGTTTTGTAGGTCGGTTCCTCGTCTTCTAGGTCTTCGACATATTGGAATGATGGCTCGTCTTTGTCGTCTTCTTGGGCGTAATGAGCATGCTCCTCTTCATGATGCATGCGGTCGAGTATATATTTTCTTGCATTGTCGAATAGTGAGCAATGGCCGACAAGCTTGTGAAGGCGGGGCTCGGCTTTGTGGGCTTCTTTCTCAATCTTTGACTTGGAAATGTTGCCTATCTTGTATGCAAAATATTGCATGTCTGAGCCAAGAATTGGCGAGATAACAGAAGCCATTGTGTGGTGTTGAGGCTTCGTTGACGTTCTGGTTGCGATAGGCTTGGGGCTGGAGCGCTGCGACTTGTCCATTGTATTCAAATATCAGAGTTGGAACTTTTCGTTGTTATCGCTTCTGCTGGGGCCCGTAGGGCATATGAAGTGTCTTGAGGGTTCTGCTAAGTACACAATTTCCCTTTCAGTAGCATAGCTACGGTATAAGCGGGTGTACATCGTATGATTTCCGAGTTTCGGTCGTGTACTATGAGTGGACAGACAATGGGTATAGCACCAGCACGGGGCTAGTTGGGCCAGAACCCCCAGAGATACGTCGCCATGGTGGAAAACAGTCGCGACAGCAGACCCTGCGTTGTACCACGTGTCGTGGAATATGAGAGGAAGCTGGAGGTGGTCCGACCAAGTGGTGGTGTGACGAGGGCCGTATTGGCGGGTACGGCCTACCTTAGTCTCCCACTCCAGCGAGGCTCACGACTTTTTGTGGTCCATTTTCTCGCGTGATGGTTAGCGTGCTGAGTGTACGTAGTATTGTGCCGAGGCCGTGAGCCTAAGTTAGTGAGCAGTGGTGAGCCTACTCCGTACCTTGCGCACCAAACTCGTCTGAAGCCCGGGCTCGGATTTATCGGCCAAGACGGGGCTCTGTCAGTCTCACCACAATGGCATTTTGAGAGTATGGCCTGAGTATCAGCCAGTGGTACATCGCAAGCTTGAGTCTTTGAGATATCGTGAAGAGAGGATGCTTCCAGGCAGGTCTCATCGCTGCCTGCATCGATCGAAGAATTCGACGCATTTTGTGTTGCTAAGTAAGAATAGCCAGAGACCTTTGGCAGGAGTGGCTTTGCGTTTCCGGTGAGTAATATAAGAGGGTTCTCGAAGTCTGTGGGATCGCTGATGAAGGTGAAAGATTTGATTTTCGGGTAGGAGTGTAGCAGAACATTTAAGGGCTAAGAAGGCATCGTGCCAGCAAAGATATACACGATCATGCTAAAGGCCATTATGTCACGCAAGGCTAATAAGGTCAGGGGGCGGCAAAGTCTCGAGTTCCTGGGTGTGGCAACTTCATAGGCACGCCACTATGGCTAAAGCCTTGGGCCAAGGTATGATGCCATACTCATTACTGGTGACGGTTGGTCATGAAAGGGCCCTCTGCTTTGGGGTGACACATCGGAGTCTCGCGAAAAGACGGCTCGTACCTTCCAGACGGTTTGTCCAGATGGCCGAGCTAGGTGAGAGACGCAACAGTGGATGTCAAACACAATACTCCAAGACCTAGCCTGTGGTATGAATGGAGGAAATTTCTGCTTCACTGTATCCCATCTGCTGACAATATGCAGAACCGCATCCTTCGCGCTCCTTCCAACCAACGGAGCTCCGTCTTGCAAGCAAAAACTGATCCAGCACAGATCGATTGATTCAGGAAGTGACGGATTCCGGCCGTCCCGTCTCTGGCAGCTGCTTATCTCCACGGATGACGTGGGTGTCAGGCTACCCTTTCGCTGGCAGACTCACATGTGTGTATTTTGTTACAACATTGTATTCGAAGCTACTACATCCTAGAACGACTAGTGATCATGTACAGTGTATCATTTGCTACCTGAAAGATCACGACGCTGGTGGTGCGAGAGCCGTACACGCCTGATTCGGGGGAGAGATCAATACTTCGCTAGACTTCGAGTGAGCATTCTTGTGTGGTTACAGTCGTTGTTCCACGAATGCGTATCCGCCAGGCCTCAGGCGATGTCCATGAAAGAGGAGAGAACGCGGTCTAGCATACTAAGTGTATTGCAGAATACTACGTGAAAAGGTGAGCGGCTAACGAGCACGAGTAACGCCTCTGTTCATGCCCTCTAGCACGAACCTGAGGGCTAAGGGCTGAGGGTCGTGGTATGCAGCTCCAAGAAGAAGCATTTGGGACTCAGAAGAGTCGGGCAGCAAAAGAAGCTAGCTAGATTTGAAGACAGGGCTGCGGCCATGAGGCTCCGAATCTGGGGTAAATCAAAGTGAAGTCTGCCAGGATCGGCCATTGTTTAACTGGCTAAAGGGTCTCAGCCTCGGATCGCCCCAGAAAGCAAGTCATACAAGTGGCGGCCTCCAATCGCCGCCACCTCGGCCACACTACTATGGTAGGCTCAGGTCCAGCGGATCAGCTGTTGGTGGTTGCGCGAGGCTTTCTGTTGGCTCTTGCGAAACGAGGGGACTTTCGTATCAGATGCTTACGGGCCCTTGGCAACTTGCTCTTCTCCTCTTCCTGCCTTAACCTCAATCGAGGCCTCAAGTCATCGACCCCATTATACGTACATTTACATACCATGTCGAACAAAGTACAGACTCGTTGAAGGCGCAAACATATACGCTAACCTCGGCGAGAACGGACGGTAGATCACAGCTTTTTAGCCCGCGCGCTCGTGCGATATGGATACAGCCTTCCCCGGCGTTGAAGTTAGAGAAATCACTGGAGATGGAATGGAAGCCTGGTCCAGCCCAAACCTATCAGGCTGATGAGTGGCGTGCAAGCGGCTGGCCAGTTTATGCGCTAAGAAACGGCCTTCGAATCAGGACATTTTGCTGGGTGACACATCCGCGCACTCTTTGGTCTCTGAGTGGAGGCTCGAGGCACAACCGTCAGGCCACGCGGTGGTGCGACATGTCGAGCCATGACGCTTAGCCACTCTAGCCTATTAACTGACACTTCTCTCGATACTATCTCCTCCTTTCCAATCTACGATGGCCATGACTCTTGACTGTTGTTCATTCTGACGCAGAGGCAAATGAGTTGGATCACCTGTCATCGAGCACTGTGTGAGATCTAGGTTAGGCGGGAGGCGAAAGGCTATGCCTACATCCATCGGCAGGCAAGGCTCAACTGACCCGGTTAAATAGGCAGCGCGGCGCCCCTTATCCACCACCCACACCACATCGAATTGGAGTTACCTCTGCAAACAATGGCACAAACCATGAGATTCAGCAGCAGTGAGCCTACTTCATTGGCAGAAGCGTGCAAGCTGGCATGGCATACATTCTATGGTATGCAGAAAGCGTCTGAAGACTTCGAAAACCTCCGTTTCGAGGTCTGGACCGTTGCTATCAGCCTGGACTCATTACACAGCGTGGGTACCACGACGACGCTGATTGACCGACAACCAGACAGAGGACGTTGGGCGTTGACGTTTTCGAAACTTTTGGCATCATTGGGCTCCGCACTACGACCACTGCATGGTCTGGTCAGACTGTATCTGTCCAGCTCGGCCAAAGAGCGCGCGACTGTGAAAAACTGGCTCACACATCCAGACCTGACGTACGAAGGCCTTACGATCCAGGACTTTCGAAGGAAGCTGTCTATGTTGGTCGAGAGCCTGAACGTGTTTCTGTCCTGTCTCACACATGCGGAGCTTGCGAGAGCCAAAGACGTCTCGGAAACTGAGGAATGGCGTGTTTTCTCCGAAGTCACCAAAAAGGTCCTCCACAAATGGGACTCAGACGTGGCTTCAGGAATCAGGCGGCCGGCCGACAAGACTGCACAGCCGATTGAGCCTCCAGGATACGTCAACGAAGATGTCAAAAGCTACATCACGCCACTGTTGAACAA
Organism: Exophiala xenobiotica; assembly: GCF_000835505.1. Taxonomy (NCBI): domain Eukaryota; kingdom Fungi; phylum Ascomycota; class Eurotiomycetes; order Chaetothyriales; family Herpotrichiellaceae; genus Exophiala; species Exophiala xenobiotica. Next base: position 3,120,901 of record NW_013562492.1, read on the forward strand.
TCGATCTCCGGGTCTGGGTGTGCAGATGCCTGAGCCGCCTCCTTCTCCCATGCCGCCGAGAGCGAAAGATGGACGACAGTCTCAACACCCTGGCGGAGTCATGAACCTGGAAGATATCGAGCATGGTTTCCGGAGCCATATGCACGCCATGCGTCGCATACGGGAACAGCTTCGGCAACAGAAGATGAACAACAACCACTTTTCGGACCAAGCTTCGTCGCACTTCCCGGAAGTGAATAACAGCACACTCGGGCCTCGTCCGGGGGGCATGCCTCCCCCAACTCCGACCACACCAACCCTACAACGCAACGAGTCGTCTCAGACTGACAGCTCTGTGGACTACGCCGACGCCTCAAGTAGTGGTAGTTCGGGCTCACTCCAAAGCTCGGAAACTGGCAGCGTCGTCTCTGGCTACCAGAACAATGCCGACGAGGACACGAAACCGGGTCAGCGGCGGTCACCTGCACAACACGAACGGAAACGAAGGCGAGCTCAGTATCGTTTCAAGACCGGGCTCGAGGACGAGAACTCACAGTCCAGTGACGGCTCGGGCTCCGAAGAACTGGCGGACAATCGGTCGCGGGCTAAATCACGACTGGAACAGATGTTGACTGCGGCTTTGTTCTTTGACCAATAGTTACTATACGCTATATAAATTACGGGTGTGATTGGCGGAAAGGGGCCTTGGATTTGAACGGCAATGAAACTTGCGCTGTATTTGTGTGGAATTTTTAACGACTGGTCGGGGTATAGCGAGGCAGGATTGGAAGACGGGTGTAATGGTGAAATTATATAAGATACACACACGTGCACACGAAACCCATGATGCTTGTCTGCGTAACGAGACACCAAAAGGCGAGGATTGTCTGCTTCTCGCTCTCGCCTTCACCCTCCTCTCCTCTCATAAGGTGCATAGACTGACCTTCAGCAGGCTACGTCCACTGTCGCACAAGGAGGCTGCAGTTACTGCCTGGAGTCCCTCGACGAGGTCGTCAGCAGAGGCTGTTTGGAGCGGTTGTCCTTCGTGGCCTGATCGAGTCCGCCTTTGTAAGGCGGGCCATGTCACAATCGTATCCTCGTACCGAGCGCATGGGTGTCAGGAGATAGTATGGTGGAGTGCAGGCTGCACCTCGCCCAATCTCAGCAGCTGTGAGAGCGCCAACCAAAGTATGTGAGTGGCTCATCGATGAAAGTGACCTGGCGGCGAGTCTCTGTAACAACCCTGAGGAACAGCGCACTAATAAAAATTGACTTGTGGGAATCTGAAGCGCGCACCACCACAACCAAGAGAGTATGCTTTGTCGCTTTGAAGTGCTTTCATGCTTGTGACTTGATGATTATCATTATGGGGTCTTCTCCTAACCTCTTGGTACATGTGTATTCTTCGTACTCGTGTCAGTCGTAAGTGTGTAAGTCTTGATGAGCCGTCTCCCTTCTAGCTGTATGATAAAGTCTGCCGAACTCGAGGCTACCCTGATGTGAACACCCCCTGTGTCCCTATACTGATCGGACGACAGCTGCCGCTTTCCGTGCATGTCCAGTCCCTCCATCGAACGCCTTGGTATGCCAATTGTAACGCCATAGCCGTAATTGTTGAAGTGGATGTGGGCTCACATACCGAGCTCGCAACTCTCGTCATCGCTGTCGATTTCGTGCTCAAGTTTTTCAATGTCGACAACTATACGAGAGAGCAGGATCGGTTAACATGAATGTCCCACCTCTTGGAAAAGGGTCCCCTTATTGGAAGAGCGGCTCAGGCAGACTCACCCCTCTTGACGTGCTGCCAGTCCTCCCACATGGGTTCGAACTTATCGAACCAACTGCTGCCGTAGTTGTGCATTTCTTGTTGTGATTGGCGCTCGTGCTGTGAGGACATCCGGCGCTCGAAGTCTTCCCGTTGATGGTTCAGGTTCTCGAACCAGGAATCTCCGTAGCCGTGCATCGTTGGCGCATCATTCGTTTGCCTTGACTCGCTTCGTTGGGCGTACTCGACCGCCAGCTTGTTCAGGTTCTCAAACCAGCTCTCGCCGTACCCGTGCATTGATTCCAGTGTTGATACACTGCTCGAACAGCTTGTTGATTCTGAGGCCATTGGTATGTGGTGGTGTTGTCGTGATTGATTGCGTGGATGGTTGGTCGGTTGTGTGAAGACACAAGTGTTGAATGGTGTTTGACTAGGTGGATAAATGTACTAGTAGTGGTCTTGTTTCTGCTCTGGCTTGGGTGGAAGTGAACTGCTATCAAGTCGATGATCCTCAAGGCTGTTCAAATACTTTACGCCACGTCGTTCAGGAGTGGAAACAGATGTTACCATAGGTCAAGGCTGACCAGTCATCTGCACTCTGAGCCATGTTCGAATGTTGCAGTAGGCACTCACCGAGAGACACATCGGGAACTTTCGGGTTCAGCGAGTAGAAGGCCAGACATGCAATACTCATCAAAAGATCTACTGATGACGAGGGAAATTGCCAACGTTCGGTCACACAAACTTCGCTGATGGCTTCGAGAAACATGAGTAGATGGTGGTCACACCACTTTTGCTGGTTGGTGGAGGAATTGCGTGCAATAATACTGGCAAGTCCCGGCTTCTGACTTGGACCATTCGGAGCTGAGAAGCTGAGAGAAGCCCAGAGCAACTCAAGACGGCCGAGAGAGCCTAGGAAACCCCCTGTCAGCCTCACAGCCTCACAGCCTCACTAACTAGCCCTAAGTCACGCCATCTACACAGGTCCTGTTCCAGATTCGTCGGGAGGCGCCGAGGTGATACTTGTGCTATTTGGTTATTCACGCATCAAAACTCGCTCATGCTCATGCTCATGCTCATGCTTCCCCAGATTCCTTGTGTAAGCAATTCACGTTTAATACCACCTTCTAAGGTCTTAGCAAGGTATCATTTGACTACGAGACCACCCTCGTAGACCATGACACGAGAAGCTTCGTCATGGCCGCCAAAACATGCGCAAGCTGTAAGCAAGTCTCGAGTTACCCCCTTGTCTGCGTTCACCTCCAGTGCTTCTACCGAAGGTCACCAGAGATCTTTTGTCAGGCTTGGTGGGCAGCTTCGTTGTCAGAGATGTCTGTTGGTATCTATTAGACATCAGACTTTATCGAGGCTTGCGTCTTCACCAAAAAGATGCGAATGGAACGACCATTTCGTGTCAACAGCAAAACCAATTCATGAAGAGTCTAGATTGACAATTTTCCGCCGAAATCTAAAACCAAACCGAATAACCATCATGTGCGCCGTTGTCGCCCCTTCAGGCACGTATATCCTGCAGATGGCGACGATGTCTTGCTGGCCCTTTCGACTTCCGTCAGCCTATGCGTGTCGCCTGAGCTTGTAATCCATGAAACCGACAACGGAGTTTCTTCTCTTCCTGGACGAGAACGGGATCAGACACGGGCCGCAGCGTCTGTCAAGTGGACGAGATCACCTCGAGCCCACTCATTGCCTTCTCGCTGAGCCTTGCTTCTTCCTCGCCCTAGTATGAGTGCTGAAGGTGGAGTTGGGAGCCTCTTTAAGCCCCTGAACAACCCATTCGATATGTTGAATGATGATTTGGGCTTGCAGGTCTTCCTCGACTTCTTCGAACTTGTCGGTGGCGGCAGGTGGCAATAGCCAGTCTCGCGATAATGCATCGATTTCCGAGTCGGTTCCCGCGTCGAACAATAAGCCGAGACGACCTCTGTTCCCCATTGCCGATAAGGTCTAACGCAACCTCTGATTGTCGATATATCTTTTCTCTTGCTATAGCCCTGTCTTCTGGCTTTGCTCGATTGCTCCGCAAGAGAACTCTGCATTCACTCGTCCCAGAACCCCCTTCCCTTGCAAGAGAAGGATGAAAGAATATTCTAATACCTGGACATGCTGCGCAAGATAAATGGAACTGCTCGGCCTCAATGCTAGAGTGTAGAAGTCATCCAATCCCGACACATATCCACTATCAACGCTGGTTATCAGCACCATCCTGCCACTCACATCAGTGGATTGAGCAACGCCCATAGCCAGGTCGTCGTACTAAGTCAGGTGAGTCAAGCGCTATGCCCTTTCCTCGAAAATCAGACCACCCTTGCACCACATGCTGCGCTCAGCACATGGCCCAGGCTGGCCTCTCCTGTGTTTTGCCAAGAGAGGCTCCAAGCAGCTCTCTTAAACATGCACAGCCTCGACAGTACTAAGTATTCGATGAAGATAACTATCACCTCCATAATGCCAGCTGCGTTGCTCATGGCCACAGCGATACCGATGGTCTGGCCGCTTTACTCCGTGGTACCTTACGTACACTGGAGTGCGGTGTCCGTGGGCATGCTTGCTTCGAGATAAGAATTGGACCATCATAAGGCTTCAAGCATAAAGCCTCGCCTCTGAGTAGGAGAGCCGTGGAAGGCTGGAAGCACGGCTGAAACGGAAGCGGACAGATCTTCGGGGCCTGATTCGGTGGCCTTGTTGCAACGCGTGAAAGAATCTCACCCTGTGGTTGATCATGACCTTCCACAATCAACAAAGACAGTTACTGCTTGCTCCACGTGCAGAGCATAAGCCGCTCATCGATGGGAGGCGAGGTTTCCACAATCAGAAACTTCTTGCTTGGGTGCTTGGTAAAATTGGTATCCGCGACTTTGATTCATCATGGGCCATGATGGGCCCTTGCCTTCACGTGGAGAGGCGAAGGGCGACCTGATTCGCTTCTTTTTTCTGCCCGGGATCCTCGTCGATCACCCCAAGACATTTGGGAGTAGACCCCTTCCATAGCCACCTCTGACAGCTTTGCAGGCCTTCTGTCTGGCATCTCCAGTAATCTTGGATAGCCGCAACAGTTCTCACAGGTAGGTAATGGAGATGATGTTGGCTTCACCAGAACATTCGGGGTCCAAAGGTATGCTCCTGTAGCTGAGAAGGCCAGGAGTCTCGAAATCCCCCCCCCC